>NW_006436291.1:6250470-6278890 GCF_000325575.1 Pteropus alecto
ATGCATGAACGAATGAATGAACAGAAAGTGTGTCGCAAGCTGTAAAGTAATTTACAACTCGGGGGGATGGTGGACAGTCGTTATTCAATGTCATGGTCTAGTCTATGACAAAGCTTCCTAAGCAGTGATCTAGCTTGGACAATAACGGAGAACGCGACTTCACCCCTCCACTGAAACGACAAATTTTTGAGAGCCGCGCTGCAGGGATTCTGGGAACAGAGCAATGAGCAAGAAAGACACAGCTCCTGACCTCGCGGAATTTAGCCTGGCAGGGAACCAGAAGAGTAAACAAGTAATTACACGGACCAGCATTTAATTACAGGTGCATACAAGCCAGGAAGCAGAAGTATAGTCCTGCGGGAGGAAACAATGGGGCCTGCCCAGGCTCGGGGGTCAGGTATCTCTACGAAAGTGACATTGAAGCTGACACCTGGGAGGAGCAAGGATTGGAAAGATAAGGGCAAAGCCAGAGCATGAATGCCTTCCAGGACCGCAAGGAAGGACAGAAAATGAGACCCAGAACCGGGGGAGGCGGAGGTGAGTGAGCAGGAACTTGACTGCAGTGCGGGCAAGGCCAACGAAGGTGCCCTCCCATGCACCCACACGCAGGCTTCTGTGGGCAGGTGGCAGTGAGGGAAGAAAGGACCAGGTCCCTGGACAGAGGTGAGGAACTGCCCCGGATCTCAGTGGTCCTCTGCATGTCCCCCTCTGCACCATGGAGGCAAAGCCAGACTGAATCAAGAACCCCACTTTTGCATGGCTCAGGGTTGGGGTCAGCCAATGAGTTTGCTGGGTAAGATATGGAAGGCTTAAAAGAGGAAGGAGCAAATGATGATTCTCCAGGGGCCTCTGCAGGCAGGTATACAGACAGATCAAATCTATGGACCGAAGTCCAATCACTCGCTTTGGAGCCGCAGGCAGGTGCAGCCGCAGGCAGGTGCAGTCGGCAGAGGCGGCCCCCACGGAGGCTATGGAGGGAGGCCCGGGATGGACCACGGGACAGAGGCTGTGCATCTCCCGCAATGCGGCTGTTTCCCGCCCTTCCGAAGGCTGTGAAAACTCTAACCTCCTGGATTCAATGCCTTTTTACTTGGGATGCCTAAGAGCGCCTTCCTAAACCTGGGGGCACTGTGCTGGAGGAAATGGCCCTTACGAAGCAGCCCACCTGAGACAGACTGCTACAGCCCTCCTTGGAGAGGTGAGAAGGTAACCAAAACAGACTGGTAGTGGGGTGAGGGGGCGGGGGTCTCTTCAGGCCAGCATCACAGAAGTCACTCCCTGTAGGCAAATGCAGCTTTAAGAGCAGGTAGCATAAATGCATTTGGTGATGCTATAGGCAGCCGGTCAGCTGGTCTTAGACAAAAATACATTTGCATTTGGTCTGGGGGCTGTGCTGCCAAGACCCATCTCAGTCCCCGGGGAAGGGGAGGGAGAGTCCAGGCTAATTAATTCCTCTGCTGTCACTAAGAAGGCGAAGTGAATGCTTCAAAAATAAGCACAGAAAGTGTTCAGATGCTTTTGCCAATCGTAGAGATGAATTTTAGTTCCTCTTTCACACCCGTCTTTACTGCTGAGAGGCAAGATTTCTAGGCTGAATGGACCCTAGCCTACGTAGAGGGTGCTAGCAGCAGGGGGTACGGCTCACGGCTTCGAAACCAGACTGAATCAGGGCTCTTGCAAGAAAACCCACAGCCCTAGGGGCCAGATACCATTCTAAGGCTTCCTTAATCTTCCGCACCCCCTCCGCCTGTGTATTTCCAAATTTTGAAAGCAAGCAATTTTTGAGAACGCAAGTGTGACTAAACGAGTAAGTTAATCATCTAAGATCTCACACATTCAGTTCCAGGTAATTCTCTCTTCCGAAAAATTGCCACCTTTCTTCTTTCGATAGGGTTCTAAAAATTCCATCGACTGTCATCCCCTCGGCACCCAGGAAACCCAAAACCAACCTCCCCTCAGCCCTGTGGTAAACAAAGCCGCTCTCTCTTTCTTCCTGTGAATTTGCTTTTCTAGGTTTTGTTCTAAAATCCTAAATATCTACAGAACTTGTGTACAATTTTCCATCATGGCATTTATAAGTAGAGGCTGACTTAAAAAATATAAACAAAGAGCGGGAGGACCACAGAACGGATTCATAGAATCGCACAGATCAGACCTCAGCACCAGAGAGAAAGGGGGGCGTTGGCAGAAATGTTCAATACCCCTTAAAGAGCCGGCTACGGCCACCGGTGACTCCGGGCTCTCGTTTCAAATAGGCACCATTTGAGAAATGTCCTCTTCCGAAACATGGGAAAATGAGAAATTATAGAGCCTATCTAACAAATCAAAAATAAATGAAGTAACAACATAAAGGTAGATTTACCGTTATTTATAATTTACCATTTTTACCTTGTTTTCAATTGTCTCTCGTCCTCTTCATTTGAGGAGCCCATTACATTTTATTATGCTAAACCCTATCTTCTGTCACATAAATTACAGTTAAAGATCTTAATATTAAAGCCTCTTAGCTCTGAGATCATATTTCAAGCTTTGTTCAAACCAGACGTTAATGCTGGAATTGAACACAGAACACTTTGTCATCATTACCTATGATCTCGAAAGTATAATACAATTTTTGCTATATATGGCACAAAAATGCCTCTTGGTATAACACTGAATTATGGAGATATATTGATTTCTGCAGTATTTTGACAAAACAATAAAACTAAACCTGTTAGCTCCTAAACAGATACCCAGACATCCTCGGCCATGATAGCAGCGGCCATGAAGATAAAGGTTTCATTTAGCCCAGTTAAAATAGGAAGCTACTCAAACCCAGGTTCGTCCTGGCAGTTTCTGCTGCTCACACTTTGGTGGCTCTGTTCTCAGGGGCAGACTAGGACACAGAAGGCAGAGCCAGTCTGCCATTGGGTTGGCTCCGACAGGAATCCCAAACCAGGCCTTCCCCAGGCCACTAGCCTAACTTGTGGGAGACGGGCCCCTCCGTAGGTAAATAAAGCCCATAGCAGCCTCCCAGGATCACCAAGGAGATGCAATGAGTTATTCTGCGGACACAACACACCTGACCTCCCCTCAGGCCCGGTGTGCCGCAGGTGCTTCATAAATGGCGGCCGTCAAGATTACGGGAGAACGAGCTAGAAGGCCGGGCCGAGTTCTCACTCTGTCACCGCCTTTCCTCGTGATCCTGGGCAAACCAGGCTTGTTTTCCAAGCCTCCAGTTCTTCACCTAAAAAGCGGGGATAATCACGCCTGTCTGGCCAGCCTCCGAGGGCTGTTTGGGGATAAAGCACAATAAGAGATGTGACAGTGTTTTGCAAAGGGAAAATGCTCCGCGCGCATAAAGGATTATTACCACGAATCGGTCTTGCCTCTGGGAGCTGCCAGCGCCCTCGGAGTGAGATGTTGTTTCGAATCGGGCATTCGGCCAGCTCGAAAAAGAGAGCGTCCCAAGGAATAAATCGACGTGTCCTTTTGCCCTTAGTGACGCTGCTGATAATGGCACCATGACCATACAAGTAACGTCCCCCCCGCCCCCCACGCTCAGGATGAGAACAATGCCACCGCCACACAACTCACATTTATTAAGCTCCTACTGTGGGCCAAGCACTGGAACGATATTGTCACATGAAATGATGATCCCATCTTATTCTCACAACTACTACGATCTGTATTTTACAAATAAGGAAACTGAGGCCTGGAGAGGCTGAGCCTTACTCAGGGGTCACTGAGCAGAAGCCCGGGATGTCTGGGATGCAGGTCTGCCCGACTCCGCCGGAGCCTCGCTCCACCACGCCCTCCGGATCCATCCACGGTGCTCCGGTCACCGTAAAACACGCTCGCTGAGCCCCAAAACGCCAGATCTAATTGTCTTCGCACCTGCTCCGAACCAGAGGTCTGTTCCCGACCCAGTCCCTGGATTCACTGTCAACCTGGAAACGGCCCCCACAGCACCAGCCCACAGAGAATTTAGAGCCTGGAAAAACACATGGAACCTGGACATGATTCCTGGTTATGGGCTATGTTGAGGAAGAGGGGGGCTTTGGAGCAGGAAGGCCAGGGTTTACTCTTGCCTGGCTGAACAAGCCTCCTACCTTCTCTGTCCCTCAGGTTCCTCCTCTATAAAACAGGAAACTGTAAGAAATATAAACAGCCATCACTCCTCCCTGACCTAACTGCTGTGCAGTGAAGTGAGACCACACGTGTGTGAATCGGCTCTGCAAGCAGCCAGCTCGGCCCCGGTGTCTCGTCCCCTTGTCCCCCATGCAGTGCGGGATCCCACCTTCGTGCAGTCACATGATCACGCCAACCGCATTTCCTGTCCCAGGGCCAGATTCACCCACAGAGAAGGACAAGGGCCCCCAACCACATGAGGTCTCCCACAGGCACAAGCCCACAGCCTTGCAGAGCCATGTGCCCCGCGCTGCTGTCTGCCCCTCCCCGTGCAGCAAGGGAATTGTGCGCAAAATGCAAACGGATACGCGTGACGTGTACCCCAAATGCCTTCAACCCCTTCGGTGTCCTCTCACTCCTCTCGGGATAAAAACAGACTCGCAGCACCACTTACGAGCCTCCCTCCGCCCCGCGCCCCCCCAGGGCGGAGCTCCCGCCGCAGGCAACACACCCATTCTTGAACCCACCGTCCTGCTGGCCTAGTTACCCGCTAATCTCCACTCAATCGTGATGGCATCGTGCCGCACAGAAAGCCTTCCCCCAAGTACGTGTGACACTGGGACCTCTGTTTCGTGATGGCATCGTGCCGCACAGAAAGCCTTCCCCCAAGTACGTGTGACCCTGGGACCTCTGTTTCGTGATGGCATCGTGCCGCACAGAAAGCCTTCCCCCAAGTACGTGTGACCCTGGGACCTCTGTTTCGTGATGGCATCGTGCCGCACAGAAAGCCTTCCCCCAAGTACGTGTGACCCTGGGACCTCTGTTTCGTGATGGCATCGTGCCGCACAGAAAGCCTTCCCCCAAGTACGTGTGACCCTGGGACCTCTGTTTCGTGATGGCATCGTGCCGCACAGAAAGCCTTCCCCCAAGTACGTGTGACCCTGGGACCTCTGTTTCGTGATGGCATCGTGCCGCACAGAAAGCCTTCCCCCAAGTACGTGTGACCCTGGGACCTCTGTTTCGTGATGGCATCGTGCCGCACAGAAAGCCTTCCCCCAAGTACGTGTGACCCTGGGACCTCTGTTTCGTGATGGCATCGTGCCGCACAGAAAGCCTTCCCCCAAGTACGTGTGACCCTGGGACCTCTGTTTCGTGATGGCATCGTGCCGCACAGAAAGCCTTCCCCCAAGTACGTGTGACCCTGGGACCTCTGTTTCGTGATGGCATCGTGCCGCACAGAAAGCCTTCCCCCAAGTACGTGTGACCCTGGGACCTCTGTTTCGTGATGGCATCGTGCCGCACAGAAAGCCTTCCCCCAAGTACGTGTGACCCTGGGACCTCTGTTTCGTGATGGCATCGTGCCGCACAGAAAGCCTTCCCCCAAGTACGTGTGACCCTGGGACCTCTGTTTCGTGATGGCATCGTGCCGCACAGAAAGCCTTCCCCCAAGTACGTGTGACCCTGGGACCTCTGTTTCGTGATGGCATCGTGCCGCACAGAAAGCCTTCCCCCAAGTACGTGTGACCCTGGGACCTCTGTTTCGTGATGGCATCGTGCCGCACAGAAAGCCTTCCCCCAAGTACGTGTGACCCTGGGACCTCTGTTTCGTGATGGCATCGTGCCGCACAGAAAGCCTTCCCCCAAGTACGTGTGACCCTGGGACCTCTGTTTCGTGATGGCATCGTGCCGCACAGAAAGCCTTCCCCCAAGTACGTGTGACCCTGGGACCTCTGTTTCGTGATGGCATCGTGCCGCACAGAAAGCCTTCCCCCAAGTACGTGTGACCCTGGGACCTCTGTTTCGTGATGGCATCGTGCCGCACAGAAAGCCTTCCCCCAAGTACGTGTGACCCTGGGACCTCTGTTTCGTGATGGCATCGTGCCGCACAGAAAGCCTTCCCCCAAGTACGTGTGACCCTGGGACCTCTGTTTCGTGATGGCATCGTGCCGCACAGAAAGCCTTCCCCCAAGTACGTGTGACCCTGGGACCTCTGTTTCGTGATGGCATCGTGCCGCACAGAAAGCCTTCCCCCAAGTACGTGTGACCCTGGGACCTCTGTTTCGTGATGGCATCGTGCCGCACAGAAAGCCTTCCCCCAAGTACGTGTGACCCTGGGACCTCTGTTTCGTGATGGCATCGTGCCGCACAGAAAGCCTTCCCCCAAGTACGTGTGACCCTGGGACCTCTGTTTCGTGATGGCATCGTGCCGCACAGAAAGCCTTCCCCCAAGTACGTGTGACCCTGGGACCTCTGTTTCGTGATGGCATCGTGCCGCACAGAAAGCCTTCCCCCAAGTACGTGTGACCCTGGGACCTCTGTTTCGTGATGGCATCGTGCCGCACAGAAAGCCTTCCCCCAAGTACGTGTGACCCTGGGACCTCTGTTTCGTGATGGCATCGTGCCGCACAGAAAGCCTTCCCCCAAGTACGTGTGACCCTGGGACCTCTGTTTCGTGATGGCATCGTGCCGCACAGAAAGCCTTCCCCCAAGTACGTGTGACCCTGGGACCTCTGTTTCGTGATGGCATCGTGCCGCACAGAAAGCCTTCCCCCAAGTACGTGTGACCCTGGGACCTCTGTTTCGTGATGGCATCGTGCCGCACAGAAAGCCTTCCCCCAAGTACGTGTGACCCTGGGACCTCTGTTTCGTGATGGCATCGTGCCGCACAGAAAGCCTTCCCCCAAGTACGTGTGACCCTGGGACCTCTGTTTCGTGATGGCATCGTGCCGCACAGAAAGCCTTCCCCCAAGTACGTGTGACCCTGGGACCTCTGTTTCGTGATGGCATCGTGCCGCACAGAAAGCCTTCCCCCAAGTACGTGTGACCCTGGGACCTCTGTTTCGTGATGGCATCGTGCCGCACAGAAAGCCTTCCCCCAAGTACGTGTGACCCTGGGACCTCTGTTTCGTGATGGCATCGTGCCGCACAGAAAGCCTTCCCCCAAGTACGTGTGACCCTGGGACCTCTGTTTCGTGATGGCATCGTGCCGCACAGAAAGCCTTCCCCCAAGTACGTGTGACCCTGGGACCTCTGTTTCGTGATGGCATCGTGCCGCACAGAAAGCCTTCCCCCAAGTACGTGTGACCCTGGGACCTCTGTTTCGTGATGGCATCGTGCCGCACAGAAAGCCTTCCCCCAAGTACGTGTGACCCTGGGACCTCTGTTTCGTGATGGCATCGTGCCGCACAGAAAGCCTTCCCCCAAGTACGTGTGACCCTGGGACCTCTGTTTCGTGATGGCATCGTGCCGCACAGAAAGCCTTCCCCCAAGTACGTGTGACCCTGGGACCTCTGTTTCGTGATGGCATCGTGCCGCACAGAAAGCCTTCCCCCAAGTACGTGTGACCCTGGGACCTCTGTTTCGTGATGGCATCGTGCCGCACAGAAAGCCTTCCCCCAAGTACGTGTGACCCTGGGACCTCTGTTTCGTGATGGCATCGTGCCGCACAGAAAGCCTTCCCCCAAGTACGTGTGACCCTGGGACCTCTGTTTCGTGATGGCATCGTGCCGCACAGAAAGCCTTCCCCCAAGTACGTGTGACCCTGGGACCTCTGTTTCGTGATGGCATCGTGCCGCACAGAAAGCCTTCCCCCAAGTACGTGTGACCCTGGGACCTCTGTTTCGTGATGGCATCGTGCCGCACAGAAAGCCTTCCCCCAAGTACGTGTGACCCTGGGACCTCTGTTTCGTGATGGCATCGTGCCGCACAGAAAGCCTTCCCCCAAGTACGTGTGACCCTGGGACCTCTGTTTCGTGATGGCATCGTGCCGCACAGAAAGCCTTCCCCCAAGTACGTGTGACCCTGGGACCTCTGTTTCGTGATGGCATCGTGCCGCACAGAAAGCCTTCCCCCAAGTACGTGTGACCCTGGGACCTCTGTTTCGTGATGGCATCGTGCCGCACAGAAAGCCTTCCCCCAAGTACGTGTGACCCTGGGACCTCTGTTTCGTGATGGCATCGTGCCGCACAGAAAGCCTTCCCCCAAGTACGTGTGACCCTGGGACCTCTGTTTCGTGATGGCATCGTGCCGCACAGAAAGCCTTCCCCCAAGTACGTGTGACCCTGGGACCTCTGTTTCGTGATGGCATCGTGCCGCACAGAAAGCCTTCCCCCAAGTACGTGTGACCCTGGGACCTCTGTTTCGTGATGGCATCGTGCCGCACAGAAAGCCTTCCCCCAAGTACGTGTGACCCTGGGACCTCTGTTTCGTGATGGCATCGTGCCGCACAGAAAGCCTTCCCCCAAGTACGTGTGACCCTGGGACCTCTGTTTCGTGATGGCATCGTGCCGCACAGAAAGCCTTCCCCCAAGTACGTGTGACCCTGGGACCTCTGTTTCGTGATGGCATCGTGCCGCACAGAAAGCCTTCCCCCAAGTACGTGTGACCCTGGGACCTCTGTTTCGTGATGGCATCGTGCCGCACAGAAAGCCTTCCCCCAAGTACGTGTGACCCTGGGACCTCTGTTTCGTGATGGCATCGTGCCGCACAGAAAGCCTTCCCCCAAGTACGTGTGACCCTGGGACCTCTGTTTCGTGATGGCATCGTGCCGCACAGAAAGCCTTCCCCCAAGTACGTGTGACCCTGGGACCTCTGTTTCGTGATGGCATCGTGCCGCACAGAAAGCCTTCCCCCAAGTACGTGTGACCCTGGGACCTCTGTTTCGTGATGGCATCGTGCCGCACAGAAAGCCTTCCCCCAAGTACGTGTGACCCTGGGACCTCTGTTTCGTGATGGCATCGTGCCGCACAGAAAGCCTTCCCCCAAGTACGTGTGACCCTGGGACCTCTGTTTCGTGATGGCATCGTGCCGCACAGAAAGCCTTCCCCCAAGTACGTGTGACCCTGGGACCTCTGTTTCGTGATGGCATCGTGCCGCACAGAAAGCCTTCCCCCAAGTACGTGTGACCCTGGGACCTCTGTTTCGTGATGGCATCGTGCCGCACAGAAAGCCTTCCCCCAAGTACGTGTGACCCTGGGACCTCTGTTTCGTGATGGCATCGTGCCGCACAGAAAGCCTTCCCCCAAGTACGTGTGACCCTGGGACCTCTGTTTCGTGATGGCATCGTGCCGCACAGAAAGCCTTCCCCCAAGTACGTGTGACCCTGGGACCTCTGTTTCGTGATGGCATCGTGCCGCACAGAAAGCCTTCCCCCAAGTACGTGTGACCCTGGGACCTCTGTTTCGTGATGGCATCGTGCCGCACAGAAAGCCTTCCCCCAAGTACGTGTGACCCTGGGACCTCTGTTTCGTGATGGCATCGTGCCGCACAGAAAGCCTTCCCCCAAGTACGTGTGACCCTGGGACCTCTGTTTCGTGATGGCATCGTGCCGCACAGAAAGCCTTCCCCCAAGTACGTGTGACCCTGGGACCTCTGTTTCGTGATGGCATCGTGCCTCGCAGAAAGCCTTCCCCCAAACACATGTGACACGGGGACCTCTGTTTCTTCGTTCATACCACAGCAGTCGTTTTACATTTATCTGTGTGATTCTTTCACGTCTGTCTGTCTATTCCCTAGAGAGTAAACTCCATACAGGCAGGGGACATGTCTATTTCACTACTGTTATATAACTCTAGAGAGTAGCAGTGACTAGCACCCAGTAAACTCTCAAAATAAATGTCAAATTAGTTAGTTTATGGTTGGAAATTGAGGTCACTCCCACCTGCCCTCTTCACCTGGATGCCTTGCCTTCCCATTCAGTGGAAAAATCCCGACAGACCCAGACCCGCCTCACACCATACGTGGAATTTATTTGAAACGGACCACAGGGCAAAATGTAAAAGTCCAGAGTGAAGTAATTCTATAAGAAAACACAAGAAGGATTAACCTTAAAATAATAAAACCATAAATCGGACTCCATCAGCACTAAAAACTTCTGCTCCGCTCTGCGAAAGAAATCCATTTCAAAAATGAAAACAAAAAACAAGCCACAGATTGAGAGAAAATATTTTCAGGCGTGTGTCCGACAAGGTCTTACATCCGGAATATATTAAAACTCTCACGAGACAAACCAACCCATAAATAAAATGGGCAAAAAACTTGAACAGGCAGTTTGCAAAAGAAGATGAGCAAACAGCCAACGAGTACATGAAAAGATGATCAATGTCATTAGCCGTCAGAGACAAGCAAATGACATACCACTTTCTAACCACGAGAATGGCTAAAGTTAAGGACTGATAACACCAAGTGCTGACAAGGATGTAAAGCCAATAGAACTTCCATGTACTGCTGGTACGACAGCAAAAATTCCAAAGTGACAAAACTACTTTGAAAATCCACTTGGCAGTATCTCCTACAGTTAACATCCGAGGCATTTACCCAAGAGAAAGGAAAGCGTGTGTCTTCACAAAGACTTCTGCATGAATGTCCACAGCTGCTTTATTCATAGCAACAAAAACTGGAAATAACCCAAATATCAACCAACGAGAGAACGGATAAATGGTCGTACATACATGCAACGGAACACTACTCAACAATAAGAACGTTCAGAGAGCTTAGCGACCGCATAAAGGAATCTCGAGAACATTATGCCGGATGAAAGAAGTCACACGTAAACGAGTTCGAAATGTATGATTTCGCGTAGATGATGTTCCTTAAAGAACAGGCAACATTAACCTGCGCTAGCGGAAATCAGATAGGGGTTGGGTGGGGCATGTCAGTGTGATGACAGAAATTCTCGGTGGGGGCTGGTTATGTGGCCGTGTGTATTCATCAAAACTTTTACTGTATGTAGGTTATATTTCGATAGAATTGAAATTAAGAAAGAAATAACAAAATGACATTGACTGAGCCCTTGCTCTGCCACACGCCCTGCTCTGGGTCCTGGGGAGCCACTTTCTCAGACAAGAAAGTGGAATTCTCAAAAGGAATTGATGAGGACTGGGCTGTCTCCGACCTCCTGTCTCCTTCCCTCCTCTCCATTCTCCGCAAGAGAACAAGACGATCTTCTGAAATCCCCCCGAATATGTCCTACCTGCCTAAAAACAACGCCCTCGATCACTTTCCCGAGGCTGCCATAAGGAATTACCACGCGCTGGGAGGCTTACAACAGAAATGTATTCTCTCACGGTTCTGGAGGCCAGAAGTCCGAATTCAAGGTGTCAGCAGAGCCACTCACTCTCCAGAGGCCCGAGGGGGGACCCCTTCCTAGCCTCCTCCAGCTTCTGGTAGCGTCACTCCAGTCTCTGACTGTCTGCACACAGCCTAGTGTACCTCTTCTAAGGACATTTGCCACTGCATTTAAGGCCCACCCGGAGAGTCCAGAGTGATCTCATCTTGAGATCCTTAACTTATTTACATCTGCAAAGACCATTTTTCCAAATAAGGTCACAACCCAGGTTCTGAGGGTTCGGGCGGGATGTATCTGGGGTGGGGGGCACCGTCCCACCCCACTACGCTGACACACAGACGCTTTTGGAGCGGCCCAGCGTTTTTACTTCACGCCGAAATATAAGGCGTGCTCCGAAAGGAGCAGGTGTCACGAGCGTCCAGTGTTTTCATAGACGGAACATACACACCCAACAGCGCCCAGGTGGAGAAACAGAGCCCACCCCAGAAGCTCCCTGGTGTCCCCTCCGGTCACCATCTGCTCCCCAAGGAGATGTCTCCTCCCAACTTCTAACAGCACAGACTGTGAGAAATAAATGTTAGTGCTTTAAGCCATCAGTCTATGGTATTTGTTAGAGCAGCCTGAGCTGACTAAGACCAGTTCTTCGCCTTAATATAGTCCATGTGTCAATTTCTCCCTTGTGATTAATGCTTTTTTTGTCTTTTCCTGCCCCAGAGCCCCGCTTCCTGCCCAGTCCTACTGCTGTCCACCATGTCCCCAGAGTTCCAAGACCTCAGTTCTGACTTTTCATTTCACAGATGCTCCAAGGCTTGTCGTGGCCCTGTGCATCCTCACACAGGTCGTCTTCGGCTTTAAATGCTCCCCTGTCCCTCCTCTGATGGAAAAAAATCTCGTTCTCATCCCTCAAGACCAGTGTAACTGCCACCTCTTCTGTGCTGCCTTCCCTCACCAGACCGGTTCACCTCCTACACGGGCCACCCTCTCACCAGCCACCCGGCCCTCCCGGCTTCCTGCTCAGTGGTATAACCTTTCCTTTGCTCCAGCGATCGCTTCTTAAACGCAGTAACCCAACCTGACTTCTCCTCACGCGTCCACATCCCGCATGAACCCTGCAGTGGGGGAGTGGTGAGTTTGCTGAGTGAAACGTGGCCAATGTAAGGCGTCGCTGTGATGGTTGTTTTCGCAGAGCTATTAGGTAAGGTAGCCTAGTGGTTAAGAATAGGGGCTTTAGAATCAGAAAGACCTCGTCTTGAATCCCAGCTCAGCCACTTGCTAGCTGCGCGACCCGGGGAGGGATGCTCCGTGTCCCTGAGCCTCAGCTTCCTCACCTGTCAAGGGGAGTTGACAGTGGCTGCCCTCGTGGACCTGTTATGAGGATGTAATGAGATAATAGATATAAAATGCTCAGGCTCGTGCCAAATACATAAGCACTCAATAAAATAAACAAACAAACAAACAAACAAAAACCTTATTATTCCCCCCACAGAACAGGTTACAGAGCCAGGTGCGACTCTGGATGCCAATGGCGCCAAGACGGTGAACCGGAAGAAAACATTTGCGCGTCTTCAGATAAAGCCCTGGAGATGAGCAGCACCTCCCTGCCCCCCCCCACCCCCGGTTTCCAGCTGGTCCCAGACAAACACAGGGCTTGAAGTAACCAGGACAGCTACGGTGTTCACACCTGTATCAGGCACATCACCTGCGGGGGGACCAGGAAAGCAAACCGAGTTTGCGTTGCAAATAAGGAACGACGGATTGAAGGACGTTTTGCGCAAGTGGCCGCAATGGCTCCGAGGGCTTTGCCTCCTGCGTCCCGTTATCTCGTCCGGCCACTATGAAAGGAAGAGGCTTCCAGCTCAGGTTGTCACTGCTGCAGTCTAGATTTGAGACCAGCTCCCTCCCCGCTGGGGGCCGGGTGTGTTTTTTTTGTTTTGTTTTGTTTTGTTCGGGCCGGGTGTGTTTTGTTTTGTTTTGTTTTTTGAGGAAAGGGAGAGACACTCACTTGCTTATTTAGGGAGAAGCTTTCCCGTCCTTCCCAAGCTGCAGCAAAAAGGGAGTCGTGTGTGCGGGTCTGGAGTCCAGGCCCCTTCAGAGGAAGGGCCACAAGGAAGTCACTGGTCCCGTGATATCTGGAGCTGGGACGGCCCCCCCAGAAAGTGTTCCCTCCTCCTCCCACAGGGCCCTTCCGAAGGTGATTCCCTGTGAATCGGACGGCTCCGCCTCTCAGAGTTGCCAGGAGGCCCCGCCATGATGAATATAGCCCCTGAATGATCGGGATAAGCCGAGGGACTGGGGTCTAACTACACGTGAACATCACACAAATCATCCTAACCCGACACGGACCCATTTCCCTGCCAAGTATGGAGAATATTCTGCCAGGTCCTGTTGAAAGCAGAGGAATCACCACCTTCGAAATACCCAGACTGGGCGTGCTCCCATCTTGGGCTTCATTCGGGGGTTTGAGAGTCCCCCTCTTTATTAGAGAGAAGTTCTCTGTTTAAAAAAAAAAAAAAAAAAAACGTTTCTTAAATATACATCCTTTTTTTCCATTACGACTGCAAAGAAGGGTCGCGAGCCTTCTTCCGATGAAGGCATAAATATTGCATTCCAGAGGTGGAATGGTTTGCCTCCCACTTTGCAGAATCCCCTTGGGTAAAATCTCACCCAGAGCTGCAGTGGCCTCGCCCTCTTTACGGGCTCGTTTGCAAAAGTAAAGCTCCCAAGGAGTAACGCGGCCTTTTCATTTCAAACGCTGCAGCTGTTCTTAGGATGCCCTTGGCTGACCACATTTAAGGACTGCTGGGGTTCGGGGGGGAACAGGAGGGGAGGGCTCTGCATCTACTCACTCTGGATTTTCCCTTTTTGTGGGCAATCCAGGAAATTTAGACCTTTTCCTATTTGGGGGGACAAAATATTTACTAATAAATGAAGAACTCTCCTAGGGAACACTCATCCCCATCTCTCAAGAAGTGCACTCTATTTTTCTTCCTCTGAGAACAGCCCTCTGGAACCATCCCCAGCAGGCACTCAGCCCTGGTGGGGCCTGCTTGCTCCTATTACCTTTAGCTTGCTAAATGGTGCTTTTTTATTTTGTTCATTTATAGGGCTACTCTTTTATCTCAGGCATGTTTATTAACCGGTAGCTGTTAATTATATAAGAAGATAATTTCATGTAAATGTCAGATTTAAAAGCAGCCTATCTAGCATGCTTACTGTTTAACAAGAAGGCTTTAGGATTTGTTTTTTGTTGTTCCTATGTGAGTAAAGCAATTAATTGATTCAGTCGATTGAAGGAAAAATGCATCGTAATTGCTTTACCCCATCAAGCAGCTACTAAAATTATTTAATGCTGGCAGAGGGACAACAGCCTCCATGATACGCCATCTCTGTTTATTGCCCTAATATTCTGCTGGAGCTGGGGCCCTTGGAGAACAAAAGGGTGCTCAGATGGGGTCCTGGTGGTCCTTTCTCTAAGAGCAGGAAAAACAGCCCCAGTGACTTAGACCATTCCGGACCAAAATAAAAGGGAAAAGAAAAAAATACATCTTCATCTCAGTTATCCAGACGATTGCCTGCCTTCTCCTTCGGAGTCTGGAGCGCTGGGACTGGAGCAAGTTCCAGCCTCTGGGCTCTGTGTCTGCATGGATATGGGGTTCATTTCATGAGGACATGGTGGGCTCCACACAGGAGAAAGATGCCAGGGGCTCCCAGAGGCTCCCATACCTCTAGAGCTAGAAATTCCGAAGAAACATTCAAATAACAATCTCAATGGTTTCTAAGAAGAGGCTTAAGAAAGATTAAGGGTAGAGACCAGGCTTTCGCCGGAACCATCTACAACATCCATGGACCACATATCTGATTCATCTCCAAGTCTCCCATACCCAACATGGGTGCTGGCACGTCACACAGGCTCTGGTTAAAAAGGAGAGAAAAAACCACCCACCCAGACCCTCTGGTGCCACCACCGCAGGTTAAGCTCAGGACAAGACATGACAGCAAGCCCGATACCAGCCCTCAGTCCAGGCCCGCTGAGATTGAACCCCGAGCCTCCTTACACACAGCTTCACCCGACATTGAGAAGTGGCCCTGACACGGTTCTCCCAACAGAGAAGCAATTAAGTTACAAGGAATGTTTTATTATTTCAATTCCCGGAAGAAGAAACTGAGGCTCCAAAAAGCGGGCTGGTTTGCCAGCGAATACACGGGTAGGAAGCAGTAGAAAGAGCCGGAATCTGAGCCCAGCTCTCTCTGTTCCAAAGGCCAGGACCTCTCTGTGTAAAGAGCCCAGGACAACACAAGCCACGTGGGAAGCGCCCTTTGTTGTTAGCTGTTATGGTTGTAGCTGTCGTGTTTCTGCGGTGGCTGCTGCTGTACTGCCATGATGCGAATTGCCCCTATTCGGCAAAGGGACCCACGGTTTTGTCTGAGACGTGTGTACCCCGCCGGCGGTTGCACATATCCTACATCGGGCTTCATATTTCTGGGGGGACCACAGCGTGTCCTTCGCCCTTCTTCCCCTTCTGTAACAGGCCTTCGAGTCGGCTGTCTCAGACCCGCTCCTGCACGTCCTCAGCGATGACGGCCTTTCTGGCCGCCGTAGCGGAAAGCCCTGAAGAAACATTCAAATGGCAATCATAGGACAGCCCCAACGACCTACACACACGTGTGCATACGCAAGTATTACACTGAGTCACCCAAAAATCAAAACGAAAAAGGAGAGACATTGTGTCGTGCGCCGTGGACTTTTCCCGATTTGCACAGTAACGCACCATCGCAAGGCGATATCTGTTCATTTCTCGCGTGCAGGACACACACACACAAAGCCATCACACTGCTCCGCCATAACTCGATCCACAACACCAAATCACACCGAACAAACAACACCGAACCACAACAAGTCAAAATTCACTTTGGGAAAATTAACACAGACTGGCCTTGATTTTTTTTTCTCAGCTGCCATTATGAATTATTTAGTGTTTCTAAAATTAGGGGGCATTTTCAATGGCTGTGGTAATGACCTTCCAGATGAACGTTCATCACTGTTGAAGACATTTGGCCAACTGGGTGCTGTAATGGTGGCCGTACGTCACCTAGGCCCTGCTCTCCTGGGGACCACTGCGATGCTTTTTTTAGAATTAGATGGGAATGCTCTGGGGCGATCTCTTTTAGACCTGGCTATTTGCGTGTCCCGGCCAATGCTTTACTGTCACTGCCAGAGAGACACACGTGCCTTTGCTCCAAGGCCAGGGCCTTGCCAGCAGGGCCCTCCTTGTGGAGTGTGAGTGTCTGTTTCCTGCAGCGCAGTAGCAGGAGAGCAGGTGGAAGGCCGTGGAAGGGCCGCGGCCAGGACCCCAGTCTCCAGGGCAGACGCGGCTGTGTGACTTCAACGTCTGACACTGAGCCGCTAACATAGTGGCTTGAACTGCATTATGTTTGAACAGCGCTCCTGAATTTTAAGAGAATTTTAAGAGAACGCTACCTTCTCTATTTCCCTCTTGAAGACTCGAACTGCTCTTCAGCGTCATAAAGACGCTGACAAGTCCTACAGCAAAAAAAAAACCCATTCAGCAGCTTATCAAATCCTCGTCTTCCCACTTCCGTGACCACCAAATATTTTTTAACAAATATCTTTTGACCCCCACAAAGCCACTGCACCCCGCCCTCCCCATCTGGGGAAACGCTGAACAGATTGCCAGCCTCGGTCCTTTCCAGCTGTTGATGCTCTGGAGAGAATCTGTGGAGCACGGTCACGTGTCCCTTCGGAAGCTGTCTCGGGATGTGGCTCGACTGAAAGACGTTTTCTGTTTCATGGCGATTTCTCTCCCAGTATTAACCAGAACTCTTTGTCCTCGGTTGATGGCAGCCTTCCCCAAACCACCGCGCGAGTAAAGGAGGTTTATGAAGGGGTCAGGAATACCGTGGTCGGGTAGCCCGGAACTAAAGCTGAACGAAAGGATCGGTACCGTGGGGACTGGATCTGCAGCCCAGCTGCGTGTGGGTGAGTGGAGGGCGGCAAATGGAGGGGCGTTCTCGGCTTCTGTTTGTCTCTTTCTATTTCTGTTTCTACCTGTCTCCGTCCTACCTCTCCATCCATTCGGCCAGCCAGCTACCCACCTCGCGTTCTCCATGCAGAGAATTGTCCATGGGAATTTCCCTCCCCCTCTCCTGCTACAGGTGGGCCATCGCATGGGGGGTGGGGCATGACTGCTGGCGGCCCCCACTGAGCCGGCCCACCAGAATTACTTTTCTTCTACCACCTTCAGATCGGCCATGAGGCAGGACCCTGGGGCACGTAGTCTGAGTCACGTGTCCACTGCAGGATTCATCCCATGTATCAGGAGTGCGTATTATACCTCTGGGGTCACGCACGTCCGCATGTGGCCAGGAACAGGCAACACATTGAGGCTTGCAGTCCCACCAGGACCCCATGGACTGATGAAGGAGTCCCCAAAGGAAAGAGGGAAGGAGGGGGAAGGTAAAGGACACCGGACATACACGGCCAGGAACCACTGCAGACCACCTCCCCTCTCGAGTAGGAAATATTGAACAAAGAAGGCCTTGTGGTGTCTTATACTTCTGTTTTTCTGAGCCTTTATTCAATCCAGACTGCAAGCATCTTGAATTTGCACAAATCGGGCTATGTACGAGATTCTGTCCCTAAAATGTTAAAGACATCTGTTTGTTTTCTTCTATATATAATGCACTTTCACGCAAAAGGGAAAGTTAGACTATGCAACAGATTAACTGGGCCAGCGGTCCCCAACCTTTGTGGCACCAGGGACCGGTGCTCCTGCGAGAATCTAATGCCCAATGATCTGAGGTGGAGCTGAGGCGGTGATGCCAGCGCTGGGGAGCAGCTGCAGATCCAGATGAAGCTCTGCTCGCTCGCCTGCCACTTACCTCCTACTCTGCAGCCCAATTCCTAACAGACCCCAGATGGTACTGGTCCACAGCCCAGGGGTTGGGGACCCCTAAACTAGGGCACCCGATTGGGCAGCTACGAGTCTAAACTAACGGGTCCTTCTACGGACAGTTCTCCTGGTGACTGATGCTGTCACAGCACGAGGAGGATTTACAATCAAATGAGCCATTCGATGGCACAGCACAGGACCCTGGAAATCACCAAGGTTGTTTGTGTCAGTGCAGAAGATGGTTCAATACTCAATTATCGCTTTTCCTGGGGTTTTGTCCATACCATGCCAAAACAGCTAGTTTAAAAGTGAAAAATCAGGTTCATCAAACAAAAGCACTGTCTCGCGAGCGCCAGTCTGCTGTGATCAAGGGTTTGCGACCAGCCACTGGTTGCTTGTGCGTCACGGTCTAAGGAGCTATGAAGCTCGTACGGAAAAGATAAGCACATCCAGGTGCAGTAGTTTGGGCCACCATTTATGGGAATTAAGCTACTCATGCTTAATTTCTCATCATTCTTAGAAAGAAAATGGACGTGTAGCCCCACATTGGCCTAATAAGTCATTCACCTCCCAAAGGGTCTGGCAACCTTGCCAAGAGCAGAGTTACGACCAGGGACCACGTATTGTGGGAGGACGATGGCGCACATCCAATACGCCCCCTCCCCGGACTGAGCACGTGCCCTGTGCGAAGGTGTGTTTTATGAGTAATTGTGTAGCCGGCCTCTCGTGACAAACATGACACCTTTAGGGCAGGGCACAGGTAGGTAGGGAGAAGTGACATTTGGGCTGAGACTTGAAGGATTCTGAGAATTTTCCAGGAGCCGGGGGCTGGGGTCAGAGGAGAGAGGAAGAGCATGGGTGAGCCCACGGGAACCTGAGCATCATCAAGGAGTTAGAGCCACGGGGGTCTAAGCTGCTCCCCACGCTGGGTCTGGGCCAGCGAGGGCCTCGCCTCGGCCACCCACAGGGCATCAGACAGCACGGGTCCAGGTGCAGCAATGACTCCTGTGGCAAAGACGGGAGCACTGACAGCCTTAAACTAACCCCTTTCCCTAATCTTTCACGGTCGACCAGCTTCTCCAATTCTCTCTGTGCCGCCTCTGAGGCGTGCCTGGCCTCCGCAGATTCCCGCCCAATTCAAGGGGTAAGAGAAAAGTCCCAGGGACACACTGGACTTGCCGTGACTGTGGCCAGTCCACGTTCATGCCCCTTTTAATTTGAAAAACGAATGATCTGTACTTCAAGCTGATGAGGTCAGACACAACAGTTACACCGTCAAAAAACCCTGTGCATTCCGGGACCTTCTGTGCCTTGGATCTGGACGGGATGACCCATCGGGCTAGGCCGCGTTGACATCATCTCAGCCCCAACGTTCTTTGTGCATGACATTTCCATTAGTGCGTGATCCCTTATCGCCGGGAAATGCGGCCACGAGGAACTCGGAAATCCTGAAATCGTTCCCGTCCCGTTTTTCCTCCTCCAGCTCTGTTCAGCCTCCCTGGTTCCCCCAAGTCAGAACCCCAGGCCAGGAGTCTCTTCGGCCTGGGAAGTGCTCAGGACGAAAAAGGTGGCCACGGGTCCCCCCAGCAGCACTTACACCTCCAACTTGTCGTCGCTTGCTCTTCTGCCTGCCTCCCCTCCCACCTGGGAGCTCCTGGGGCAGGTGTTCAGCAAAAATACCTTTGTGAGAGGGACGAATGGCTGAGTGCTCCTCCAAAGCAGAGAGCGTGTTGGGAGGCTGTGTGCCCCCCCCCCACTCCCGCACACACCACGCACCCACAGAGGCCTCGCCTCACCATGGGGCCAAATCCCCGTTGTGGGAAGGAGGCGTCCACCACCTGGCTTCGCTGGTGAGGCCCAGGCGGGGTGACGCTTAGTTCCCCTTTTGCTAGAAAGATGCCACTATGACTTAGAGATCGTCTCTGGCTTTGCAGCCACAGCTCCTCCCAATGACGGTTGGTTGGAAATTACCAAGTTCAATGTTTGGTCCCTGGGCAAGTCACCCTGTCCCTCCACCAAAATGGTGCCATTGTTCATGACAGTCATAGAGAGACTCTAATTTTATTTTTTTTTTAATTTTTTATTATTTTTTTATCTATCGACAATTACTTTTTTATGGGCAGATATTTTTCTTTATTGTTTATTGGGGTGAGACTCTAATTCTAAAACGTGGATCTCCTAACGCCCTTAATTAGAGCATTATGCTGTAATTACCCAGGTTGGGATTTTTACGACTCGGGCCTAACTATATTATCAAATAATTGGCACACAGTTGGAACGTTATATTTCACGTATTTAGAAGAGGCATGCGAAGTTCGAGGCTCGAGAATGTGGATCCCATCGTGTTCTCCCCCTCCGTTGGGAAAGGAAGTGTCCTGTGTCAACCGACGTGTCCTGTGTCCACCGACGTGTCCTGTGTCAACCTGTGTCAACCGACGTGTCCTGTGTCAACCAAAGAAGTGTCCTGTGTCAACTGAAGTGTCCTGTGTCAACCGACGTGTCCTGTGTCAACCGACGTGTCCCGTGTCAACTGAAGTGTCCTGTGTCAACTGAAGTGTCCTGTGTCAACCGACGTGTCCTGTGTCAACCGACGTGTCCTGTGTCAACCGACGTGTCCTGTGTCAACCGCTGGCACTTTTTTGTTTTCACATCACCAGCTCACAGACCCCTTAACTGAAAAGTTCCTAAAGAAATGGAGCTGAGACGTCACTGCAGATATTTCCAGAACACTGGGGGTGTAACTACTGCAGAGGGGAGACGGAAAGGAATTCAGGGTTCAGAGAGGCGACTGCCTCCCGCCTCCTCTCTGCACGGGGCTCTTCCTGGGCGGGACAGGGAAGGCATGAATATCCAAAAGGTGTCGGTACATTCCAGAAGGCGCAAATAGCCAGGCTCAGGAAGCTTGGGGTAAGGCAAGTTCATCTCGAAACCTTGACCCCAGAATTTTAAAGAGCAGATGTTTCCCAAAAGATCCAGCTCAAGAGAGGAAGTAATAGCTGCCTTTTGCTTAATTCCAGGATTGCAGTGTAACCCTTCCTGTGTCAGGGCCTCCCCACACCTGGTCCCTATACCTGGACGGCTGTCCACCTACAGCCCCTGTCACCAGCTCACCCCTCGATGGCTGTTTTTCTCCTTCAGATCCCATCTCAAATGTCACTTCCTCAGGGAAGCCTCCCCAAATGCGTCCACCCCCCGCTGAGTCAGGTCCCTGCAGCCCACCTTCCCTCCTTACCCCTGTGATAAGGCGCAAAGGTGCATTTAGTCCCGTGGTTTGCAAGATCGATGCCTGCCTCTTATGGAAGGCGAGCACGAGGTCGGGTGCTGCAGTCACGTCCCCAGGGCCCAGCGCAGTGCCTCACACAGAGCAGACACTCAAATATGTGCTGAATGAATGAAACAGAGAAACCAGGAGATGGACTCAGCCAGGCCACAGCGGGTGGGCTGGCTTCATTTCGACCAGTTCTCTCTCCTGCTTTAGCGTGCGCTTTATGATTTTCTCGCCCTTTCCTGAAGAAGCTGCACGCGCTGAATGGCAGAAGGTGTGATGAGCCAAGGACAGTCTGCAGGAGAGGTATAAAGAGAAGGCGCAAAGTGCCGGGCCCAGCGTCCCCAGCCCCGGCGAGGACGAACGGTGGGAATGAGCGAAGGCCCCTTCTGCTGAAGAATCAGCGGGGACTTTGACGCAGCGCCACCTGGGGCCTCTCAGACCCGACGTGTTCCTTAAGCCCATCCGTGAGTTCATTCCACGGACCTTCACTCGCGCGCACGCTGTCTGCCAGACCATGTCCTCAGCATCCGGAAACCAGCAGAGAGCTGGACCAAAAGCCCTCCTGGAACCTGCATTCTCATGAGGAGGGAGAGACAAGAAACAAACAAGAAGGTAGGACACAGAGGATGCCAGAGGGTGGCAGCAGCATGGAGTCGAGGGAGGAAGATGGGGAACAGGGAGGGTGGCCATTTTGAGCAAGTGGTCGGGAAGGGCTCTCAGATAAGGTGACAACGAATAAAACAGTTGAGGCAGCGGGACCAGCAAGGCCCACAGATATTTGCTTCTTCCTCTGCCTACTTACCAGGGGCATTTAAAGAATAGGGAGCCCTAGTCACGTGGTACCCAAGATCCCTTGGAGCACCTGTGGCTTGAATTCACAGCTAGTTTCCTAGGCGAGGCCAAAGGTGTGACCACCCGTGCCCACCAAGGGCGGTTGAGCGCTCCGAGTCGGCCCGCCCCAGCAGCGTGGGGGTGAGGCCGGCCGGCTGCTCAGCGGGGCCCTCAGAGGAAGACGCGGGACGATGAGCGACGTAACATCCACGCACATCCCTCAGCATCTCAGGGGACGCTTCCCAACCCAAAAACTGCATTGCTTAAACAGAGGTAGGAGGTGAACAGCAAACATTTTTTAAATATCTAGAACTACAAAGGGATGACGTAGGTCTGCATAAGAGCCCTGGAGAACTGCTGAGTGACTCGCCAGGCCCTCCCTCCCGCCCCCATCCAGCCTCACGGGTTCATGAGCTTTCTAACTAGGAGCCGAGGAACGAGCCAGTTCTCAGTGGCCCTGGACGGTCTGAGCCCTCACGACCGGTTTCTGTTACAGGGCAACAGATGACAGGACCCTCGGTCTGAAACGTCCACTTCTTCTGCCATTCACATCTGGGAACGTTAAGTTCACCCAGCGCAGATTTGTGGGTGGCTCCCTCCACCCACCCTGATTTTGCTTCGATGCAAAGCCCATAGCCCCACTGCCCTGGAAGCATCGAGGTGACTGCGCTTAGGGGCAGCCTGCAGGTTCGACCTACCGGCCCCGTTCCTGGCCCACTCCCTGGATGCACGGAAGAGACACCCCACTTTCACACGGCTCCAGAACAGGAAGGAGGACTCCCATGCAGACACGGACGTAGGACCCGACACCTGGCCGTTTCCAGAGGGCCTCATTTGCAGCCGCCGACAGCAGCAAGGCACATAACTGTCCCCAAGCCCCAAGAGGGGAAGGGATTCGCCTCGAGTCACGCAGCTTGTAGCAGGGCTGGGATTCAAACTCAGTGTCCCAGGTTCCTTTCACCATGCGGCATGGAAATGGCTTGGCTGTAAAACTAGGTTCTTCTTGCTATTTGCAGGATGTCTTTTACCGAACGAGGATGTGACTGAACTCAGTTCAAGCGGTGAGAATGATGATTAAGTCATCTTACGGCCATTAGAAAAGCAGCTGGGGGCCCACCTGCTCTGGCAGCCAGTTACGGATGAGTGCCCAGGAAAACCAGCGCGCAGAAACCAGAATCCCAAGAAGCCCAATGGAGACAGTGAATTCTGGTGAGAGGACAGACCCGCGGTAGTCGACGGCTTCGGCAAAAACCCACATGCTTGTTTGCTCAGCAGAAATAAATGGAATAATCTAGAAATCCTCTTACATAAGCAGGATTCCTCGAGGGTGTCCCTGGGCTCAGAAGTGTGCTGGGCCCCCCGCATCCAGAAACGGGACCAAAGGTGTGGAAAAGCACGTGGCGCAGTAGGGGGCCCAAGGGTGGGGCTGGGGAGAGGTCGGCCATATAATAACTACGACCAATACTCACAATCCCAAAAAGAAGAAAGACTGATACTTAAATTGGCAAGGTGCATGCTATGATTGTGCCCGTTTCACAGCTGAGGAGAAGCTTGCCCAAGGTTGCCAAAGCTGGGACCTGGAGGAACCAGGATCCAAATCAAGACAGTCTGGCTTCGGGGACCGCGTCCGCCACCTCTGCAGCCCGGATCCCAACAACGGCGAACGCGGAGAGCATGTAATGCCTCCACAGTCCCTCTGTCCTAACGACCCCATGTCCCCAACCCGAAGCTTCCTGGAAGCTCCAGAGCCTCAAGGGGCCTGAGCACAGCCTTCACCCGGATGACCCCACAGTTTCTGTTAGCGGTGTGGGTCTCCCACCGAAGCCTCCCTCAGCCCTCCCCACACCCAGACAAGCAGAGAAGGGAGCGAGGCTCCCCACAGCCCCTGACCGGGCCTCCTCCGAGAGGCAAACGGAGCACCCCCTCCCTGTCTCCCACTCTGTCTCCCCCCAGTTCCCCATGCCATGCCATCCATCTCAAGGCCCAGAGCTCTCAGCTGTGTGTCTGCAAAGCAGTGGTGCACAGCTTGCCTGTGGCCGCTGATCCCACATGTTATTCTTTGCCTTTATCTTGTTAGCATAATGTGCAGCTTCATTAACCAGCCAGATGAATCATTTAGTAATTGGAGCTAATGAATTTAATTTTCCACTTTCTATTTTTTATAATAAAACAAAGTTATAATTTGCCCAGAGGTCAAGGGAGGCTCCAAGTTGCTGGTCTGAGTCAACGAGAGGCCACGGGCACAAAATGGCAGATCTGGGAGAAGCTGGTCCCTCTCACGGATCCCCCGGCCATTTTTGGAGTTTCTCAGGCACGAAACTCAATCGGGTCATGTTCCTGATTCTACAGAGAATGAGACGAAAGGCCAGAACGAGAATTCATTTTTCTTTTTACCGTAAGATATCGCCATCACGGTCACATTCCTGAGAGGTCAGTGTGAGGAATAGGAATCGTTCGCAGAAAATAAACAATGTGTAAACTTATCGAGGAAACGTCAATGAATCAATTAGATGAACAACTGTAAGAGGATCGGTTTGTCGGGGAAAGATTTTATCCCCAAAACTCTACTCCCCTGCAGTCAGGGGACCTGGGCCCACCGTAAACACCGCGCTCCTCCGTACCTGGGCTACCTGGTGCCTCGTCCCTGTTAACGGAGCCTGGCAGCGGGCTAGCATGCAGTTAATTCATCCTAAGTTTTATTAGGTGTATAAAAGGGAAGCAGGAAGGACCAGCCTTTCCTTGTTCAAGATACATTTCATCCAGGACGGAGCGGATTCCTCACGCACCGAGCTTGTTACTTTCCCTCGCCGCCCACATTCTTCTCTGCGCCGCAGAAGCAAAGGCCACAGGCTCTCGTCTGAAATGGGTGGGATGAAAAGGGGCTGCCGCCACCCCCGACAACAGCTACATTAACCACTTTGTCCTTTTAATTCATCTAATTACATGCAAGGAGAAAGCTGCTGCCTTCGCGGCTCCCCACCCCTGCCCGAGAGCGCGATGCGGCCGGGCCATTGCTTTGGGCTTTTTGTTGTCTTATTAGGGGTGCTTTTGTTCAGAGAGATGGTTAAAG
The DNA here is from genome assembly GCF_000325575.1 of Pteropus alecto. Classification (NCBI taxonomy): domain Eukaryota; kingdom Metazoa; phylum Chordata; class Mammalia; order Chiroptera; family Pteropodidae; genus Pteropus; species Pteropus alecto. The sequence goes on from NW_006436291.1 coordinate 6,275,727, forward strand.
CCATTTTCAGCAGCCGGCGAGATGAAGCAGTTTCAATAAGGATACAATGTACTTGTTTAAATTACCTTTCAGAATGCTCGAAACCATTAAGGGGGAGGCGCGGCAAATAAAAGTTGGATTTTTTGTTATAATGTTTCACCCTAATAACAGCTTTTATTTTATTATAATCCATTAGTTGACAATATTATTCTATAGATTATTAGGCAGCAATTTTGTTATTCTATCGCACTTCGAGCACTCACTCACTGGGCCAGGATCCACAAATCTCAGTATAATATGCTTTCAATTTTGTTAAAATCTCTATTTAACTGGTTTGGCTGCGGAACATCTTGGCAAATGTGTTTTTAATTTCGTTCTAATTAACTTGACAGTTGACAGAACTCGATGGTGGCGTGACGGTGTCCCCTTTTTCCAGGGTCCCTGCAGCTCCGTTCCTGGGGTCCATTTTTTTTTTTCTCTCGCCGGCCCTAACAAGCAGGATGTCAGAGGTAAGACCCGAGAGAAGGGTCTTTTGTCTCTGTCCAAAGTACGTGCAATTTTTTACAAACCAATTTCAAAATCTGGCTTTCCTCTTTATCTGTAAAAAGGTCATTGGTTCTGTGAGGTTTTCAGAAATGGCTCGTTCCTATAGCTGTGGGTCCTAAAAGATGAAATGAAGGTAAAGCAAGTGGAAATGGAGGTTTTCTGTGGCCCATCCAGGAAGCCAGCTCCTCCCCAAATAGATGCTGAGGAAGAGAAGCCATGGTCCTTTATTTCACTGGTACTAAGCAGAGAAACAGCCTTCCATGCTCTGCTTTGAGGGAGGGGCAGTTAGCCCTGGGAGAAGCAGCTTTAAGACAACTTAACCTTGCTCTTTAAAAAAATTCCAAATTCTTTCAACTGGGGCATTTGGCTGTGGAAACCACCCTTGAGGGGCCATCTGCTTCTTTGTTTCCAGAATCCTTCAGCGTCTCGGAACCAGCTTCTCCACGGCCTTGAGCAGTGCCAGCAAGGAAGCAAGTGGCCCTAGACCACGAAGCAACAACTCATTTATTTTCCTGAAGTGATGCCTTCCTGACAGGGAGGCAAAGCGAGTCTCTGTGAAACGAATCCTATCCTCCCCACGACGACTCCTCACACGGAGGGACACGGGCTTCCAGGCGTCTGCATGCAAACTTGGAGACGGGTCGAGGCGGGATTCTTGAGTGAACAGTCACAGCTGGTAGTGGATTCGGGGTGCTACCGTCAGGTGTCTGCATCTTCCTTGTGCTCCCCCTCCTTCCCTACTTTTCTCAGATGTTATAAACTTTGCCCATAACTGGAAATTTTCTGATTCCACATTTGTACTATTCTCGTTCGATCATTAAGAATGTCAGTCCGACCAGGACCCTCAGAGATGAACCATTGCAATGTCCTCCTCATATTAATGACAAAAACTTAGGGCGCAAGGGACTTGGGACTGGCCGTGACACCCGCAGGAAGGAGCAGAGTGAGACGGCACGCAGGCTCCGCCATGCTCCTTCCTGCAAATTTCCTCGGGGATGGTTCTAGGTCTGTCAAAAAAGTCAACGTGGTCTTTTCCCCTAGTCTTTAAATCTGAATTTGGAGTTTTCCTTCTTCTTTGAAACAAGAATGTTGCTACACAATCGTTTGGCATGGGCCATTAGACTAAAACAAGGCGTTTGGTGTGCACGTTTTTAAATGCTAGTATCTTTCAAGCAAACAAAACATAAATGCCTAATCCAATGGTTTTCAAGCAGAAGCAGTTTTCCTCCCCAGAGGACATTTGGCAATGTCTGGGGACATTTTTGGTTGTCACAACTGAGAATGTGCTACTACTGACATCTCGTGGGTTGAGGCCAGGGGTGCTGCCAAGGTACAAGACAGCCCCTAGCCCCACCCACCACCACCCCCCGCAAGGACGACCCAGCCCAAAACGTCAGTCATGCTAAAGTGGACAAACTCTGCCCTCACTCTGGGAGAGGAGAGGACCAACCTGCAAGGCACTGTGGGCTGGCCCAAGTCACCACTGCCTGGGGGCGCGATGCAAAAAGCCCTTGAACCCACTGACGTCATTCATTCTTTTTTGTCCTGCCTGGAGAGCAATTTGCTCTTTCCCACCCCGCCTCCCGCCCTCACCCGCTCGCTCCCTGCCTCAGGTTGGCGCCTTTAAAAACTGCACCAGTTCCCTTTGGCCTGTTTCCCCCGCTGGCCAGTGGACGTAGAGCCAGGTTACAGTGAGAACACCTGTGCGCAGCACCTCCCAGCACCTAGAACACAGTGGGCAGGCGATGAATTAGGGCAATGACGGTCTGGTGACAACGCTGCCGCCTAGGACTTTGGCCTGAGCGGGGAGGACGTGCCTCTCCCGCTCCGGCGGCTTTTCTTCAGAACAGAGAGAATAGGTCCACTCAAACTGTTCAGGAATCTCTCTCAGTCCGGGAAGAAGTCCGGAGACCAAGGAGAATGTGGCGGGGAGGGCTGGAGAAAGGGCAGGAGAGGAGAATGAGAGCGGACGAAGCAGTTTGTCAGGAAGTGTGACGAACTGCTCTCCATACTCCAACCCAAAAGGGCGCCGACGAAGGCCGCCCCCAGGACCAGCTCCCCCGACGTGGGGAGCCGTTTCTGCTCCACGCAGCCTGAGTCCGGCCGGTAGCAACAACTCGGCTCAAACAGGGCTGCGTGGAGGGCTGTGAAGGAAGCAGGCGTCCAAGCCTCCTACCAGGTCCAGGCAGTGAACCTTGTCGCTAGGTGCAGAAAACCACCGACGACAGCAGAAGCCAAACTTTCTGATCAAAATATTAATTTGCACCATTGAATATCTGTCAGGCTATGAAAGTACGCAGTTCCCAATACTCCTCCCCGCTCAGATTATTTCTATTACATCTTATATTCACTGGAGGGGTGAGGACTATATGTACAGAATGATCTTCAAAAGACGGTTCGTAGTAAAACTTCAATCTCGAGTTCATGCCAAAGAGAAGTAAAATGTTCTGCCGATACTTTGTCTCTAAAACTGCTCTCCGGCTGGTGGATATCTGTCAAGAATATGTATTTCCACGGCTCCAGATTGCCCAGAGTTAACATCCAGCTTAGTTAAGTGGCCGGAGTGTAATTAACACGTCGCTCCTTACGGAAACAGCACTGGAATCGAAGGGCCCGCGCATCCTTCCCCGAAGGCATCC
>NW_006436291.1:6278904-6316549 GCF_000325575.1 Pteropus alecto
GGTCACGCACACTCTCGTCCCAGCGTGGCCTCACAAGGTAGAGCCTTCCACGCTCCTCACCGCAGTCAATAGCCTCGTCGATAGCTTCTCTCTCGGATCCCCGTTTTCCCGGGCCAATATTAGGTTTTGCCAGGGATGTCGTAGCGGGGCCTGTGTGTGACCATTGAACACCATGTGTGGCCATTAGAAAGAAAAGAAAAATCAATAGGGTTTCATTAAAACAGCAGGCAATTTGGGCCCGGCCCTGGCTTAATTACAGTTTCAGTAGCATTTGCTTTAATTGGAAAGAATAAAAGGAGTGAAGTGGAGTGAATGAAGAAATTAGCATATCTATCACTGTTGTCACATTGTACTGTGGCCTTAAAACACGGTTCGTGCTTTCCTATCTCTGAAACGGCGCCGAATCCCGGAAAAAAAAAAAAATCAGGAACCGCAATTAGCAAATCCTCAGACTGCACCTTTGTGAAATTCTAATTAAAGTCTTTCATAATCTTTGGGAGGCATTTTTTTTTTTAATCTGTTAGATATGCGAGATACATTTCGCAACACGTCTGTTAATTACGCCCGTGTGGCTCCAGGTGGACAGGCGCTGTGGTCATCTTGTGCCGAGTGTTTCTGGTGGTTCCGAGCTGGCTTCAGCAGCCCGGAGAAGTCACAGAGCCTGGTTCCCGCTTAGACAGTGGGTCCCCAGAGCAGCCTCTGCCAGCCGGAATTCTTCCTGCTTACCGGACTTCCGACGGTCATGGACGGGAAATGTCAGAGCTGCAAGGTCCACGGGCACCAACGAGTCCAGAGACAGGGAAACTGAGGCTCGAGGTCCCCAGACTAAGATAGGGTAGAGCAAAGACTTTTTCCCAGGCCTGTTTTTTTGGCAAATATCCAGTCTTCGATCTACTCTCTCATAATATTTCATCTGGCGGCATCTCAGGAAAACCTTTCCTGTTGAAAGAAAACGTTGTCGTGGGGGATTAAATTTCCTTCCCTAGGACTCAAACGTTTCCCTTCATACCAAACAGCCCAGTTAATATGGTCCCATGCTTCACCTGGCGTATTACGTTTAATGCAAAGAGGCTCCTCCTTTTGGAATAGTTAATGGGTTAAAATCGGTCTGTAACAGTGATTTTGGTTAGGGTGTGGCCAAGGAAAGGTTTTCAAGGTCATGTCCCCGGGACAGGAGCAGAGATAGTGGAGGCAGAGTCAACCTTCCCACTGGCTGGGATTTTAGTAATGTCAAATCCCTAATAATCTCATGCATCACATGGGTGTCACAGAGATGGCAGATAAGAAGAGCTTCCATCTTGTATGAACCCGTCCTCTGCTGAGTGTCCCGTAGAGGTTCCATCATCCCCACTTTAAAGATGAAAAGACTGAGAGCACAAAGAGGTGATTTACCCACGGTCAATTAAGGCACGAGCCGGGATTTAAACTCAAGTTCAGTTCCAAGACTTCCCCCATCGGCTACACGGCCCTCCCAAGGCCAAGGACCAATTCCAGGGTAGGAAAAAAGAGAAGGCCTGTGTGTCACACGCTGTGAGTCCCTTCTCTTCCTGGCAAATGCCTGGCCCAGATGGAGGCCCGGGCAGCCTTGCTGGTGAGGCCCCGGGCCCAGGCTGGGTCCCTCTGAAAATGTGCCCAGACCAGGGGCTTCCTCCCAGACCACTGAAAACAGGCACTGCTCTCATGTGACAAGCAGCTCATTGTGTAGGCGAGAGACAACGCGTGTGGCCAGGGTGTGGCGCAGCCTCTGAGGTCAGAGGGGAGTGGACGAAGGACAGTAGAGAGACCTCCATGCAGAAAATTACAGGGAGGAAACGATTCACGGTGCCTTCACCGAGCGGTCATCAGGTAGTGTGTGACTGGCTTCTCACTGGAGCATGGCAGGACCCCATCTGGGGTCAGTCACGCACTACCTGGGGCTGGTCTGAGCTCTTGCTCCTGGCTAAGAGGTACGCATACTGCTGCCTCCAAAAATAATTATGGAGGTGGGGAGCCAAAGGGTATCATCACCCACTCTCCAAAAATGGTAAAGAAGCTGCTCCCACAGCCTGGTGGAGCTCCCACTGGCCTGCCAATAGGACATCTTGTGAGGACCATGGGATCCAGGCCACAGGTGGGCCACAGAGGGTGTCAGATGCAGCCCCGGCCTAAGGAGGTGAGAAGTCCACTCTCAGTCACGTGTGGCGGGAAGGGGTGCAGGGCTGGACACTTCCTGGGTGACTGCAATGCCCAGGCATGCCCCATCCTCGGTCCCCTTTTGTCCTCATGACTTTTCAAGATGAGAGAGAGGTGTGGCTCTAGCACTGCGGGACCTAGAGCACGCCACCTCTGTTCTGGCCCTGTTGCCTCATCTGCCCCCCACGACTTCCTCTGTCTGTGACCTGAGACACACGGTAGCCCAATCAGCACAGTGATCGGGGCCCAGACCAGGCATGACATCAGATAGCAAAGAAATAAACAAATTCACTGCAAGGCATGGAAAACCAGCATGAGATCCCAGGGGGAAGGAGTGAGGGGCCCCTCAGAAACAAGAGCCATGCTGGCAGAGGCAAGCACCCCCAACGCTGCGAGGGGCCACCCAGAGCCCGGAGTGGGCCGATGGATGGTCATCCCCACAACAGCAGCAAACAAAGCCGACTTCTCTGAGCCCCTGCTCCGTGTGGGGCATGGTTCTGACTCCCTGCGAGCAGGAACTACTGGGTCCCCCACCTCCTTCCTGCCCAGTTATCGGGAGCAGGCACCACGGGTAGCCTCCTCTGTAGATGAGGCCATCGAAGGGGAGACAGAGTCATGGAGGCGAAGGACTTGCCCCGGGCACCCCGGCGGGGAAGCGGGGGGCGGGAATGGAGCGCCGCTCTCAGCCCTGTGCCTCAGCGTCCACACCCCCTCTTCTCCCGCCAGCCCACATGCAACTTCAGCGACCTGGCGTAGGAATCAGCTGACATCTTGATGGGAAAAGCAAAACATCATGTAGCTGGAGGCTGGGAGCTCCACGAGGCCAGAAATGCTCGCACCGCCGCCTGCCCGCCGCCCCCACATTCAACTCCATGTTTGTTCTGTTTTTTCCTAAGAGAGCATGGGCACCCCACCCTACTCCAGAAAGGCAGTATAGCTGAGTGGTTAGCCCACAGACTGTAACCTGCCACCAGCCTGAATCACCGGTTCAAATCCCAGCCCTAAAGGAACCCAGGAGCCTGGGCAAGTGACTTCGCCTTGGTGTCCCGTGGGTTTCTCACCTGTAAGATGGGGACAGTGGTGCCCACCTCCTGTCTGCAGAATTCGGCGAGGGAATGTGTGTGCGGTGCTCACCAAGGGACCATTGAGACTCGGCTGCCGCCATGTTTCCTAACCATGGGCGCCCTGGGTCGTGCTGATAGCGCCCGCCATGGCAGAAGGTTCCCACTTGGGGCAAGAGAACATTGAGCTCCGGATCAGGTCCTGTATAAGGGTCCTAGCACTGCCACCCCGTGACCCAGGCAAGTCCCCTCCTCCGTGGGCCTTCTGCAAATTAGCTTCTCATCACTAAAAAGTGGAGGCGGAGCTCATCCAAGACAGGTTCTCTCCCACACCCAAAACTCTCTCACTCTCGAGGGACCGGAAATGTGCAGGCCACAAGCACCAACGTGAGGAAGGGTCCCCTGGGCTTCAGCGGCTTTTCACCCCGTTCACATACCGCCTCTAAAGCACCGATGGACCCACCTCCTGGGGCTGCATCACGGCCCTTCCAAGGAGAGGTGGCGGGTCTATGAGAAGAGCCTCATCTCCATGCAACTGAAATGCAGCCAAGCCACCGCCATTAACTAGGACAAACACACCCCTGCGCGTGGCTTGGCCAGGGGCACGCATTCGCAGGGTGGTGATTAGGGTGGGGAAAACGGGGGGTGGGGGGTGGGTATCCTTCAGGCAGCTTAGCTGCAGAAAACCATTGTCATTGAAAATATACATTTTGTAATTGTAAATGGAAAGATTACCTGTAATAGCGGTAACAGACCCATTTCCTAATAAGATGAACACTGTAGTTGATGAGTGAAGCATCTGTGTGTAGCTACGTACACCATTTCTGTACTGCAGGCTGCCAATTTGTTTCAGCGGCGAAAAAGCGTGATTTAGTGTTTGCAGCATTACCATCTGTTGTCATTATTACAGAAATTATATATAAACCAGTTAGTAAACACTTTGCCGAGTTGTCTGTTGTTTTGATAATCACCCATAATAACATCTAGCATCAATATGGTCTTTAAACCCGATTTGGGAGTTAATGGAATAAGAGGAGGCGGTCTGTATATGCGCCGGGGTAATGTCATTACGAATGTTTGTGAAGAACAAATTAAATCAGTTGTAAATTGTGCTCTCAAGTCAGCCAGAAAACCAGTCTTGTTCAGGAGAAGGGATTTCTATTTTAACCTCGTGCAGAAAATGCACTTACGCAGATTAAAATAAAATAGGGACTTCGCCAATGGATGGAAGTGGTAATTGCTCGTGCCTTAATGGCTTCCTGTTGGCTGTGTCATGCAGTGGGCACAGCTATTTTAAAAGTTAACCGGCACTCGGGGTCATACTTTCACTGATTCAGTCATTAAACCGGGCTAGACATGTCACTAAATGGCTGATTATTCAAATGACGAGCCTGCTCCGCGGTTCCCTGGTGTCGTCTTTTGAACATGGGGATTTTCAGGGCTGGTTCTCATAAAATCAGGACGAGGTGGATTCAAGTACGAGTCAATGGTAGCACGGGGCTGGGGCCTGGCCCGTGCGGGGCCCTGGCGGGAGCCCCGCCTGCTTCCTCAGACAGGCGGGGGGCAGGAGTCCACAGCGGGCCGGGCCAACGTTGTCGCTCAGATGTCTCCAGGAGAAGAGTCGACTTGTGATGTGTCCAAAAGGGAGCCATGTTCAGACCAAGAAAGGCTCGAGAGGAGGGAAGCAAGCAGACAGGGGAGGTGTCAGGGACTCCACACCTCCGCTGTCAGAGCCTCATCAGCGTTACTGCGAGCAGGTTAAACTCCAGGCAGCAGCGGAGGGGGCTGGATCCCAGCTCTGTCTCCAGAGCCGCTGCTTCTTACTGATGCGCATGATACTCTCTCCTTCTCTCGTACATCCTCATGACATCCCTGGGGAACATTTTAGTAATATCCCCATTTCACAGGTAAGCAGGTGGAGGCTTCAAGGGGGTCAGGCTTGGACGAGTGAAACCACACAGTTGGCAAGAGGCCCAGGTGGGATCAGAACACAGGTCTCAGTGAGGCTGGAAATCCTGTCACAGTGGTGAGCTGTTGAACAGGTGAGTGCAAAAATGGACCTGTGCCTGGGCACTCAGAAATCCAGAATGTCGCTATAAGCGGGGGCAGTGGTGCAGGAAAAATGGCAAGGCCAGCTCCAGAGTCCAGCCTGGTGACCAGGGAGCTCATCCAACTGGAAGCTGCAGAAGCTGGCTTTGGAGCAAGCTGGGGAGGAGATGAGAGGAAGTCCTCTGCCAAGTGCTAAGCCCAGGACGGAGACGGACGGGAATTGGAAATGGTAGCCAAGGCCATAAGAAGGGCTGGGCCATCCAAGGACCAGCCAGAAGCCAAGCCTCTGGCCACATTCAGCTGGGAGCACAAGAGGCTAGTGCATGTTTCCTGAAGGGCAGACACGTATGACTGACCGTCCGTAGATGATTTTCAATGGTCTACATTATGAACACATTTTTACTTTATTTTACTTTACTAATGTTTATTAATAAAATATAAATAGCACCTCACAGCCATAGTACAAAATAAATTTTGTTTCAAAGAAAATCTTTTAAACAGAAATCTAACTAAAAATAGCAAGGCTATTTTTAAAATATTAAGTAGGCGATACAGCAGATGCTATATAGACATGGCAACAGTCATAAAGAAAATGACTCGAGTTTGGGTTTTAGAGTCAGGACAACCTCGGTTCAAATTCCTGAGTGATTTAGGGCCAGCCTTAACCTCTCCAAGGTCATTCCTCGTGTATAACATGAGGCTGAGTGCCCTCCTACACGAGGCTAGTGAAGATAGTAACTGAGCCGTACCTGCAGCTCTGGAGATGCTCAACGAATGGGGACCGGTCACAAAAACAAAAGGACCCCAGTTCTTTCCTTCAGGGAGCACCCAAAAGACGTCAACTCACAATGCAGTGTCCTGCGTTTAGGGCATATTCGATCAGCAACTGTAGAATCAGAACACACCTAGAAGCACATCCCACCAGGGGTTACCGCCCGAATGCCAACAAATGTTGAACTCATCCCGGAGGGACCAGGTCTCCTGGGCCAGATGTGGTTCCTGGATGTTCTAGTCCAAGCCTGGGTATTTTCGGTTGTAGATTTTTGTTTGTTTTAATAAATGAGAGATCCGAGGGCTTAATACATGAGAGATCCAAGGTCTAGAAAAATTTGTTCAAGGTCACACAGCAAGTTAATGCCAGAGCCAAGAAGAGACGTCTCCTCAGCGAGCACTATCACTGCTTTATGACATGCTGGGCACTGTGCTGCCTGCTTTTCAGGAATTATCACGTTGACGATCAGAACCAGACCCCAAGGGAAGTATCATCATCATCAGCTTCATGTTCTATACTGGGAGACACAGAGAGGGCCAACCACGGGTCCACAGTCACATAGCCTAAACACTACAACAGCCAAAACAGTCATGGAAGGAGTCTGACCCCAGATGAAGAGCCAAGATCTTCATCAACCGACTCTACAAGGGGTTAGCAAACTACGTCCTGAGGGCCAAACCCTGCCTGCTGCATGTTTGATAATGGCTGGAGAGCTAAGAATAATTTTTACATTTGTAAATGGGTGGAAAGAAAATGTTCTAAAGTACATTTTGTGACATGCAAAAATGACATGAAATTCAAATTTCCCTACCAATAAATAAAGTTTTATTGGAACGCAGCCATGCTCGCTCATTTACATATGGTCTACACACACCTTCACGCGAAACCAGCCGAGTTGAGAGGCGACAAGGATTATACGGCCCACAGAGCTTAATCTATTTCTTATCTGGCCCTTTACAGAAAAAGTTTGCTGACCCTTCCGCTCTACCGCCCTGGAAGGTCTGCAAACAGGTGAAGAAAGGAAAAAGGAAGGGCCTGGCGCTCCAGGGAACGAGCCCAGGAGGATAAAAGAGTCGGGAATAAAAGGAGAGAGAGAGAGAAAAAGAAGCATCCATATTGAAAAGACTAGAAGGCTAGTTGTGGACACGCCACTCCCAGTACGGAGGGACAGAGGCAGAGGGAGAGGGAGAGGGAGGTCTCAGTTTCAGAAGCAAGTCTTTGTCCCCCCTCAAACCCCCCAAACTGGGACCAGGGGAGAAATTCACACCTAAGTGACATCAGGAAGGGGAACCATTGAGACTTGAGGCATTGGAAAAATACTTTAGGTACTGAGGTATTTTTCATAAATTTGTGTAATTATTTTAATTAAAAATCTTTAAAATATTAATGAGGGAGGAGGATCCGAAGCCGAGTTAATTATAGCAGCCTCACTCGCCACATGTAGCTAAGGCTCCGTCAGCTCTTCCATTAGGACCCGCTGCTTTTCAGGGGGATTGTAATTCAACCAAATAAATTGGCCACAGGCTGAGGTTTGACATGCAAGTTTGCAGGGTGGGAATTGTTTAATTGATTTGAATATTCAAGGCCCCTACGTGGAAGGAAAAAAAATTATGTGTTGTCATTTCAGGGAGTGTTGGCCTGGAGACACCTGCCTCTTCGTAGCTCACTGGTCATCCTTGACCGTATTAAAACCACACCATCCATCCTCACAGTTCAAAAACATATACCGATATGCAGCTTTGCACCAAAAGGTTCTGAGTATCTTACTTAGCTCTTAAATTCGCACCTAAGCTTCCCCTCAAATGAGCTTCATTAATCTGGAAAGGAGAGATTTTTGCCTGTTCATGTGAATGTGTTTTAAAATAAGCCTTTTCATTTTCGGTAGCTTCAATATATAACCAGTGGCAATCGCAGACTTACCTTCCCCTGGCTGAAATCCGATCATTAAACCAACTTCACTATTAGAGGGAATATCTGGCTGGAAAATGCATTTTATCCCTGAAGAATATGCCATATTAGTGAGAAAATTACTCTAAATGGGAACAAAGCTGACAACTGCTGCTTGCAGACTAATGGCCTAGTGTATATATCGTACCCAAAAAGCATGTCATCACCCAGCTGTTGAGCAAATCACTGGCGTGAGATTCTGGTTGGCAGAAATGGGACATTACGGATGTTGAAAAGGTTTTAGGGATTTGGGTGGATTTCTTCCCCCTCCTTTTACTTAAAGCTGAAGGACCCACTATCGGCATAACCTGAAAATCCAGGTGAGCCCAATGCGGTGACTATGCTGACGCGGCCTCCAGCGGGTAGCAACGCATCCTATTCTCGCTTCTACATAGGATTATTCAGCAGCCTTTAATGCAAGATCGCATCCTGTGAGTGGCAGAATACTTTCTCAGCCACTGCACAGTGGTTCAGCTCAGCCTGCGCAGGGGCTCGGAGGGCACCCTGCGGCCCCACTGACCAAAGAAGGTGTTAGGGCAATGACTCTTTCAACAAGAGAGAAAAAGTGTACCGTTATGTTGCCCAGTAAACGCAGCGGCTGGAGGAGATGAGGAAGAATGGGACCCCAAAAAGTCTTCGAGATCAAAATGTAGATGCCGTAATAATAATGATAAAAATACATTTGCTTCATTTTTAACCCTCGATGCTACCTTCCTCATGAGAACAGATTCAAATCGAGGGCCGTTTTCTGTTCTTATTAAGGTAGAGTGGTCTCAGTTTTAATGAAGTCCAAGAACACTCGTTAACAGGATGCGTTTTCCATCTATCTACAAACAGAGCGGAAGTCCTGTCGGTGACTCAGAACATGCAAATAAAGGGCCCGCCTGCACTGTGTCTCCCGGAGGAGCGGCCGAAAGGGAGGCGCAGAGCACCGCCAGCCACCAGAACGTTCTTCTCCCTTTCGTGGGCTTCTTCAGACCTCCTCATTCGGATATCGTCTCCCATCAGTTTATTTACTTATTTATTTATTTTTGTAGAGCATAATTCATTGACCGAGATCGCTTCTTTTTTAAGCATTGGGTGATAAGATCTCTCTTATTGAAGAGGCATGGCCAAGAACATTAAAAATCCGGATCCCTAATGACCATGAAAATAAGGAAGTTCCTTACAGGCCGAAACACCTACACGTGGACCTTGAAAGGCAGATACGTGGACGGGGCGGATTGCCGCAGAGCGGAGGAGCATCACCCTGCGCCGCGCGGAGGCCTGAGAGGGATGCCAGCTCCTCCCAAAGCTACAGCCCCCGCCTCCAAGAAAGTACCATGCCCACCCTTCCTTCGCCTGCACGCAGCTCTGCGTGCCAGACACCAGCATCTTGCCTGCCTCTGCCCTGAGAAAATAGATAGATGTCAGACTCTGCATGTTCAAAGCCACACATCCTTTTCACTCATGTAAAGAATGGATTCATTCTGTTTGGAAGGCTGCGCTGTCACATACGTGCTAAGAAATGCTTAAACAAGAACCGTGTTTATGGCCATGTGGTATTTAAGCAAACAGCAAGTTTGTGGCAATTGCTCTACTCTCATTGATTAAGCCGTAACTGTGAGCAAAGCGCTGTTCTAGGCATCGCAAAGGCTCAAAAAGCACCTAGGAGAAAAATAGTCTACGAGAGAGGAGAATTAGTGTGCAAAGCAATATATCACAGGATTTTCGAGCTGGAAAGAAGCTTAGAGGTCACCTAGTCCAACGTGCCCATTTTACAGATGAGGAATCAGATCTAAAGAAGTGAATTGACTTGCCTGGTGTGGGGCAGAATCCAAGCCACAGCCGTTCCATCGATTACATCCTTATGGTATTACATAAATACCAATATAATCATTACGTGTGCCATGCACTGCACCTCGATTTCAACATGGAGTCTTTGAAACAACCCTACAAGGCAGGGAGTATTAGTCCCCCAGTTTCCGGGTGAGGAAACTAAAGCTCACAGGGTAAAGTCATTTGCCCGAGGTCACAAAATAAGTGTCACAGAGCCCCCCACGTCCACCCCAGCTGTTTCCAGAGCCGTGTCTCCCATCCTTCAGGCTCTGCGAAACCAAAGCATGCAATGTGCTCCATGCCACCGTCTGCGCGGGAAACGCCAGTTCATCCTCAAGGCTCGTGGAATTGTTTCTGTCTTCTGTGCAGCCCCTCCTGACCCTCAGCACGCGCAAGCCCCTCTCCATGGGCTCCCTCTGGCCACCTCCATCTCATCGTGCTGGCTCTGCGTCTTTTTCTGTGCCCCACGCCAGGTCCCTCTTCCTAACCCCAGCCTGAAGCACAGGGCTTGGCACACGGCAAATGCTCAGGAAATAGCAGTGAAATAAAATCCAGCGACTACTGAACCCAAACCCAGTGCCACTTGATTCTGGCAGCACAGAGCTGCCCTGCCTTCGGGTTCCCGCCAGACCCCACCACACTGTGTCCCAGGCAGGAGGGGAGGAGACAGCCTCTCCAGTCTCCTCCCACTTGTGTCCCTCCAGGGAACATAAGCTCTTCTGTCCAGCCACCCCGAACACACACGCAGTCACTAAAAACCAAGGCCCCTCCTCCAGGAGACTCTCTTCTCCCTGAACCCCACTCCCTTCTTTCCAGCCTCTGAGATGCACCCGTGCCAACCCTCACTCATCTTCACCCAGCAGGGAGAGGAGGAGGCTCTTTGGAGCCTACGGTTGGCACATCCGCTAGACGGCACACGTTAACGCTGTCCAGATGGCCTTAGCACATCACTGAGGTACCATGGTACATCTCGCTCCACCTCGAGGGGCATTCCGAAGTGGCCCCTTTCATTATCCCGACCTTGGCGAGTCCCCAGAAAGTAAATGTACGTGCGTCGTGCGGGAGCAGGTACGGCAAGCAGGAAATACATCCATCCACTGAATGAAACCCGGCCACTAATAACGGCGGCTCAGTAGCCCAACTTTGATCTGCTGAATGATTAAAAGGACAAAATTTGTTCCTGGTGCTTGAGAACACGAAATGCTGTTACTCGCAGAAGTGATAAATTGTCTCCTGAAAATTCTAACAGATTCGGAGTAAATATTGAAATGCCTACTTTCATCGGTGGTGGGGAAATGGAAAACTCCCGAGAATATAAAATTCTAATATCAGTGTCTCAACAATTTCAAGTATCGAAATACAATAAAGATATTTATACTCAAACTACCAAAGGTACAATTGATTCTTTTTTTTTTTTTTAATAATTCGGAACATGGTTCAAAACTTCTCATTCCTCCAGCTCACCACTGTTATCAACATCACAAAATCCTGAATCCAGAACTTTCTAAAGCTCTTGTTTGTTGAATGCCTACATGTGCCAGCCTTGGTTTTGTCTAGTTAATGAACATTATTTGACTTAATCATCCAAAATTCTGAGTGAAAGGATGACCCTTACTTAATAGATGCAGAGCCTGGGTTCGAGTCAAATAAGCTCCCCAGGTATAAACAGATCCAGGGTGATGGAGACAGGATCCTAATCCAGGTCTGTCTACACACCTTCCAATCCCACTCCGTCTCCTTAGAATATGCTGGGGTTTGAGCTAAACCCATACCAACACCAACATACCCTGGGATACTGTTTTTTATCCTACTGTGGGTAGATTTTTTGTTTTGTTTTCATAAATCCTCATCAGTCTTCTTAGCTGTACCTTTTGCTCATTTACTTCTTCATCAGGGTTTACGCTCAAGAGTGATACCCAGAGGTCACTGTGACGTCACTATTATCTAATGCTACACCCGATTATTTTGCTAAAAAATTGTGTTTACGATTGCAGCAGGTCAAAGTGCATTTCTGTCTGAACAAAGGCAGAGTGTTGTATACGGAGTGACCCAGAGTGTAGCCTCTGGGGCTCAAATCCATCCCTACCGCCAACACCTCTCCATGCACATACATGAACTGGGTAATGACTGGCCTCTCCAAACTTCAAAATCTTCATCTACGAGGTGGGGGTGCCCACTTCCGGGGGCTGGTCTGAGGACTGAACGCCATCAGGATGGAAAAGCACTCAGCACATATATCCGGCACGTGGGCCGTACTCGATAAACACTAGCTGACATAAGGGAATCACAGTTCTGGGTATTTGCGGAAGGACACCCAAGAAAG
Source organism: Pteropus alecto (assembly GCF_000325575.1). Classification (NCBI taxonomy): domain Eukaryota; kingdom Metazoa; phylum Chordata; class Mammalia; order Chiroptera; family Pteropodidae; genus Pteropus; species Pteropus alecto. Next base: position 6,291,047 of record NW_006436291.1, read on the forward strand.
TTTGTCAGCAGCCCACGGGCCCCATATCACACCGTTGAGGGCCGAATTTCCCAGCACCTTAAGTAAGGTAAGGAGCCAGGACAAACCAGCAGCCAAATAACGTATCATCCATACCAGAAACAGTTGAGCATGAAACAGCACTGTTCATATTAAGACAGAGACAACTAGAGTGAAAAAGGATTCTCTCAGACAAGTTTTCTCATGTCACTTTGCAATCGGTCCCCACACCAAGTCCCAGCCCCAGGCAACAACTGATCTGCTGCTGTCTTTCACTGTAGTTAGAGTGAAAAAGGATTCTCTCAGACAAGTTTCCTCACGTCACTTTGCAGTCGGTCCCCACACCAAGTCCCAGCCCCAAGGCAACAACTGATCTGCTGCTGTCTTTCACTGTAGATTAGTTTTGCCTGTTCTAGCACTTCATCGAAATGGCATCACGTGTTAGTACCCTTTTATGTCTGACTTCCTTTGTTCAGCATCTACCTTGCCTGTATCGGTCATTCAACCCTTTTTATTGCTAAAGTCCTGCCTTGTGTGGATATAGCACAATTCGTCTGTCCATTCACCTCTGACGGATACTCAAGTCTATTAAGAAGAAAGCATCTATGAATATCCCTGTACGAATCTTCTTGTGAGCATGTTTTCCTTTCTTTCACATAAATACTTAGAAGTGGACTTTAGGATCGTATGATGATGTGTGTTTAACTCAGAAGAGACTGTCGACATGTTTTATAAAGCAGTTTCTCCATCTCTCCCTCTCGCCGGAAATGTGCGAGGGCTCCAGTCGCTGCCCTGTTCTCGCCAACACGTAATATTTTGGTCTTTTCCATTTTAACCACTCTAGTGAACGAGTAGTTTATCTGGATTTGCATTTCCTTAATGACCATTGATGCTGAACTTCTTCTCATATACTCATTGGCCATTCAAATATCTTCTTTTGTCAAATGTCATTGCAAATATTTTTTAAATTATTTTTCTTATTTTTGAGTTGTAAGAGTTCTTTGTATATTCCAAATACAAAGCCTTTGTCAAATATATATATATATATTACAAATATTATCTGTCTGGAACTTGTCTATTCACTTTCTTAATGGTGTCTTTCCAAGAGCAGAAGTTTTGAATTTTAATGAATTCAATTTTCCACTTTTTTGGTTATGGTCTCCAAGAGCAGAAGTTTTGAATTTTAATGAATTCCATTTATCCATTTTTTTGGTTATGGTTTGTGTTTTTTGTGATCCAAGAAAGTTTACCTATTCCGAAATCACAGAGATTTTCTCATATTTTTCCTAGAAATTTTATAGTTATAACCTGTGTGTTTAAGTCTATGACTCATCTCAAATTAATATTTGTTGTGGTATGAGTCAGGATGATTTTTTTTCCACATGGACATTAAGTCATTTCAATACAATTTGTCAAAAAAGACTATGCTTACCCTACTGAATTATTTTAGCGTCTTTGCCAATTATCAGGTGTCCATAAGTATGCAGGTGTATTTCTGGAGTCTCTATTCTGGTCCACTGGCCTATATTTCTATGCCTTATGCTAATTCTATAGTCCTTTATTTACTGTAGGTTTGTGGTAAGTCTTGAAATTAAATATTGTAAGTTCTGCAACTTTGAGGTTTTTGGGGTGGGGGCTTGTTAATTTCAACCAAAAAAAAAAAAAAAAGCCTGTGACATTTTGATTGTGATTTCACTGAACCAACAGATTTATTTGGGAAGAACTGACAGCTTAACAATATTGACTTTTTCTACCCATGAGCATGGTATTTCCATTTATTTAGAGCTTAATTTCTCAGTAATATTCTGAGGTTTTCAGGAAACAAGTTTTGCACACATTTTAAATTTTCCCCTAAGTATTTAGTGTTTTATGCCATTATAAATGTATTTTTATTTAATTTTTATATTGTCTATTGCTAGCATATAGAAACATTGGTTTTTAAATGATGATCATGTGCCTAAACTTTACTATTAGTTCTGGTAACTTTTTCATCAATTTCATAGGATTTTTCTGTATATGTAATCATGTTCTCTGCTAATGAAGATAGTTTTACTTCTTCCCTTACTCTCTGATGCTTTTTATTTCATTTTATTGTCTTATTGTACTAGCTAAGACCATCATTACAACGTTGAACAGGAGTGATAAAAGCAAACATCCTTGCCTTTTTCCTAATCTCACAGAAAAAGATCCATTCTTTCACTATTATGTATGATATTACGTAGGTTTTATATAGATGGCTTTTAACAAATTGAAGAAGTTTCCTTCTGTCCCTAGATAGCTCTAAAGTTTTTTTTTTTAATCATAAATAGGTGTTAGATTTTTTCCAGATATTTTTTCTGCATTTGCTGAAATAATTATTTGATTTTTCTACTTTATAATGACTGATTTTTAGTGTTAAACTAACCTTATATTCCTGGTATAAACTCCATTTGATCATGATGTAGTATCCTTTTTTATATATTGCTGGGTTCAATTTGCTAACATTTTGTTAAGGATTTTTGCCTCTGTATTCATAAAAGTTATAGAACTGTAGCTTGGGTGTGTTTTTTGTAATGTCTTTGGTTTTGTATTAGGAACGCTGGCTTCATGAGAGATCAGTTTGGATGGTGAGACTGGTAAGGGCTACAACAGGGTCAGGGGTAAAAAGGTGGAATGAGCACATTTACAAAAGGAGATGATCAACTGAATCATGTGAATAAAAACTCTACTGGTCTTAATTGCACGTTCAATTTGAGTTAAAAATACTAATCCAGTATCAGACCGCTTTTACTTAAAAACAAAACAAAAAGAAATAATCCAGAAGAGAAAGGCAATAATTCCCACTCCGCTAAGATGGTCAAGTCTCTCTAAGGTCCGGAGTTCAGCTCTGCACACCATCGTCTAAGACAAACTGGACTGAATCCCAGGTCACCGCCATCGGGAAGGTAAGACAGCTTGAAATTATGAAAGGATCCGAAACGTTTCCCACGTTCAAGAGAAAGATACTGGGGAGGAAGGACAGGCTGGCTGCCTGCAAGTCCGTGAAGGGTTGTTATGAGGGAAAGGAATTAAGTTTCCTGTGGCCCCAGAGGGACAGCGGGTGGTGGGTTTCAGTTCACCGTACGGACTTTGTAACAACTGCGACCACCTCAAAACTCAGTCTTGAACGTGGCAAGTTTCCCTTGGCTGCCTATGATCGGGGAGAGGTTGCACAGCCACTGTGGAATGGGTGGGTAACGACGCTGGACCGGGGATTTGAATCTGCTTTGACTAAATCCTTCACGTGGTGCCCCGCCCTGTTGCATCATACCTACGGATCGCCCCTTGAACAAAAGCTTTTCTGTGCAGCTTCTACGCAGTTTGCCAAAGTAAGAGAAATGGCCAAAATCCTGACCACTGTGGTTGCCAAACACCAGGATTAATGCTTGATAAAGTTTTGGTGACGTTTTAAAAATAGAACAATTCGATCCGCTTTTCATAAAGCCACATTTGTTTGAATCATTCTCTTTTATGCCAAGATTATGACCTTACTACTTACTCTGGATTAAAATGTTCTTTCTTTTATAGAATGTTGGTGATCGTAGATGACCTTGTTTTTATGTCAACCAAATTAAAAATTGGCAACCCTATCTCAAAACCTCTAATTTTTTTTAAGTGATCACTTTGTGAAAGACAAAGTCTAGGGCAGCCCACCCAGCCAGGTCATCGTGAGTACCTCGGCCTTGGACCAACCGTATTTATCCAGGTTCACTTTTCTTAAAGTGTGCTCTATGGGGTGGTGGAGAGGTTGAGACAATGTAGGTCTCAATTTCAGCATCTCTATGAAATATCTGAAACTGGGAATAGTTTTCATAGTTTGTATCAATCCTCAAAGGTGACAAAGCTCTGATTTAGTCTGAAGATACTGAAATCAGGTTTTCAAAATGGATGGTTGAGTGAGTAGATTGCAATGACCTCTAAGGCGTCTTCCCACCTTACAATCTCATGCCTCTGTGTTTCCAAAGGCCCATGAACAGAAGGTTCTCTGGGCATGGATAGCTGTTTGAAGAGCCTGAAAACATTCACTGAGAACCCAAGGATGTAGAGGCGCCCCTAAATTCACCATTTTACTTGCTGCTATCCCCAACACGCCAAACTCTAAGAAAATCTGTTAAGTTCCGGAAGTGAATGAGCTCATTTCAAAACAGAAATTCTTGAAGTCTTCACTTATTAAGTCACAATTTTCCTTACTCTATAGAAACGTTAAAAGGTGATGCCATCAGCGTGTAAATATTTGAGTTGCCAACTCGTGGTCTCTGTTTAAATTCTTTTCTGAAACATACTCAGATCCAGTTTGAAAATATGCTTTCAGCCTCTGCAGCGTAGATAAACACAGCCAGTCCTAGGGAAGGAGTTTTCATGATGAGAATGCTTTAGACATCCTGGCCAGTTCTACTCTGAGGCAGCCGAGAAGCTATACAATATGGCTTTTCTTCAAGTGGCAATTAGCAGAAATTATAGAACAGGGCAGTGTCATTGTGCAAAGGATTCAGCCAAAGTAGACACAGACCAGTTTTCATTAGACTGGCCAAAAGCTGGAGAACCCTCTTTTAAAAAATTAAACAAGCTCTCAGCCTATTTGCTCCAGCTATAACGACACTGAGAAGTGTGCTTCCTCCTGCTCGCAGATAGTACCCCGAGGACACTCTTGGGAGGAAGGGAGGAGCTCTCTAGTGTTGGGTCTTTGACTGACAAATGTATTCAACGGGAAATTGCTGGTGTGATTTTATTCATTATTAGGAAAATGAAGGAGTTGAATTGTGCTGTCTTGTCACTCCTGTGCCAGTTATAATAGTCCCTCTGGTTATTTTAAATCAGACATTAGAGTTTGAGGGTCCATTTTGTCCCTACGGGACAGGAGGGAGAGAGTCTAAAGAAAGATATCAGGGTGAGAAAGGAAACTTGTTCACAGCAGTTCACAGAGTCTCTGACTTGAGAGGTAGCTCGAGGCTCATCCGGTCTACCAGTTAGTCCTAGTTCAGCCATCTTTATGGCCCTTAAGAAATAGACTAGTTTTCCCTTCCAAGCAGTATTCCCTCATGTGCTCGAAGAGAGTTGGTTGTGCCCAACAAGCCCAAGTCTTCTCCAGACAGATCGCTCTCATTTTTACAGGTTTCTGGGCTCCTGGACACTTCGCCATGCCTTCCTCTCCTCGGCGATGCTCTTGTCTCTCACCATCTCACTCAAAGAAGGAAAACTTAACCTTGAGAAAAGAAAACCTGTGAGAGCCACTGTCAAGGTTTCCAAGAGCCAACAATAGAGGATGTTGCTGACTATTCCAACTTCGCAAGGGAGAGAAGGCAACGTGGTGAATGTGTCACGCTGTGCTGAGCACGAGCTCCCAATTCTGCAGGCCCTCAGGACTACGAGCCACTTCCTAGTTATCTCATGGGCTAGGTAATGTCTGTGAGGCATTGCAGAAGGCCCACAAACCCAGGGGTCAAGGGCCTGGGCCAAGAGCCAGCTCTGCCTACACTAACTACCCTCAGTGGCTTTAGGGATGGCATCCTCTGGCCCTGAGCCAGTCACACCTCTGGGCTCCCAGAGGGGCTGGACTCACGGGGTTCCTAACGGGGAAGGGACAACTACAGAGTTACCATTAGCAGGGCTCGAGAGCCCCTATACTCACGGAGCCTTGTCTAGAGACTAAACGGAAGGACAGCTACCCTCCCAGGACAAATCTGACATTCAAAGGGCACCTTTGGGCTGGAAATGTTGGACCCATGGGGCGAGGTGACTCCCAAGGCCCTGAGGTCCCTTGCAGCTCAAACGCCCCATAGAAAGTAGAGTCCTGGTAGAAGGCGGTGACCTCTCCAAATCTATTCTGCCTCTCACGACAATCTTCAGAATCCACTACATGGATGAAACCTTCCCATTTGGGGCATGACGGTGTATCGTTTTTAATAAAAATTAAAAGTCAATGTAAAATCTTAACTCTTACAGGCATTTGATAACAGTGCTGTCTCTCACCATCTCACTCAACGTAGGAAAACTTAACCTTGAGTTAAAATCTTAACTCTTACAGGCATTTGATAACAGTGAGTCTTACAGAGTCTGCTCAGGCAGAAGCCTCCAAAAATCTAGCTCCTTAACTTAACTGTTGTAAATGGTTTATTACAGTGGTAGAGAGTTTGAGTTTTGCAACCAAACAGGCCTGAGTTTGAAACCCGACCTCGCCACTTGCCTAGCTGTGTGACCTCAGGCAAGTTACTTGAGCTCCAAGCCTTAATTTCGTCAGCTGTAAAATGAGTGTGATGATAATCTGGGCCTCGCAGAGAGGTGCTGAAAGTTCGATGAGACACGCCTTGTGAAGCGCCTCGTGGACCTGGCCCCCAGTGACAGGCATGATTGTGTTGGAATCAATCTGATCATTCTTATTAAACCAACTTGACACTTGGTGTTTTTAGATTACATGGCAACTGAGTCTTCTAAAGGAGGCCTACCTGAGAAGTCAGGTGACCCCCGATAGAGGAATCCAGCCTTGTAAGTGAGCAGTTACACGCTCATAATCGCAAAATCGTGCTCCCGAGGAACATCTGCACACTTGCCACCCTCTTGCCAAACCTTCCAGCACCCCGCTCTCCTCCCCTAGCTGGCGTCCGCACCTCGTCTCGCAGCTGGGAACTCGTTCTGGATGACGTCCTACCTCCTTCAACCGATGTGACATGGGTCAAAGGTTACGCCGCCTCTGGTGAGGCTCAACCCTTCCTCATGCCCCCAATGTCTTCATGTGCCCTGCGAGCAGATCTAGTGAGAACATCCCAGGCGAAGAAACCAGCTCGTGCAAACGCCCCGCAAAGAGGTGGAAGACAGTGCTTTCCACCTCCAGAAAGGCTGAGGGACCGAGGTAAGATCTGAAGTTAAGGTCCAGGTACCGTGTTCTTTCTTCTTGGGTTTTACTGCCTCCTAAAAATAGAAGACTGGCTTTATTTGCACTACCGAAGTCCTCAGGAGTGAGGCTGTCCACCCATGAAGTGATGCACTGTCTCAGAACAGGAAGCCCGCATGCAAACAAGTGCAAATGCATCACCTTTTAGTAAAGGTCATGTGCACAGCGAGAAAGCCTGACTAGCGCACTGTATTTCTGTTGCGATTCGCAAGGATGATGATACTTAATTACGGCATTCTACCTTAAATCAGAGAGCCTCCTATACGCAAGCGTTTGCCAGGTCTGATTCAAAAACTTTTATCTACCTGGGAAATACAGGTAGGCTTTCACCTCCAAGCTGGTAATTAGAGTAACGCTCTTGACTTCACAGCTCTTCATTTCTCTGGTCCTGGGAATAAAAGTGTCAACTTTAGGAAGACCATTTGTATGTCCCCCTTTTTTTGATCAGGCTGAGTGTACGTGGAGGGTGGGGGTGGAGGGCCAGAGCCTTCCCCATCCCCCCTGGAGTTCTAAGACCAGCTTTGCTGCTGGTGTGCAGCAGACCCAGAAAGCCACTTAACCTCTCTGAGCCTCAGTTTCCTCGTCTCTAAAACAAGGATAGTGATCATTTGATCTTTCTTCTCCAGCCTTTAAAGATGAATCGTTCTTCCCTTCCCCAGCTCTCTAATCCGATTTCCATTGGGCAGGGAGAAAGAAATCAGGCCAGTGCTACATGGATTATGATGGGGTGGTTGCTATTGTGGAAACTGGAGATAATGTGTACAAGATGCCTAGAACCGTGCCTGGGCACAAAACAAACACTGGGTACAGGAAGCCCCCGCTGTCACCGTCCGCATGGTTGTTCTTCGTGATGTATGGACTTGGCCGCAGCCTCGCCTGTCTTTGTGGGGTTGTACACTGCGATCCACTGCAGGGCTGCGTCTGTTTGTAGTCATTCTGCAGCAGGGGCAAGTTCTTGCCTCTGGTGTGGTGTCTCGGTAATGGCTCAGACACTTCTCAGCCCTAAACAGATTGCAAATGTGTCCTCGATGGGAAAGAGGATACACTATAAAATGTAATGTTTCCTTACGGGTTTGGAGATTTCCTCTCGTATAGTCAATCATGTTTTTAAGCATTTAGGAAACAAACATAATGCATCTTTTCTTTTTTTTTTTTTTTTTTTTAATCATGGCCAATAGGTTCCTCTCCAGATGGAAAAATTCTAGGTTTTCAAATTAAGACCATCACATCTGCCTGCTTTTCAAAGTGTCAGTGGGTTTTAGAGCTGGGAAGGGACGTGAGGAGCACCTTATTTAATGCCTTGACGTTCAGATCCGAAGAACTAGGGCCCAGAAGGGTCAAGTGACCTATCCAAAGTCACCCGGCAGGTCCGCGACAAAGCCGAGATGACCCACGGGCTTCCAGGTCCATGATGCACCACGCCTCGCTCCTTACGGTGATGCCAGGGGAAGCTTCGCGGGAGCGAGAAGGACATCAGGCTTCTTTCTGAATGTCAGCGCGTCCCCTACGATTGATGAGCTGGGCTCTCAGAGTGTCCGCAGCCGTCTGCCTTGACAGGTGAGGTGGCCTCTGTGTCGGATTGAAATCCCCTTAGGCAGAGGTGCTGGGGAAGTCCCACATCCCTCTGTTCACGGAAACAGGAGTTCCACCGGGTGCCAGAGTGACGCCACTTCAAGGAGAGAAGTCAAACTTCGAGGCACCGTATTCGGAGTTGCTGGATTCAGTAACGGGGCGCGGAACATAGACGGAAAAAGCATCTGGTGTTTATCTGAAATTCAAATGTGACTGGGTGCTGTATGTTTTATCTGGCAACCCTAACCCAACAGACAGGCTTTAAAAATACAGCATTCACTTAGCATAATACCCTCTAGGTCTCTACGTTCCACAAATGGCAAAATTTCATTCCTTTCTACGGCTGACTAATATTCCATTGTACGTATGTGCCACGACTTCTTTATCCAGTCATCCACAAACACCTAGGTGGCTTCCACATCTAGCTATTGTAAACAATGCTGCAATGAACCGTATGACTTCACTTATATATGGAACCTCAAAAATGAACAAACAAAACAGAAACTCATAGGTACAGAGAACAAATTGATGGTTGCCAGATGGGAGGGGGGCTGGGGGCGTGGGTGGAAAAGGGGAAGGGAAATTAGAAGTACAACTTCCGGTTATAAAATAAGCCACAGGATGTAATGTACAACACAGGGAAAATAGTCAATAATATCATAACCGTATGGTGGCAGATGGTTACTAGACTTATGTGGCAGTCACATCGTGAGGGATATACGTGTCAAATCACTGTTGTACCTCCGAAACGAATATGCTGTATGTCAACTATACTTTAATAAATAATAAAATTTTAAAAATACAACCTTCAAATATAAGTTCCAAATCGAAAAACAAAGATAGGTGCTCCAGATTGCAGGTACCATTCTGTAACCCGACGGCTTGTCCCATGGGCAACTGTATGTAACGTGCTCCGGGGTGATCCTTGACAGACATTTAATTATTTAATCAATGTTAAGGATTCTCCAAAGTGACAGGAAGCATCCAGCTACTGTAAAACATAAGAAGCCATTAAGGAACTCCGACTTCAGGTTCCTCTCTCAATTCAATGAAAAATCACATACCGAGCGCCCGCTGTGTGAAGCCGCCTCTGGCTTCTTGCCCTTCTCACTTTGACTTCTCGGAGGATGTGTCTACACTCGCTCTCTACCCTTCCTCGTGTCTACACTCGCTCTCTACACTTCCTCGCCTCCCATTCCATCCTCAGGACACCATAACCCGGTTCTTACTCTGACTACACACCTGGAACCAATGACCTGCTACAGTAGACACTTGTCATTTGCAACAGTTCCTTTCTGCAGAGTCATCGCGAACACAGAATTGGTGACTATGAAACCACGGCTGCTATGGGAAATACAGAGTTCGGTTCCGAGAGTCTCTGGGCCCATGTTCGAAATTCAGTAAATATGCGACCTTGTTTTATCTGTGTTTCTGTTTCAATACACATTCTTTATTACATATTGTTGATTCTTTAACATTCACTCATGGCCAACAGCTTTACGATTCACACCTAAATGAAATTATCTAATGCCGTATTTTCACTGTATGGCACATCATAGCCTTGCTGTGCTTAGAACACTGTGCGGCACTACACTTGGGGGCTGTTTCGAAATCACCAACAAAAAGCCCACGAATGTGAAAAACACTGGTTGCAAATTACGATCCACTCTGCCCATCTGGGTGTCAGTCCTGGGAGTGGCCCTGGGGATTCACGTCTCCAACACCAGCTTCTCCAGCTACTGAGCTCCCGATCCTCCCACGAGGCCCCGGAGCCCTGGCCACTGGCCCTGCAACTTCCCCTTCTTCACCTCCTATTGGCCGGAGCAAAGAAAAGGAATGGAGGAAGGTCAAGAAAAGAGATACAGGCAATCATAGGTGAGGATATAGTGACTATTTACTGAGCTGTGTGCCCAGCTCTGTGCTAAGGGCTTGTCACCTGGTATAACTTCACCTAGTCCTCACTCCAGCCTTGTGGTTGATATGGAAAAGCGGCAAGTCGCATACTTTATCCAAGGTCCCATGCGATAGCTGACTATCAGACCAGATTCCAAATGATGTTTGTCTGATTCCAAAGCTTTGCTCCAGACTGGAGGTTGACAAACTATGGCCCATGGACCAAGCCCACGCCCATTCATCTATGAATCATCTACGGCTGCTTTTGAGCTACGGGCAGAGTTGAATACATACAACGGAAAACCTATGGCTGCAAAGCCTAAAATATTTACTGTCTAGCTCTACAGAAAGAGCTAGATCCTTGCTCAGGCTCGCAGTGAAACGCTTCCTCTTGGTGATGAAAGCATAAAAATGTGACGTGTGGGGGAGTCCAACATGCTGTAACTAACACCCACTAGATATCAGTCTCTCGTCTACAAAGGAGGAAACCAGTCATTTCCAGAACTTGCCCAAGGTCCCAACGACTGGGATCTGAGACCTCATAGAACTACCTCCACAGCTAACCCTCAGGCCACCAAGACCTAGTGCTGAGGCCAGGGCGTGTGTGTTTGGGGGTCCCTAGACTGCCACTTCTGCTCTATCTTAATGCATTCGTGACAGATCTACAACGCAGGGCGGAGAGACAAATCTCTGCCTTGTACATTAATTGTTCGTAAAAGAATGCCACGATTTACAAATGCTGATTTTGATTAAAATAATCAAGATAATTTCCTACTTCCAAAATACTGACAAAATAGCTTTTTTATCTATGTAGACAAAAAACTAAGTGAGGATTATTTAAATCAAGATTATGTACAACACGCATCCTAATTACTACACGATTACCTAGCTAAAAAGTAGATAATAGTGAATGTTGTTTTCTGTTGGCAGTCAAATCCAAATTAATAGCATTCTAGGCTGATCTGGATCACAGATAAAATTAAATTAATATGACTCCGAGCCAGCTCCATTTATAAGCAAAGCCCAACTACAAAGAGAAAAGAAACATTTTAACATGCAAAAATATGCCTCTGAACACAAGCCAAACATAGATTTTTAATTAAAGAACCAAACTTTTTTTCTCCTACCGATTGTTCCTTTCGGGTATTAGATGTGTCAGGGCTAGCCCGGAAACTGGGTCTGGGATTCGGAGGACAGTTGAAGGTCAGAAAGCAATGGGATGAATTTTCCTCAAGTTCAACCAAAGGAGCCATACCAGCTGAGACTGTAAACTCCCACCTTCAAAAGGCTCCCTCCAGCCAAGACAAAAAACCTCCAGGGAGAAAAGAGAACCAACCTAAGACTTCCATTTTGAGACACGCTGCCCGATTTCTAGTTCCATCTTAATCCTCCGAGACCAACTGCGTCCCGGAGGGAGCAGGAGACGGAAATGCTCACCTGGCCCAGGTCCTCTAACCCAGAAAGACTCACGCTCTGCAAGCAACTGGGAGCGCTCTCCACTCTACCTCTCATCAGGATGTTGGCACAGGCCAGTGATGGATGGGATGCTGGTACCGGTTAGCAGTGGGACCACGCGCTGTGGTCACTCCTGAGGTTCCAGTCCAGAACCCGGCACAGTGCTCTCTCCTGGAAGAGCCTTATCTCACCTCCTTTTCTGACCGATGCCCATCGATTCCAGCTGTCGCCTCATGTCTAGGAAGCCCTGTGGGGCTTCCTGAACCCCTATAATCACATGTGTCCTGCAGGCCGCACGAGCCCCTGCTCCCCTATTGAAGAGTTTCACAAATATTTATTGAGCCTCCTCAGGCCCTCATTCAGAAAAGCACACGAGAAAAGAATAAAAACAAGACCAGGCCTGATTCCACAAGGAAGAGAACAGCTTCTGTCCTGACAGCGACCATCGTGGGCAGAGGGACACATTACGAGCCCCATTTTTAGATGAAGAAAGCGAGGTTTAGAGAGACCAAGTCTCTTACTTTCCTTATAGATGTGTCACTCGACATTGGCTATCTCTGGTCATTACCATCACTGGGGTTCCCGTTACACCCCTGCCCACCATCACCCCACCCCGCCTTCTGGCTGACCTATCCCTGCCTCACCCCAGCCCAGACCAGGGCCGCCTCTTCCATGGAGCCCTCCTTGCCCTCCCCAGCTGACAAAGCTCTGCTCCTCCCTGACTCAGAGCACCCGTCCCCTCTGCACCCATTTGGTCTCCGAGCCCCTGCGCGCAGGTGATTCCTGGGCTGTCGCAGCACGGGTTCCTCTGATGACTGCATTATGTGACCTTTCACCTGGAGATAAAATGCCCCCTCTCACGCACACCCTCCCCCAAAGGGAGGAAGGGTTCTTACCTCCATTCCCAGACTGCCCAGCTCCATGGTGGGGTACACCAGGGGAAACCAGCACCCGAAGGCCCTGTAGCCCCCAGCGGTGAGGGTGCTTCACCCCTCACCCATTCACAGACGCCCCTAGGACAGGCCAGCAAACCTCTCTTCGGGACCATACTAAGCTCTCGGCGCCATGAGAATGCCTGGCACCCTTCTTGGCCCAGGACTTGGGGATGGATTCAGGGGCATCGTTGCCAGGCCCCCAAGGAAGACGCCCCTCTTCAGAAGCCCTCAGCCCAGCCCCAGGCACAACCCCAGCCCGAATCAAGCCTGCCCCATTCTTCCTTGACTTTTCAGAATTTCTAGACTGGGCCCTGGAGGCAGCAAAGAGACCTCTGCAACCGTGCCCACCCCCCTTGGATGGGGCCTGCTCCCTGACCTGGAGAAGCCAGCGCGGCTCGCTCGTCTGGGGCAGATCTGACGGTTGGCACGTTCTTCTCTGCAAGGCGGTGCTACACAGCACAGAGACCCAGCCGCACCCACGTTCCGGCCCCGGCTCAGCGCCCCGTCCTCCAAACACTCCTTTCAACTTTAGGTCCTGACATCTCTTTGCCAGGGGGAGCCAGCTGCACTGTGTGCAAGGGGTCCCACTTCCTGTGGGATCTCGGACAAGCCAGAACCTCTGAAGCCCAGCTCCCACATCTAGAAAATGGAGACGACGATGGCACGCCACCCGCCCCTCGGGACTGTTAGATTACGTGCCGTCCTGCACGTGAACAAGCTGAGGATGGTGACGATTGCCACGACGCTGATGCCTTTGATACCATGTGCAATTACGGTTATGTCCAGATTGATATTAGGCCCAGAGAGGGGACAGTCACGAGACTGATCTGTAAGCCGAAGAATGGACCCTGAGCTCCCGGGCGGAAGGTCCTGGAAAAGTAAAGAAGGGCACACTTGAAACAGAAGCCATGCGAATTGGAGCCATTTTGTTTAAATTGGACCCCCAGCTGGCGAAGCAAAGCCTTCGACACGGCCACATTCCTCTCCATGCCACAAGGCTGGGCGGGGACCCAGGGTGCATGTGATAAAAATGGAGCTTCCCAGGAGCGCTGCCCCCTGAGGCTTGCCGGGCCCTCTGCACACCACCAGGGCCTTCTCGGCCACCTCACCTGCTCCGAGTGGGGGGGTGTGCACCGGCCTGCCTCTGGGCACGCGCTTCCGGGGGTCTCCCGGATGTCCTCTGGGCTGAGGCGTGGGCGGGGGTCCAGCCCATTCTCGGAATGGAACCTGGCAATCAGTATTTTTCAAGAGCTCTGCCCTACGCCCCACGCCACCCCTCACACACACACATACACACACTCACTCACTCACTCACTCACCCACTAAAGACTGGGAAACACCATTCTGAACTCTGCACTGAAGCCTGATTTGAGTATTCACTGCATCTGGCTGGGAGTGAGTGACCTATGAGGACTGAGTAACGAGGAAATTGACCTTGGTACCCGCCCTCTGACCACCAACACAGACCCGGGGGCCCTAGGATGCTCCCTGAGGCTGACAGGGCGTTGGATAAACTCCACACTGGCTCCTGACCCTACTGTACCATCCTGGCTGGAAATACACAGCTCCCCTCTCCACCCGAGGACCTCTAACCAAAGACAAACAGCATGAATATTCCTCCCCGTTCCTCTGAAAGGGAAGCAAAGCCAGCAGGCTTCCTGGGGTTTCCTCCTGAATCTCAGTTGACTGAAGAACACAGGAGAGATGAAGTATCCTGCGGGTAGATGCTGACACCCAGACGCAAGTCTGACGACGTCCTTTCTTCCATAAACTCTATGGCCTATGCGGCTCTACGCTCAGGGCCACGGGTCTCCCACAGAGACAGAGGTTATATGATGCCGCCCCAAAAAATGGGTTCTCTTGGTGTTCCTCTCGGTGGACCCTTTTCTTTAAAACCAAAAGACCAGTGGGTAAGGGGGACCCCTTCCATTCTGGCCACAAGAAAGCCTCTTCCCCGCCCCCGCCCCCGCCAACACCCCGGCACAGCCTCACAGCCCTGCCCTCCTGGGTTCGTAGGAAGACTGAAGATTTGGTCCTCCAGGCCCCAGAGCCTGAGGTTTTAATTTGCTGAGCGCGACTTTCAAAACACAGAGTAAATTTCCTTCCCTCGTCCCTTTGGCTGGCAAATCTATTTGCAAACTTTCTGGCCAATTCATCTGCAATCAGCCTCTTTCCATAATCATCAAAAAAAAAAAAAAAACCAACAAAAAACCCTCAACTTTATTTTTAATGTTCTGTGAGAAAAAGGCTTGGACAACATGATGAAAACCTGCATGTGCGAACACACACACACACACACGCGCGCGCACGCACTCACACACCAGACAAGAAATCTGTAAAACAAATCCAGGTCCCGAATGACGAATCTGCACGCAATCTTTTTCCAGTCCAACATCCAAGGACTGGGGTGGCTTTTGTGAGTGAATCGTGGGGAGTTTACGGGCGCCTTTGATTTTAGGGTTCTGCTTTTGTTGGCTTGCTTGTTTGCTTGATTGGGGGTTTCGTTCGTCTGCTTCTTCGGGTTTGGCTTTCATTTTTTCCAGTCATCTTTGTGAAAAAAAAGATGACTTGACCAGTCCTCTCCCGTCTGCAGGAACAGGGGGCTTCTACACCTGATGTCGGAAGACATAACTGACATGTAGCATTTGCAGACCTGAGCGACTTAGACCAAGAATGGTCCTTCCCGTTTTTAAGGACTCTGTGGTTAGACCAAACTTTTTAACGAGATATGACTGATTGAGAACCAGAGTCAACGAACGAACCCACACTTACAAGTCATTGGACGAAGACTTAAAAATGAGAGACATTTTGCAGGTTTTCGTCAGCCCTGCCTCTCACAACTGCCATCCACCAACAACTTTAAGAACAAACTTAACTTTTCCAAACAAAAATAATTTCATCATTTTGTGTGGCATTAACACCCGCGACTTCGATATGTTATCTATATTTTTCTTGTTGACATCCAACCAATTCAGAGCTGAAAATCCATCCTCCAGTTTTTCTGTGGGTCGTAAATCATAAAAAGGTTATATTTTATGAAAGCTGAAGCTGAGAAGTAAACAGTATATTTATATCCAAAGAGTTTCATCCATTAAGCAGCAGTGACAGGGCCCTGTGGGCCAGAATCTAGTTTTCTTACTTAAAAAGCTTAGTTCTTTTGTAGACTCCTGCAGGGACCTATAACAGTTGGAATTGGGTTTTTTATGCCTCTGAGGCCTCCGAATGAATGTTACACTTTTCCATTATTTTCTTTTTTTCTTTTGAGAAAACTAGGCTACCTGCTTATGGCCTAAAACCTACACCCCCAGATTTACTGTCGTAAAATCTGTCTTCTGCCCTTTCCTTTCATATCTCACCAACACCCCAAAACTGTGTGTAGGCTCAGGGCCCGGCAAGGCCGCGCCACGTTTACTGAGATGGGGGCGGGCGCCCGACGATGAGCTGGGCTGATAGATGGCGCGCCCAGACAAAACTGAAGCCCGAGGGGTCCCCAACAGCTGTGACCTTCTCTATCTTACAAAAAATAAAAATAAAAAAAGCTTAAATCTTTACACCTCCCTCGTTCTGGCTGGAGAACGGCTTCGAGTCTCCTGACTATTCCACGAGATGGGACATGGCTGTAATAAAAAGGCGTGAGTCTGGATCTTGCGGGTCACATTACTGCCCACCATGAAAATGTTAGCACGCCTACCCCTGGGCTATTAAAAGACGGTGCACCTGCCCTGTCTGCAAACGCTGTAATTTGTGGTCACGAATCTAGGTCTATGCAGATTCGGAGACAGATTTCACACTACTATTATGTCAGGCAAGTAAGTATAGGTTCAGAGTCAGCAAAATGATCACCCCGAAACTAGTCGAATAATCACTAACAATTAAGAAAATGAAGTATCTGAGCCTTAGTCCTCTTTTTACCCACTTCGAACATATATTTGTTCTTTTGAAGTCTTGTGTGAATAGGGGTGCTTTATCTGACTGCTGATGGGCTAAACAATGTGTCCGAGTTGTAACACAGAACCCAATTTGCTGGGCTTATCATCTGCAAGGTCTGGACAATTTATCGAACACCGCAGATGAAAGAAAGAGAGGGAGAAAAAAATGTTAAAACTGACCACTTCTAAAATGAAGAAAATAGGGCAGTAAAGGGTATTGTAATATACTTTAATCTTCCTTAATGTAGAAAAAATATGAAATGCCATTAAATCTTCCTTTGAAATAGATGTGGTCACATGGCTCGAGCACCCAAATCTAGTTAATGAATCTATTGTTAAGGCAAATAAACAGGAAAGAAGCGGGGAGGGAGTGATCTGTGCATTATATGCCTAATTCAGAAGATGAAAGGCAGAAAAATTAAAGTTAAATTCACATAAATATTAGAGCGAAGGGGAATAGTGACAGGTGCGAAAAAGGGAAACATTCCCTTTTGGTTGGTGTTGGAAACAAGCAGACACTTTCCGCTCAAAAGCAACGTCGGGAAAGATGAAAGTGTTTCAAGGGGCCTAAATAATTAACATTTGTAAAGGTTTTCTTAATAAATGTGATCTGACAATAATAGCAATTTAATCACTTTATTTGAAAAATTAAATTGATCGCAAGCATTCGTTTGGGCGGAAGTGGCGTTCACAAAATTTGGATGACCCGATCCAATCGGATCTCTACTTGAATCACTTTAAATGGAGCCAATATAGGAAAAGAAAGCTGGATGTAGCAGAGGCTCAAAGGGCAGTAATTTGGGGGAGATTGGCAGTCCTTGATGAAGGGCCCACAGCAACCTATTTAACCTTCCATCTTTGCGGCAGCCAGAACATTACTAATGGAACTCAAACAAAGTCCAGCGGGTACGTGAGCTTTCTTAGAAAGTCTCACTGGTGTCCACCTGCACCATCCATGTGGGCACAGTATCGTCTTCAGGAAACAAAGAACACTTCTATAAAGTTAACAGTGTGAAGGATTCATCTTGGCTAACCTTCAAATATATATAACCTTTAAATATAAATAAATATCCTTCAAAAAAAATGCAAAGGCTAAGCACTTAACTTTTAAAGCATCATCAGTGGTCATTTGTCCCAAGATCGGAGTCTACAGAGGCCTTTCCACGGACATTGTTTTACAGAATCTTGACATCAGAGCCTCTTTTCCTGCAAGAAACAGACACCCGCTCTCTCCATCTCTACAAAGAGGGACCTCTCTCGACACCTGACTACACAGCTTCACCACCTGACTCTACACATTCAAGCGAATCATGGACACCAACTTACGTGTCAGAATCCCCACTCCATATCCTCAGACAGAACGCGAAAGCCCCCTTTGGGTCCGATGCCTACTGCGGTCCAATCCATGGTCGGAGAAGAGATCACATAACACAAACGCACTCGCGAGGGTACGTGGGAGATAGAGACAAATCTCAGAGAAGTGGGGAACGGGCCGGGAAAACCCCCCAATGCACCTTTTGCACAAGAGCAGGACGTGAAAATTAAGAGCATGAACTCGGACGCCAGATCGCCTGGCTGTTGGGCCCTGGGCAAAGGTCTTAAACCCTGTGTGCATCTGTTTCCTCCCCTGTAAATGGGGTGATGATGTTACCTGCTTCGTAGGGAGGTTTACTGTGAGAATTGAATGAGTTAACACAGGTAACGCTTTTAGAACCGAGTCTGGCATATGACACGGGCTGGATCCCCTATAACTATGGACTGTTATCACCAGCGTTGCTATTTGCCCCATTTTGTAGATGAGGAAACTGACCTCCGGAGAGGTAAGTGCCTGGCTCGCAGTTTTACGAGGTGGCCTCTGACGTCACCCTCCCTCAAGCTGCTGCTCTGCCTACGCTGTGCCGCTGAGCTGGAGTGACGTACGCATACACCCAGGCAGGCCACGTTTCATGCCATTCATTCACCCTTCAACAAATGTTCCCTGAGTGCCATCGAGCCACATCTTGTCTTACTTAGAGGAGGGGAAGATGGAAGGAGAGGAGGGGGGCCATGGGGCAGCATCTCGTCCTGCGGTGGGATGGCCCGCTCATCAAAACCAAGGCTGCGTGGTGTACCAGACCCGCCCTGCAGGAAGCCTTTCACCTCTGGTCACTCGGGCTTGATCCCCATCCCCACCCCTGGCCATAGCAGGCTTTCCATAGCGGTCCTTCCAGCCAGCCTGGGAGCAGTGTAAGTACACCTAACCTCTCCATCACACTATGTGTCCAATGACAGAAAGCTAACACACAGGGCCTGGCACTTAACAGTCGCTCAGTAAAAGGTAGCCATCCCTATAGTGAAGGAAACGGCAGACAACGATCCAGCACCCACAGGCTCCTGTGAGTACACAGCTCCGTCGGGGCCAGGGCTCGGGCTCCACCAAGAGCCTCTTAGTGCCAAGATGGCCAACAAATCCGGAATGGGCAGTGGCCAACCCCATCAAAAAGCACACTCACGTGGTCCAGGGAGCCACGGACAAGGGCAGGTCAGGCCAAGCTTTGTTCTAGCCTGGGGTGCTTCCGGATGCTCAGAGGCTCTTCAAATATTTGGTTCAAATTAATCTTTGTATGTAATTTTGTTCTCGGAACTGTGTGCCTTCCAACACTGAACACAGAGGAGATACTTCAATGTATCTTTTCTCCTTTATTACGGTTTAATTGATATGTAGCTTTAAATTTCACGGTAAGCTATTTTTACAATGACCGTGTTCAAGCAGGATTTTGTTCATTGCTTTGAAAAAAAAATAATCTAACCTGAATGGGAGCTGTGGCTGATACAGACTGCCAAGGTAACTCATAAGCCCAAATTCAAAATAGTATTATGATTCTTATTGATTGATATTGAAATATTGTTCATTTGAATTTCCAAAATACCTTTAGACTGCTGAAATGTCCTTTTCATCTGTTTCATATGTTAAGATTTCCAATAACTTGTATTTGGAAAAAGACCAAAAGGCTCCCAACGATGTTTCTAGGCTGCTCCCCAGAGACTGGCCAGCATGGGAGCCCAGTGGTCCCCTGGGTGTGTGGAAAGGTGATGATTTCCCTTCACTTTTCTAGATTTCTAGCTGCCTGTGCCTAATGCTTGCCGAGCTCCCCCGAAAGCCCCAACACCTCAACGCCTCTGAAAAAGGGACCACTTACCCCTGGCCTCCAGACTTTACACATAGAAAAATGTAAGGAGCCCAGAAAAAAAAGACTGGAGGGAAATCTACCGCAATGCTAAAAGTGCTTTTCTCTGGGGGACTGAATTTTCTTCTTTCTCTTGTTCCTAAGTTTTCTACAATGATCATTACAAATTGGTGTTTGCACAGACACCTTCCCGGGCTACTAATATAATTACCTTTTTAATCAGAAAACGGAGTTGTATACATTTTTCGATCTTTAAAAGGAAGACTATATAATAACCATCATGGCTCCCATCATGACCAACTCCCACTGCCAGCCCCACCCCCAAGATGGAAGGCTTAGGCAGCTTCAGAAATATGGTTCCGGTCAGGAGCCTGGGACGGAGGAAGGAATAGCGTTCCTTCCTCTGTCGCACCAACACACACTCACGCATCGCTACGAAGGCGGCGAGGGTCCCTCTGTGCCTTTAATGCTGTTCTACTCAGGATGCTCAAAGGATGAAGAGGGAGGAAGAAAACTTTCAAAACGACAGTGAACTTGGCCAGTCAGCCAACCTCTCATCTTTGAGTCTCTGACTCTGCCCTAAATGTATCATTTAGATTAATGTCTTGTATCAGGCTTTCTTCACTTAGGGTTTTGAGATGTAGCAAATAAAAATACGAGACACTCAGATAAACAACGAATAATTTTTGTTAGTATAAGTATGTCCCAAATAGTGCATAGGACATTTTTTAGTATTTTTTAACTATTCTTAGTAATTTTAGTATTGATTGTTTATCTGAAATTCAGATTTAACATTCTATATTTTACCTGGCAATTCTATCTCCAATCCAAACCAGCTGACTCATCACATCGGGGTATTTTTTGTTCAGTTTGGTTTGGTTGTTTGGTTTTTGTTGTTGATGCTGTTTGGGTTGGTTGGTTTGTTTTAATTAGCTCACCTGGTAAATCTCTAACACTGAGCCGTCTTCAGTCTCCTTACATGTATGGGACAAGTAATAGTCATCACCCCACCCACCTTGCACTGGTAAAGACGTCAAGAGATAACAAAGAGAAGAATCCAGAAAGTGGAGTCACTAGGCTGGTGACTCTCTGAACAGAGTCGAAATAGAAAAGCGATGGTTTCTTGGGGGAGGCCCCTCCTCCACCTGCCCCTTTGAGGAGAATAATGGGATGTTCCCGTTTAAGAGACTCTGCTGTGTGGACGAGGACAAGGAATTAAATACTTAATATGCAAACAGCTCCAATAAATTAAAGAGAAAGCTATCAGCATCGCAGTAGAAAAATGATCTGACACGCACTCCGGCGTGGTGGCTCCGGCACTGATTAACTGCGTGTCTCGGGGAGGGTCCTCCTCACCGTACGCAGGCCACAGTGTCCACGTGCAAGGTCAGTGCGTTTCATCCCACAGAACGCTCGGGGCTGGCACTGCCCCTCAACCGATGAAGGTGGTGCTGAATCGTCTCAAAAAAAATACATACAAGTAAGCCGAAAACAAAAGGGAAAATTCTACTTCACCAGAAATAAAATTTTTTACATAGATATTAATATTACAAGGAGACATCATGATTATGAAACTGGCAAAGGTTTTTAAGGATCACATTATTTAAAAGAGCAAAAAGTATTCATAAATATCCAAGAAATAAAGAATGGTTAAATAAACAATAAGAGAATGATTAGACATATAGAGAATGGTTAAATAAACTGCGGAATTTTTAAACAAATAAGAGAATAGTTAAATAAATTATGGAATTCTTTGTGCTGTACATTCTATGAAGGTCATGTTAAATGCCATATTATGATGTAGAAGGACACTCGATAGCATGGAAAACATTCATAATATATTGAATAAAAACAATTTCTAATGTCATGTACAATATGATTATATTGCGATTCAAGGGTACGAACGCCAACAAAACGAAGACTGGAAGAACGTGTGCTAGGAATTATCAGAAAGTTAACAGGAATTATCTCCACACAGGGAGTGACTATGGGTAATATATATTTTCTCCTTTGTGCCTGTTCCTATTGTCCACATTTTCTGTAACAATGAGCATATACGTACACGGAGTACAATGAGAACCAGAGGAATAAGAAAAGGTGTCTGGAGTCTGGGGAAGCTTCTTGAGCAGGGACGTCCAGGAGCAACTGGAGTTTGCCAAGCGGTAAAGAACATTCCAGACCAAAGGAGGGGCATGCTCAGAGACACCGAATGCAAGGCCATGGCCTTCTTGGGGCCCCGTGGGTGTGTGACGTGGGGCTGAGGGGATGTGGTGGCACCAGCCCATATGGAGCCCCAAATTCTCCATAAAAAGCACCCGCTTTGTCCCAGCCGTGCCGTGGAGTGAGAGGAAGAGGCCGGCAGGCTCTCCCCTCCGCCCTCGATCACACGGCCCTTTCTCTGCCTCTCTGAGCTCAGGAAGACATCTACCTCGAAGCTCCAGTTTCCAGATGGTCACTTTAGGGGGGGTTGTCCGAACGCCAGGCCAGACCAGGCCAAGGAGACTCTCAAATAATGGTCATCACTCCACCCACCTAGGCAGCCATTCTTCCCAAACCCTAGGACCCTCACTACCTCGTCTAGACCCCACCTGAAACCCCCAGCCTCAACCCCAGAGAAGATGCGGATGGTGGCTAAGGTGATGTTCCTGCTCTCACCAGGCCGAATCTATCTACAGCGTGGGGGCTCTGGAGGGCTGGGAGCAGCCTCTCCCCCACGATCCTGGCATCAGGGGGCAGCTGGGGAGGCCTGTACACACAGCGCCCTCCTCTCAGGACAAGGCGTGCCTCTGGCCACGTACAGCGACTCCGAGACAGCAAAACAAAGCACCGCCATTAACTCTTTGCCTGCATTGGCCCTGCTTCCTTTAAATCCAATTGCAATCTCAGAAGCCCGACATCGCCTGAAACAAAAGCCTCACTGATGCCTGGAAGATGGCTTTGGCGAAAGTAGAGCTCATTTCAGAAAATCAAAGCAAAGAAAAATATTGAATACAATTCAGAGGCATAATGCATTATTATGGGCTTTTATGGATTTTATGTATAATTTCATGTAAAGTTAAGAGGCTGAAGCGATCTCTTACATTCAGTGGTATTATCAGCCCAGCACCAAACAATGTTCCACATCTTATTATGTTCACAGTTGACACACTATTAGAGAAATGTGCAGCTGTCTTACTCTGCTATTCATTTCCTCATTACTATTTTATAAATATATGATTAACAGTTATTGCAGCTGCCTAATTCACATTTATTGCAAATGCAACCCCACAAATGAATGCTCAAAGCAAAGAGATGTGGTTTTAGAGTAATTTAAATTTTACAGTTCCATTTACCCTGCTTTTTAATTTACTGCATAATGACCCCATTAGAATAAAGCACATCTGGAAGTTCTTTGGGGAACATTTAATTTTCTGTGGCTTCAGTACTAACAGAACTTGTACCATAAAGCCCACAGATGCCTTGAAGACTGTACAAATTTCCACATTTTATGCCAAGATGCCAGTTAATTGTATGAACGAGGCAACTACAGCAAAACACAGAGAAATGCTTCCTGGTGCTGAAAAGTAAAGCCCCGGGACCCCAACTTTGCAAAGTTTGCACATCAGAAAACTGACATCAGCTCGCCCGTGTTTTGATGCCCATTTCGCCTCATTTCTTTCCAGGAAAGAGCCCCCCTACCCCCCACCCCAGGCTAGGACTTCTCCAGAACTTTCTCTTGCTTTTCCCATATGACTTTCTCCCCGAACGCTGTTTCGCCCTCACTGTGAACAAGGGCGATTTGCAGACCTCCCGTCATCGAGAGGCAGGTGCATTAGCCGGTCAGCGAGGAAGCTACAGATGCCTCCAGGTTCCAGCGGGCCCCATTACTGGAATCATCTCGAGTATTCGAAATTGATTTGAATATTCAATACAGATCACTGCAGCAGAACTCATGTATGAGAAACAATGTGAATCCATTGCCATTGATTAGCTAATTTATGTTCTACAACTAATCGAAGCACAAATCTCATTAGCCACAGGTCAGTAAGGCTTGCAGAGAAAAAGACAATCGTTTTGGTAGCCTAGTTGGCTGTAAAGACACAATTAGAAACCGGCCGGTTTTCTGGGCTTCCTTGTCCATCCTCCTGGGTCTCAAGCCGACAGACGGGAAGGAAAGGTGGATGTCTCTACCGTTTCACGGGCCGTGCGGAAGGATCCAAGACGCTCTTTTTATTTAATGTGATAATAACAAACGTGACTTTATTGTTTCTAGATCTACACAGAGCCCGCAAGCTATTTAGAGCCACCATACCCACTAGGAGCACAATATTAATCGTTGCTGTTTCCATATTTTAAGCATTGGAAAAAGGTCAACTTTCTGGGGGAGACGGCCAAGGCTTTCTATATTCTAATGTTACGTGCATCTAAATAGCTATCTTTGTAAAGCAGTTAAAACGCTCCTGCTGTGAGCTGGAGATTGTCTTCATTCCTCCGACCACACTCAGATCAGGTTTGGGCAGAGATTTTTGGCCAAAAATAGATGACGGGAGAATGACAGAGGGAGGGAGCAGCATCCTGTTTTAATTTGACAATAAGATGCAAAATCCCTGATAGTGATCAAATTAAGATTTCTAGCACCAAGCGCCTCCTGCTAAGCCCTGCTGGCGATTTCCACGGGATGGCATTTTAAAGGCGGACATGGTTTTGAGTGTCGGCAGACGAGCCTTCTGCTGGTCGTGGAGTCCCTGTACCTCTTCTGTCGTAAAAGACGATGGCTCACGCTGGGGACCTGTGCTACGTGACCAGGAACAGCATGCTCACTGAGAGTTTTCTGGGTAAACAAATAAGAGAACAACACACCAAATTCCAAATATTTTCACTGATCCATTATTTCCAGGTCACTGCAACGTCATATCGGGTCCATGAAAGGCGTTCCGCCGCTGATCCGCGCAGCTCTCAGGCCTGTTCATCCACGTTCTATTAAACGATTGACTATCCACGCTCCTTCGGGTCCATTAGACTGAAGAGCGGGGTGTCGTTAAGGCGCCCGGCAGCAAAGGGCACAGAGGGTTGGGAGCGAAAGAGACAGTCATCGCACCTTTTTCCCCACTGGGACCTGGTCCTAAGGGACCAGGGTGAAGAGACTTCACACATGCCCTGAGATTGAAAAAATGCTCTGCGTTCTCATTTTTAAAATGTTACTTCACGGAAAATTCTCTGGAACGGTGGAGATTTCAAAAGACTATCTCCCTCCCACTGACTCTGTGCCCGAAACCCACTGTGACCCCCTTCCTGCAGAAAACGGAATATCCCCGTTTGTCTTTCCTGTAGCGCCAGCGCCTCCAGCTAACAGGCGGATGCACCGCTTTGAGGCCGAAGCTCTCGGACCTTCTCCATCACAGGGGCTTCATCCGCGCTATTAAACGGTCAGTAACGGCGCACACTGTGAAAACGCTGATATCAGACGTAACCGGGGAGAGAAATCCCAAAGGGCTGCAGGAGGCAAGAGCGAGTCCCCTCACCGGAAACTCCGGACCCGTCCTTCTTCACACGCGAACATGCGTGAAACGCACCTCTTTCCACTTTTAGCCCCCTCCCTCTCCCCGGGTGCCACCAAGCGTGTGGCTCTCAGAAGAGGCCTGCGCTCCCTCTCTCGCGCGACTCTCATC
>NW_006436291.1:6317307-6336660 GCF_000325575.1 Pteropus alecto
TGACCCTCAGCAGGTTCTCACAGCATGTCCCCTGCAGCACACGAGCGAGGGTTCCTCTGAAGTATAGACCTAGGAGTGGGAGGGCTGGGTACACGTGTTCAGCTTTGCGAGACAATACCCACTTATTTTCCAAACTGGTTTTCCAGTAAACTCTCTTGTCAGCAATACGGATGAGTTCCCATCCTCCGCATCCTCACTTATGCATGGCATTGTCAGACGTCTTAACTTTTGTCAACCTAGCAGATGTAAAATGGTAGGTACCTTTTGGGGGGCAGGGAGATGTGCACGTGTGTGCTTAAATGTGGCTCCTATATCTTTATTATCTGAAGGTGATGAGTAATACTTAGGAAAATATCAAAGAAGAAAGAAAATCTCAGTGGCTCATTGCATGGAAAAAGTAGGACTAGTTACTGGTGATTCAACAATTATTTTTTTCCAGCTTTACTGAGATATAATTGACATATAACATTCTGTAAGTTAAGGAGTGCGATATGATGATTTGTATATATATGTATGATATATGTATGTATATATTGTGAAATGATTACCACAATAAGCTTACTTAACATATCCCTCACCTTACTTAGTCCCTTTTTGTTTTAATTGCAATTGCCAAAATGTCTATAAGAAGACCTCATATTTCAATAACCACCCTAAATGTAAATGGATTGAACTCGCCAATAAAAAGGCACAGAGTTGCAGGATGGGTCAAAAAACAAAACCCAACCATGTGCTGCCTCCAGGAGACACATCTCAGCTCCAAAGACAAATACAGACTCAAAGTGAAAGGGTGGGAAATGATATTTCGAGCAAATGGCATTCGGAGAAAAGCGGGAGTAGCAATGCTAATATCAGACAAAATAGACTTCGAAATAAAAAAGGTAAAGAAAGATACTGAGGGACGCTTCATAATGATAAAGGGAATCGTGCACCAAGAAGACATAAGACTTATTAATATCTATGCTCCCAATCAGGGAGCCCCAAAATACGTAAAGCAATTTGCTAATTACCAAGGAGGTTGAGCATCTTTTCCTATGTTAATTGGCCAATCCAGTTTACTCTTCCATAAAATGTCTGTTCATGTTTGTTGCCCGTGTTTCTATTGGGTTGTTTGTTCCTTCCTTGATTTTTTTCCATTTATCTGCATTCTGAATTCTAATCTTTGGTTATGTGCGTTGCCAATACCCAAGTTCTTGTTGAAAATTCTGAATGTTAATGTAGTCTAACTTATCAGCCTTTTGTGTTTGGCTTAAGAACCCCTGTCATACCTATGTGCGGTGGTGAAGAAGTCTCTTCCATTTTCTTCTTAAAATGTTTAAGGTTTGCCTTTCGCGTTTAATCCATCTAGGATTGCGTTCCGTGTATGGTGTGAAGTACGGATCCCATTTCACTCTGCCCACGTGGTGAACCCATGTTCCCAGCACTTTTCACTGAGTAGTCAATCCAAGCTTTGTCCCAAAGGTCTGCGGAGCCATTTTTGCGTGGTCTGCTCCTAGGGTCTCGACGCCGTTCCACGAGACTTCGGCCTATTGTTGGGCTCGTACAGCTCTATCACAATGACTATAGCTTTATATACATCCCGATATTGACAGGGCAGGCACTCCTACACACGCACGCACACCCACGTGCACACCCACGTGCACATGCACACACACACTAATGTACATACAACTTTTATTTGGCTATTTTCCGTTTGGCGCACATGTTTTCCAGGCGAAAGAGAAGCGTGGTGGCTGAATTCCACGTACCAAACACGGTAGGGAGATTCTGACACATATTATCTCATTTAAACCATAACTAACTCTGCAAGGCAGAGACCTATTTTTTCACCTTTATTTTGGCAGTAAGAAAATCGAAGCTCAGAATAGTTCGATGACTTGCCAAAGTCACCCGCCAAGCAGGCAGAAACCCCTCACTCGAGTCTATTGGACTCACAGAGCCTGGATTCCCAGAAGCAAGCTCCTTTCCAGATGCCATCAGACGTCCACAGACCTCTCTCTGCCCCGCATGGAGACGGCGGCTGGGGGTCTGAGCCTGGGCTTGGTGACGCCGACCTCCTGCCCCGGACGCGCTCTCCCCAAAACGTGCCGTCAGCTTGGCTACCTGTCCTCTGTTGGGCATTTTTCTCTAATTGCGAAGCATTTTCTGTTCAACTTGGATTGTGCAGGGGACGGGAGGAGGCAAAACGGAAGCTGTTCCAGACGAAATTCGACTTCCTGCCTAGAGCTTTTGCCAAGCAACTCAAGAAAATGCCTGCGAGGGGCCCGGCACCGTCTTTTTCCGATGAGAATGGCTGCGCTCTCTGCGCACATAATAAACCCGACCGGCCCCGTGGAGTCACTGGCGTTAATTACGCGGTTGAGGTTAAATATATTTTACGGACAAAAGCAATGATAGACGGGTTCTTCGTACAAAAGATTCCAGCTCATTTGAGATTTAACCATTTTTTAATTTAATAATTTTTTTTTAAAGGCACAATTGTAAAGGTCAGATCTAATTCCACTGCCTATTATGGGCTGCCAAAGCCGAGGCTGCAGCTCGAGCCAGCTGAGGGTGACTCAGGACTGGGGAAGAGACAGCTGGCCGAGGACGCGGCTGGCCCCCGAGAGCGACTGCGGGTTCGTGCAAAGATCCGCAGCATCAATTAGGGCAGCTCTCGTCTCCTGGCCGGGTCTCGTGGCCAACGTCTAATTTACTTCCCCGGTTTTACCACGCTGTTTTCCCTTTCAGTGTTTATTTACGGCCTCTGTTTCCTTTGCCAACCGCCTTGTCTGTGGCTGTGAATTTATTTTTAAATTCGGTGTTTAAATTCAGTTATGAGATCCAACATTACATCTCAAAATCCAATCAAAAACACAATGGATGCTCCTGTGGCAGTGGGGCAGGTTAACATGTAAACACACGCTGATCACCGGACCCTGAGCCACTGGGGAAAATCAGTCCATGAGTCAGAAGGAACTATGAGGAGACGTGACTGCGAAACCCACCCCTCCAGAAGCTTCCCACAGGCTTCTGTGACTGTGATGTCTCACTTAGAGATATGGAAGGGGAGGCCTCGAGAAAGCAAGCAAGCGCCTGGGTCACACGGCCCACCCACAGTTTTCCCCTACCCCCAGCACCGCACTGTGCTTACCTAGAGCCCCTGGTCACTGGACGGTGTGCAGGTTCTGCAGAGGAGGGGCTAGAAACTCCCAAACCCCACGACTCCGTCGTACACCAGGCCACCGCCCCCGACGCCCAGACTCTGCTCCTTGCCCAAAGTGGGCACTTGCACTAAAAATTCAACCTGGCTCTCTGTCCACTGGGCTGGGCAGGGGCTCCAATAGGGGACATTCTGGAATAGTCCAGTCTAAGAATCCAAATACTCCAACAGCTCTCGAAACAAAACTGTGGACAGTGTCATCCGTGATGAAATGAAAGCCGTTAGAACATACACCACCGAGGTTCTCTGCAACTGTTGCCCCAGCTCCCTGGCCCTGGTCTTGCTCCGAGTTTGACGGGGTCACCCTCCCCCTGCAGCCAGAATGACGTTTTTAAAAAGCAAATCTGATCATCTTGCTCTCCACTGCCTCCCCCGTCCCCTGCTGCAAGGTTCCCCGTGGCATTGGGACAAAGTCCGAGTTCTTTAGCGAGGCGCACGAGGCCACTCCAGGATCTGTCCCCCGCTCTGGTGTCCAGCCACGCTCAAGCGAGAACTCTCGCAGGGCTGGATCTGAGCCCAGCCCAAGCCCTCCCCTGGAAGGCGCCTCTGTCGCCGCCCCTGGTAAAGCCCCACCAACTACTCAGTGAGCCCTTCGGAGACCCAGGCCCCCTGCTAAGCAATTCCTCAACGCTGTCTATGTTCGTTCTCAACAGCCCCGGGTAGATACATTTAAAGACGGAAAAGCTAAGGCCCCTAGATGTTCAGTGATCTGTCCACTGTCCCACAGCCAGTTGCGGCCAAGCTGGGGTGCTGGTTGCTGTGGGATCTTCCCTATCCACCTTCCCTATCCTCTGTACCCCATAGCCTTCCGTGAAGTGCTGCATTGTCTGGTTGAACCCCATAAAGTGGACCCCCTGAAAGCAGGGGCTCAGCTTAATTTGTCTTTGTGTCCCCGGCTTTTGGCCAATGCCTAGCACATCACAAGTGCTCCATTAATATGTGAAAAAGAATGAATGAACCATTGGGGAAGATATTTATTGGTAAACGAATTTATTAACAACGGCCACAAAAGAATACCGCAGAGGTCTGTACTGTGCAGTTAATCTGGAGAACATCATTGGCGCACAGTGTCTGTAGAGACAGATCCACTCAGCACTCCAGCGATGGCTGAAGAATTGAGGGGACTGTCCTTGGCAAGGCTTGGTCCCCAGCTCTTCCCTTCTGGCCACCCAGCATGCTTCTTGGTTAGCTCTCAGTGCCATTAGCTATAGAATCAGGGCCCAAATTTCAGTATTCTATTAAAGGCCCAGATTTAAGTATTCTATTAAACATATTAGAAAGATAAATCGGTCGTCCAATTCAATGTTTTCTGAGGCACATGCATGTAAATTACATTTATCCAGATGTGTAGCAGGGCTGTGCCAAACCATTTAAAACATAAAGCAGATAAGTTCCTTAAGCCTAATTTTCAGCTTCCCAAGGATCAGTCCTCTGCAGATGGCCGGGCAGATGAACGCTGGAGAGAAATTAAGGGCTGTCTGTATCTTTCAAATTGACATGGAGAGCAGTTGGGTTCTGCTAGAAACTAAGAATGACCACAAAATGTAATTATGATTGTAATGAGAATGGGTTAAGCTTAAACTATTTCTCATTTTCATTGCAGTCACTGCCACAAGATGGAGTGGAGATTAATGCCAGGCCATTTCCTGTGCTTGTTATACTCCTTGTCATTAGAATAAAACATCATCATTTGAGCATCTCATGTATACTGAGAAGGATGGCCGGGAGGGGTGGCTACTGAGTGCTGGCCACATCTCCGTGCTCCGGTGGGCTCCTCCGTGGTTGGCGACTGCCCTGGCCATGGGGCAGATTTGCTGGAAACCAGCGCCCCCACGCCGCCTCCCCATTCTGCAGCCTGGACTAGAGTCAGAGCCCATTCTCGTGAGCCACAGAACAGGAATGACAGTGCAGCTCTCCTGCACAAGGCCGCTGCAGCTCTCAAGTGAGAAACGGCTTACGAAGGGCTTTGCAAACTGTAAAGCACTGTTCAAGCACAAAGGAGGACGATGACGAGGGCACCAGCTTCCGAACGAAAAAGATCTGAGTGCACTTCCCAGCTCAAGACCCCGCATTGTGTGAACAAGATCAAGACACCTCTGCGAGCCTCCACCTCCTCACCGCTGCGGTGAGGACAAGACCACTCACTGCATGAGGGTTTTTGCGAAAAGTAAATGAGACGACGAATATCGTGTGCCTATCGTGTGACATGTGTTTGGTGCCCTGTGAATGGTGGCTATAGTGGTAGATGATGTCATCATCTGCTTCATTATTAGATGCAGACGCATCGATATTCTAATGACACGAGAAGCAATATTGAGGATCGTTGGCTCAAGGCAGGAGTCCTTCATCACCAAATTCTTTGTGTGAACAAAGTCTTACTTTGAGGTCCCACAGGTGGGAGCAGAGTTGCTTTGGTTCAAGAGGAAAGGGGGGTGCCTCCGGACTGACTGTCGACCCCTGTCCCCAGCAGCTCCTAAGGGTGCAGCTCCGAGGGAGAAAGTACTGAGTGGACACGTTTAGTGGTCCAGGTCTCGCAGCCAACACCTGCTGCCTGGCTCCCTGGAAGTCCTTGGTGAGTCTCCTCCACAGTCCCCTCTATCTGACATCTCTCTTGACCCCCAAGCAAAATTGGTCCCTGTCCCTCGTGGGCTGAACTATCACTTAGCAACTGGAAAGAACCCTGGCAGCCACCCATTTTCACAAAGTTGAATAACAATCATTATTGATTCCAAAAAAATTTTCATCATTCCCCCCCAAAAAACCCTGTGCCTACAAGTGGTCACTCCCCATTCCCTTCCTCCCTCCAGCACACGGCAACCGCTAACCCTCTTTCTATCTCGATGGATTTTCCTGGTCTGGGCAGTTCGTATAAATAGAATGATCCAATATGTGGTCTCTTGGGACTAGCTTCTCTTAGTGTAATGTGTTCGAGGTTCATCCACATTGTAGCAGACATCAGCACGTTCATTCCTTTTCATTGCCAAATAATAGTACGTTGTATGGATATAACACATTGTGTTTATCCATTTGTTGACTGATGAATATTTGAATTGTTTTCAGTTTGGGGCCATTACGAATAGTGCTGCTAAGACCATTCGCGGATACGTTTTTGTGTGGACTTTCGATTCTCTTAGGTATATGCCTAAAAGGAAAGTCCTCGGTCATGTGGTAGCTCTGTTTAACATTCAAGAAAACTGTCAAACTTTTCCAAAGCAATTGCACCATTTTATATCCCCACCAACGGTATATGAGTTCCAATTTCTCCACATCTTTTTCAACACCTATTTTTTTTTTTTTTTAAATAGCCATCTTAGTGAGGGTGAGGTGGTATCTCATTGTGGTTTTGGTTTGAACTTATCTAATGATCAGTGAGGTTGGGCACCTTTCCATGTGCTTATTGGCCATCTGTTTACCTAATTCAAGTTCTTGGACCATTTTTTAATCAGGTTGTTGGGTTTTTTATTGCTGAGTTGCCAGAGTTCTTTATAGATTCTGGATACTAGACCCTTATCAGACATACGGTTTGCAAATATTTTTTCTAATTCTGTAGGTTGTTTTTTCACTTTTTACTAGTATCCTTTGAAGCTCAAATGTTTCTGATTTTAATGGAGTCTTATATTTTCTTTGGTTGTTTGTGCTTTTAGTTCCATATCTAAAAAACCATTGTTTAATCCAAGATCAAAAAGGTTTGTAGGTATGTTTTCTCCTAAGAATCTTCTAGTTTTATCTCTTACATTTAGGTCTTGTATCCATTTTAAGTTAATTTTGTATACAGTGTGAGGCAGGGCTCCAACTTTATTCTCTTGTATGCAGATACAAGACTGAGTTATCCTGGGTGGGCCAGACCTAATCAGGTGAGCCCTTAGAAGAGGGTAAAGTGTCAGAGAAATCCCCCTGCTGGCTTCAAAGGAGGAGCAAATAGCCACATTGTGAGCTGCCTGTGGAGAAGACAGCCTCGAGAAGCCACGGGCCTCAGTCCTACAACCACAAGAAACTGAATTCTGCCGACGACCACGTGACCTCGAATGAGGCCACTGGGCTTCAGGTGAGAGCCCAGCCCTGGCCAACACCTGGACTGCAGCTTCGTGAGACCTGAGCAGAGGCTCCAGGTACATCATGCCCAGGCTCCTGAACCATAGACACCGTGAGGTAACAGATGTGCGTTGTTTAAGCAGCTAAATCTGTGGTAATTTGGTACACAGCAACAGAAAACAAATACAGTGTCCATGATTTTCTTGAAAACAATTCAGAAAAAAACACGGGGACAGGCAAAGCAAACGCGACGAGATAGTTACTGCCTGAATCCGAGCGATGCGTCGATGACAGTTCATTATAACATTCTGCCCACTTTTGCGAAGGTTTGAAATTTTTCATATTAACAAAATTTAAAAGATGTCTCACGAAGACCTGTAATTGCCTTTAGGTCAGGGGCCCTGACAATTCTGTCACCACTGTATCCCCAGCACCCAGCACAGAGCCTGACACGTGGTGGGTGCTCCACCAATAGCTGTTAGGTCAATTAACTGATGTGTCGACATGTTCCAGTTTATCGACTCGCGACGTTCTTCTGAAGTCGGCATCCTTAACACCATTTCACTAATGCGAGAACGGAGGCCTGGGGCGTCTGTGATTCAAAGTCGCCCGATGAGTAATCGATGAGACGAGGGTTCGGGTCCTCCGATTCCTGATCCGACACCGCTGGTCTCGTCTGGAGTGTGATATCTGACGCCAGGTTTCCTTTGGGATTTTAATAGCTGCTGCTTCACTCCGGTTTATCAGGAGAATTTACGAACACCGCCACAGTCCCATTGAGACATCCGTTAGGAAACCCAGGCAGGCAGGTTAAATGGTCATTTCCTTTCTACTGTACCATGGTCTCACCTCCCTCCATGAATCAAAGTGAGTAAAAGGTTCTTCACTTACTGACATAAAACAAATTGAACGAATTATGTTCCTTAACTGAGGAAGAACTAGTTACGCCATTGATTCGGGGCCAGCCTGAGCCAAGATTTTTCTCCTTATTAACATTCACTTGCAAATGGGGTTTAGATTCTTCGTGTAACCGGTGCATCGATCTCATCAGCATACCTGGCCGCATCTCGGTGGTCCTGCTCCTGTGCACTGTTTCTGGGTACCACACCTGCCTGATACCCGCTTCTTAGCAGGCTGTGAATCCCCATCACAACCAGGCCATGAATCAGAGCCGTAGGTGGAAGCCATTGCTAACGATGGTGTCGGTGACTCCGGAGCAAGAGCCTCAGATGCTGAGTAACCAGCACAGACCGCTGCGGATCTCTTTTTCTTGAAACATGCTAACCGCGGAGAGTGGAAATTCCAAGCTCTCATCCTCTGGGGCCGTTTTGGCTACTATTGAAAGGACCACTGGGGGTCCTGGGGAAGCCCTATCTCTGATGCCAAGTCCTGCTCAGACGCACATCGGTTGGTCATTGCTGGAGGGACGGTAGCTGTCTGCATGGCACATATGTGAAAAGCCTTGTGCCTTCCTGGGGAGGCTGGAGCGCAGGACAAGACCCCCCTGGTTCACAGCAGGGGCTGGGGACTCAACGGCACCAGAGAGGGCTGAGCCCTGCCCTTCGCTCCCGCGTAACTCAGACCCATTATTGACCGCTCTAAAATTTATTTCTGCAAAATGAGGCGGATGATAATCGTTATTACTTATCCCACATCACAGATGAGGTGATTGAGGGTCACGGAGTAAGCAGTAAGCGACGGAGCCAAGCTTGGAGCCTCGACCTGCCTGTCTCCGAAGCCCAGAGACGTTTCTCTACGTGACGCTAGGTGTCAGGAGCATCCTGGCACTTAAGGAATGGACTTGTGCAGTGGAGTCAGGGAGCTAACAAATGACATTTGCAGTCCCCATCACTAACTTGCTCCCTCAGCCTTTCAAGACTCTGAGTGACCTGAGGAACAATCAAAAGGAAGGAACTTAAAAGCCACTTTAAATTTCAGACCAATTCAATTTTGGAAAATCACTCGTGAGGTGTAGCTTCTAGACAAAATTTCTAAATGACTAATACTCTTCTTTGTCCATTTCAGGGGAAAATGAATGTTGCTGCTAACATTTGACATCAATCGCCCAATCACATGTTGTCACATCATTACTCAGCTCTGTGACAAAGGCGGAGGAAAGAGACGGCAGCCGAAATGGTGCTGTTGGGCGAGGAACCAATTCAGGGAAACTAGCAATGATGGAAGAAGGAACAAAATGAAATTTGGCTAAAGAAGCCTCATGTAATGGGTTACATTGAGAAAGAAACGGAATAAGAAGTTGATGCTTTATCGAGATCGCTATTCATTTCACAAATAGCTTTTTAAATTCTCTCTGTATATTAATTTGGTTCTAGTGCGCCATCGGAGGGCCTGCCACTGAAGGCGACTGGTCACCGGGGCAGAAATCGTGAGTCACCTGTGCTGGAGTCACGGAAGAGGCGAGGCCCATCGCCTGCCATTTTAAAATCAGGCCTCCACTCTTGCTGTTCACTTGCCCGCGGGGAACTGTTTTTCTACTGCCGAGAGGAAGGAAAGAAGCCCCGTGAATCTGAACCAAGGCCAGCCCTGCAGCGCCAGTGTGCGGGAGTCGGTGGCCAGAGCAGAGCTGGAACTACCATGGCTTGGGGACACCTCTGAGGCCTTCTCATGCTCGGGGACCAGGTAAGAGGCTCTGAAAGTCACAGGTGCAGGGCTGGTGGTTTTATTGGCCTGTAAGCGACTTTGGCCCGGAGAGAGTAGGCGTGCCGAGGACGTTAACATTCGCACGAAAAGGCGGTGTAGACGGCGTTCCTTCCTCACTGACCAACGAAGGTCAGAGAGAGACTCGGGGCGTTTAGCCCTGCACAAAATAAATTCCTGCCCTCCACCTGGAGCTGGACTTCCAGACGCAAGTGTGAGGGGGACGAAGACGGCTGGGGATGACCCTGCCTTCTCCATTACTCCACCAAGGGACACACTCCTGCGGCCGTATCTTTGGTGAAACAGTTTAGCCCGCAGTTGCACGGTTCCTCTTTCATGATCTCTGCAAGGCGTGGTCTTATCGGCTGTCAGGGGCCCTGTGCATAGAGGGCAGGGACCTCGGCCCGGAGCGAACATTTTTAAATTAACTCTCGCAGACATGCTTTCCCTCTGTATGTCCTTGCTCCCTAGGTTGCGTTTCCCTGGGGTACGATCCTGAGGTAATATGGAGCCCCCTGTGGTGAGCGGCCGAGGCGAGAAGAGGGGCCACTGCAATGGCAGCAGAGACAGGGCCTGATGACGGATGAGGTAGGTTTGGGACAAGGTGGTGGGACGATCAGAAACAGGACTGGAGTCCCAAGTCTGGGGAAATGATGGTCCCGTGCACGGAACAGCACCTGCGGAGGAGATAAAGGCTGGAGAAGTGGACATGACGCCAGCGGACATCCAGGACAGAAAGTCCAGCCAGAGCTGCGACCATGCCATTATGCAGAGCCGGGCAGCAGATGAAGGCCTGAGAGCGTGTGAGTTTGCCAGGGGAGACGCCCATATGTAAACATTCATGCGGAACCATTTCTCAACCTGCATCGAGAACGAGCATTTAAATTACCCAAGACCCTTCGGAAGAGGGAACTTCCTTCCAGCCTGATGGCTTCTTGTCAAAACACACACGGCCCCTTCTTCACCGTTTAACCGAGTGGGCTAATCTCCCGGCCATAGAATATTGGCGTGAGTTGCTTATTTTCCTAAAAGCTCGAAATTCAAATATGTAGGTTTGTGTTTGCCTGTAATTAGCATGACGTAGCTATTCAGGAAAAGTACAGCATCCCTTCCTGATAATAAAAAGTGATTAATTACCAATTACGGCAAGTATCCGATTTCGTACGGTTTACCACTGGTCTGTGCCACCGGATTGCTAGCTTTCTAATTGCAGACATTAAAAGTTCTAGATAATTATTGTTGAAAGATTGGTAATATTAAAAATATTGGTTGCAGCTATTATTACATTTGCTCTAAATGCAACCAAGACTGAAATTTATGTCTGAGCTGCCAGCCGTTTCATCAGGCTATTTCTGTGACTGGTTTGAAACAACTGGTTTTTATTTGCCTTTCACAGAGCCTATTACGACAAGTCTATTAAAAGCTCTGGGCTCCCCATTTTGTAAAGCTTTCATTAAGTGAAACAAGCTAAAAAAAAAATCACTAGTAGGTGCCTTTAGCAAAGTAGGGAGGTAATTATCTCATTTACAGATAACTACGTGCATTTCATTTTTCAAAGCACAAAGAGAAAACTAGCTCTAAATGACACTTTTTCGTACTCATTAAATTCACTAGAGAAATATCAAATTAGGAGCTTTCAGTACAAACGCCATCGTGAACTCTGACAGCCGCTATCAACAACAGGGACATTCGGGGAAAATGTCTTCACGCCCAACGTGGAAATCAAGGAAGAGTCCTGCGAGCTCGAAAAGGGTTTTTTTAGTGTTGTTTCAATCCAAACGCCTGAGCTGTTCCTCTAAATGACCGGCTTATCTGTGAGCGTGACGGGCAGTTCAGAGAACCGGAGGTTCTATGCAAGCCGGGGGGTCCTGGACGGCGACAGTGGCCAGAGTCGCTGAGGCATATGACTCGGTGATGCACTGAGCTCAGATCTTGATGGGCCCCGTGCATCTATGGACCAGCGGGGAGGCCAGAGAGACGGCCGAGCACCACTCAGCGAGGCCGGCGCAAAGGGGAGCGGGGCCAGTGCCGCAGCGAGGAAGAACCCAGAATCCACAGAGGAGGGGCTGCTTCATTCAGGTCTTGCAGGATGAATAGGAGTTCACCGGCTCCACAGGGAATGGTAGGAGGGCACCCTAGCGAGAAATAATATCCAGAGCGCGCTGAGGCTTCATGATGTTCTCAGCATGAGAGAAAATATCTGGAAACTAAGAAACGTCCAGTTCGGTAGGTCATTGAATTTGGGACTGTTTAAGAAAGGCTCTCGGCCTGGCCCCTTTTGTTGGTCACCACAAAATGTGATAAACTATTTAAACACTCGACACGAAAGAAACGACTAAATAAGCTACGGTACATACCGACGTGGGATCAGACATAAAAAATTAAATTGCTTAGAGAATGATTTTAAAAGCAAGAAACGAAACTGCAAAGATGATCTCAGATATGTAAAGTCACATGCACGGAAGGCAGGAAAGACACCAAGGGCCAGCAGAGGGTGTCCCTGGGTTGAGGGGAAGGGTTTTTCTCTTCTCACATTTTCAATAACGAACTTTGTATGTGTGATCAGAAAACGAAAGTGGGAAAAAAAAGTCTGCCCAGTAAACAAACAAGCCCTAGCCAGGGTTAGAATTCAGAAGGAACACAGAAAATTTGTACAAAAGAGCCCCCACAGTATCGAGTGGCCCACTTCTGACAAATTTCCTCAGGAAAGTAGGCAGGTATCTGAAGACACTTCAAATCTGCAAACGAGTTTTATGAATTATCGAGCATCTATTTGGATTCTATAATCACAAAGCTTTTTTGTAAATTTCTGCCTCCTTGGAACTGAGTTTTGCCCACTTCATCACCACACGCGTGTCCAAAGGCCTCGGAAGGGTGCCATTTCGAGATGACCCAGTTATCATAACGGGAGGTGGGAAGCTTAAAATAACGGGCACTCCGGGATGAAGAATGTCCTCCGGACAGGCCCAAGGGCTTCCAGCAGCCGACACGAGGACCTCAGGCCGGAGCATTATTGGCGCTTCAAGCATTCTAGAGCCCTGCACGGGGGGCGGTGGGGGGGAGATGCATTTTGGGGTATTATGCGTTCACTCTGGGCACATCTACTCTGTCTGTGGTTTTCCTTCTAACGTGCTGCATGCAGCAGGCAGGCTGCGAGGGAAACCGGAGCTATAAACCCCGATTGATTGATAGATTCCATCACCATTTTTAGGGTCCGTTGCACAAACTATTTTGACAGTTGAAGCTCATAAATTAACGAGCAAGCCCAAAGTGACACAATGAAGAAGATGTTGTGGCCGCTTCCATTTCACCGCCGGGTGATTACTCAGGATCTCGGGGTGCGCACGGCGCAGGCGGCGGCCTCCCTCTTTTGTTCCTGCTTAGCCAGAAGATAAATGTCTGAAACTAAGGACCCCGGGCACTCAATAAGAAAAACCTTTTAGAGAGGAGAGCCTTGCACGAGTTAAAAGAAACCTACTCCATTTTTCTGGAGGGAAAGATGGAAAGAAGGGTCCCCAATGGCAGACATCAAGCCCTTTTATTGAGGCTAAAAAGTCTGAATCCGCGGAGGAGGGAAAGGAAAAGAAGGGAGATGAGGCGGGTAAGAAAGAGAAGGGAGGGAGAAAACAAAGCCGGCCGGACCGTGACTTAGGGCAGAGGAATAAATGGCTGAGAGTTAAAGCGAATAAGCATGGACTGCATGTATTTGGGGGGCACCGCGCACCGTCTAAGGCGTCGCCAAGATTAATCAGGAAATCCGGGACTCCTGTCCCCCACACGCTGTCGCAGGACGTCATGGCGCTGCGTGTGCTCGAAACGGAGAGAGCCTGCAGTGTTTTCATCTCCGAAGAGAAGGAAACTCATAAGCGAGAGGGAGGCTTAGATCCTCAAAGGATTCGAGACGTATATCCACACCTACGTCACAGAACACAGCCCCCAAAATGGACTTTTTCGTTCACATCCGAAAGTAATGATGGCCAAAGACAAGTGATGGTTTAAGAGATCGCCCTTCTTGGAGGTGCAGTGAGGGCAGAACCGATTAGAAATCATCAGAGGTAGATCGGAACGCCCACTTCAGAATTGAGTAAAACGTCCTCTTTCTTCTTCTCATTATGAAAGTAATTCCCTGGGGTGGGAAAAAAACTCAAGTGAACTGAATTACCCAGGTACAAATGGCACCCTTTCCGCTGAGTAGACATCACCCCATATTTCAAGTCTGAGCAACTTTTAAATTACTTGGAGAATTCATAGAATGTTTTTCAGTTTGACAGCTGTCGAGCCCAAGAGCGTGCTGCTAAGCAGGAAGCAAAGCCTCCGAAGATTTATTTTCTTAATGGGTTGGAAATTAAAAGGGCTTCAAAATGCCCGTTAGAAACCCAGCTTGGGGGCCGGGCTGTGTTACAAGGAGCCTTTTCCTTACAAGTGCTGAGAATAGGGACTGAAAGGGTAGGGCGGAGGCGCTCGGAGTGTGTCCACGTGAAGCCAAAACAAGTCTTTGAAAAGTGAAAGACGCAGTCGAGCCACTGGGTTATTTTGTCTACGCGGCACCAAAAACGCCAGGTTGGCCGAAGTCCTCCACCCACTCGGAAGTCAAAGGAAGGGAAACAGAGAGGACCCCTGAGAGTTAATTCGAGCAGAGGGGGGAACCAAGGCATAGCGTGGGGGGTGGGGGGGGAAGGACTTGTCCGGGGTCTCATGAGCAAGGGAGGGACAGAGCAGCGTCAGACCCCGGGAACCAGCAATCTCAGAGGGGTTCCCCAAACCAGCGGACGGTGACCCCAAGTGTGGCATTTTCACGGAGGAGGAGAGGCCACTGAGTTACCAGACTTAGCAAATAAAAATCCAGGACATCTGGTTACATTTTAATTCAAATAAACAATGAACACTTTTTTAGTATAAATGTGCTTGGGCCATATTTATACTAGATTTTATTTGTTGAGTATCTGAAGTTTAAATTTAACCGGGATTCTGTACTGGCTTCCCCAGGAGGGGTCGTTTCTTGGGGACAGGGACGGAATCTGAGGCATTTTCCCTCCGCGCCCCACAGTAACTGGAACCGCGGTAGGCACAGAGCAGGCCCCAAGCAGATGACTGTCTGTAAGCTAACCTGGTGGGAGAAGTCACCGCACTTAAATGGCTGCCTAGAAGATCTAGCTTGGAGACAAGAAGAACCTGGTAAAAAAACAAAATCCTCGAAGTTCTAGAAGGCCTCGCTAGAAGGAAGGAAGTGACTGTATACGGACTTGTGTGAGCCACGGTATCTACAAAGTGTCCTTAATCTTCCTAGTCGTCGCTTGGGATAGGCCTCGTTACTGTCCATGATTGACAGAAGAGGAGACCGAGGCTCAGAGAGGGCCCGTGGAGGGGCGGGGCTTTTCCCGGGTCGGCCACACCTCAGAGCGCCGCTCTGGCCACCGAGTTCACAACGCAGCGAGCCCCTTGGAATGTACTACCTATGCTAGACATGATTCTGGGCACTGTATGCGTTTTTTCCTAGTTAATCTCCTCAACGCCCCTGTAAGATGGATAGATTATTCTCCTCGTTTTCTAATGTAGAAACTGCAGCACAGAGCAGTTAAGACACTTGCCCTGGGCCACACAGCCAGGACGTAACCCGGCCATCCGTCATCTCCCTGCTACGCCACCCCCATCACACAGCCCCACTGCCTCCGCCTTACCTGACCATCCAGGAACCTGCCTGGTACGTGCAGTTCACACGAGCCCAGCCAAGGTCCATCCAGTGCTCCGAGCAGAAGGCAAAACCAAACTACGCTCCCAGTGCAGACTGGTCTGGCCTCCGGGCTAGCCCTGCTCCTCCTCACACAGGCAGGACAAGGGCCGCCCTCCTCCATTAGGGGCCAGCGGGGGACCAAAAGCACACAATGGGAGGCCAGGGCGTGGGGTGCTAGGGCTGGGGCAGGTACCTCCCAAGAGCCAAAAATAATCTCTCACTCTGAAAATGAAGATTCTGGATCGCTAAGGATTTTGATGGAGCTGCAATAAACCAAAACGTCCATTGGATAGACATCACCTTTAATTATTTTGCTTCTAGAACAAATTAACAATTCTCCTTACAGGAGCTAAAAGAAGGTGCTTCGTGCCTCCGATGTCCGCAAATCATTTCTGCCAAACTTGACTTATGCTTCTACTCAGAGATGCCTTCCTACGCGATCTCAGTTGGCAGGAACGTTCCCAGGCCTCTTTCATCCCCAGCGATAATTCAACCCAAAACAGCAAGCGCTCCTTGCGGCCCCGTGTGCCCAGCACGCTGCCTAGACTTGGCAGGGACCACGTGGCTGGGCCTGCCAGGGCCCGGGAGGGTGCCGTCTACAGAGGGTGCGCCTGGGTCTCCCAATAAAATACCATGACCCCAAATACCATTCCCACCCAAAAGCGTGGGAGGTGATTTCCACACTCTGTGTTCACAGCCGGTGCCGCCACCACTGGGTGACTTGGGCAAATGCCTCACCTCTTCCAAGCCACGGTCTCTCATTTCATCTTCGTAACACATATGGAGTGCCCGATAAATATTAACAAAAGATCAAGAAATAATCCTATCCCTGAACTCTGAACGCCATTGAGCTGTGAATTAGAATCTCGACCGGCCCACCAGCCACGGTCCGCCCGACGTCACATTCCGCAGCACGAAGGCAGCCGTGCAAGGGACAGACCTATGGGAACATTCCTTAAGACGACATGAGAAAATACACTCACTTCTGCACGAACGTTGCCCGCGGAGAGGCTGTTACACACTTCGCCGTGTTTTCCCATGTCCTTTTCATTAAATGGAGCGAGAGGGGTCGTCGCTGCTTCTCCCAGGTCTGCGAAGCGCAGGCACCTGAGACCAGCAGCCCACGGCTTCGGGCCCGCCCCGTGGCTGAGCCGACGAGAACCAGGCCTGGCAGGGCCCTGCTCCAGAGCTTCAGAGTCACTCGAGTGCCACTTTCCCAGGGTCACCCACGCTTACCCAACTCCCCCTCAGCGCACCTACAGTTAATGGCCGAGTGACACCACCGCGAAACTCCACAGCTATCGGAACACCTGGCACACACCTGCGGCCCAGGTCGCCACGCCCCTCCAGGAGGCCCAAGGCACGAACCCTCTCTCCCTGTCCTCGAGTGCTCAGTTGCCTCCTCCATGGATCAGGGCCCCCCGCCGGGCGTCCGTGTGGGTTTCCTGGGGCTGCTGTGTTAAAGCACCACCCACTGGGAGGCTTGAAACAAGAGAAGTCGAGCCTTCGCCGGTTCTGGAGGGCAGGAGGCTGAAGGCAAGGGTCAGCAGGGCTGTGCTCTCTCTGGGAGCTCTAGGGAGCCCACCCCTGGCCTCTTCCAGCTTCTGGTGGCTGCTGGCCTTCCTCGGCTCACGGCCACGTCGCCGTCATCTCTGCCCCGTCTTCGCGCTGCCTTCTGCTCATCTGTCTGCATCAGACCTTCCTCAGCCCCTGTTATAAAGGCCCTTGTGGATGCACTTGGGGCCCCCTGGATAATCCAGGACCCTCTCCTCATCTCGAGGTCCTTGAGAATCAAGTCGGGAAAGACCACTGTCACCCTAAGCCTCGCAGGGTGACCATCATCACAAAGACAGGAGACAATAAGTGCTGGCAAGGACGTGGAGAGAAGGGAACCCTGCTGGTGCGGATGTCAACAGGTGCAGCCACCACGGAAAACACTGTGGAGCTTCCTCGAAAAATTAAAAATAGAACGAACTACCGTAGGGCCCAGCGACCCCACTTCCGGGTCCATGTCCGAAGGAAATGAAATCACCATCCCAAAGAGACCCCATGTTCACTGCAGCATTATTCATAACAGCCAAGACACCTAAGTGTCCATCGACAGACGCGTGGATAAATAAAATGTATCTATACGCAACGGAATACTACTCGGCCATAAAAAGAAGCCATCCTGCTCTTTGTGACAACGTGGATGGACCCTGAGGGCATTATGCCAGGTGAAATAAATAAGTCAGAGAAAGGCAAACACGGTAGCATCTCACTTAATGCGGGATCTTCAAAACCCAAACTCTGAGACACAGAGAACAGACTGGTGGTTGCCGGAGGCAGGGGCTTGAGGATGAGGGAAATGAGTGAATGTGCTTATAACTTCCAGTTATAAGAGGAGTAAGTTCTAGGATGTGATGTACAGCCCGGTGACTTAGCCAACGATACTGTATCGTATATTTGGAAGTAGCTAAGAGGCTAGATCTTAAAAGTTCTTATCGCAAGGG
The DNA here is from genome assembly GCF_000325575.1 of Pteropus alecto. NCBI lineage: Eukaryota > Metazoa > Chordata > Mammalia > Chiroptera > Pteropodidae > Pteropus > Pteropus alecto. The sequence continues at coordinate 6,335,423 of NW_006436291.1, forward strand.
AGAAATTTTATGCAAGGTGATGGCTGTTACCTAGACTTATGTAAATCATTTCGCAATGTATACGTATATCAAGTCATTGTGTGGCACACCTTAAACTCATTCAATGTTGTATGTCACATATCTCAATAAAACCAGGAAAAGGCCCTTTTTCCTTATAAGGTAACATTCAGTTTCCAGGGATCAGGGCGTGACAACTTTAGGGGACGCTATTCGGCCTAGCACAGCATCACCCCTCTCAGGGCCTGGAAGAGGGCAGACCTAGAGAAGATGTCCCCTCCTGCTCCAGCCAGCCACCTCTGCACTCACTTCTCTCCTATGACTCTGTCAAACTTTCCTAAGTGACGTTTAACCACATGGATGTTTGGTGGTGTCAGCATATCGCACAGTCACAACCCCATGATCACTGGACATCCACATGGTCTGAGCCCACCCCAATCCTCCAGTTAATTAAGAAGAATCCAATGGGCCTTGAGGGGAAAATGATGTCAAATGTGAACGAGGCGGGGATCGTCTAACAGCCACAAAAACTAATTTGAATCTTTTTTAATTAACCCAATCCAGGCACATTGTTTGTTGATAGCGGTCAAATGGATTTTTGTCTCCCGCCTTGCGGGTTTGGGCATTTTAAATCGACCCCCAGCCCTTCCCTGGGAAGAGTTCCCTTGTGATGTCCCCAAGCTCCAGGCCTGGCATCAGCTCCCCTGCTCCCGCCTGCCCACCACCCTTCCTTCCCTCAGCAGAGACTCCGCAGCCCATAATTGCAAAAGGAAAGGAGCTGCTTGTTTGCCGCCTCCTCGGGGAATGATTAAAGGGAGAAGTTTTTCAGACATTAGCGACAGAAAGAGTATAGTTAAAGCTGCTTTAAAAAGGGAGAGGCGTCTAAAGAGATGGTGCTCAAAGCACTATTAAAAGCATCATGCTTGTTAAAACCGGTAAAAAAGCAGGGAATCGGTGAGGGAAAAGGCAGCTTCCTCTCCAATTACAGCAAGGGGCACACACCTTGAAGGTCTCTTTGAATTGTGGCCGCCAGCCCCTGTCCCCTCCCCTCCCCTGCCACCCCCTCCACCGGGCCATTCATCCATGCATTAGGGAGGAGGCGGAGGGTGACAATGCTCCCCCAAGTTCACTTCTCGCTTGTTACAGGCGACCCATTTAGAGCTGAATGACTATGTTCAGAGACAGCTCTAAATGACACCCTCCACCTCTTCACGAAGCCACTTGGTTTTGTCTTTTTTTTT
>NW_006436291.1:6336672-6337337 GCF_000325575.1 Pteropus alecto
TGTATCTCGGAATAATTGATAAACGGAACGGCTGTCCACCTTTGAGCAGGGTGCCCCCCGCCACCTGGTTAGAATTCCTCCTCCACTCCCCGCTCGCATATCCATTTTGCTCTGCCCTGTTTAAACAATACTTCATCAAATGCAGCCTGGAGCAAATAAGAAAGCTCAGTAGAGTAAATAAAAAGTCAAAAAAAAAATCACCGGCTGGAGGGTAAGTACTTTTATTCCTGTACTTTCGTCGCCTGGGGAATTATTATCCCACCGCCCGATCTGGGAGGCAGGACCGAGGAGGGCCGCGTTACTCACAGAATGGATTGCTTCTCTCCCTTTTCACTCCTCTGGCCCTGAGAGCCCACTGATTACAACCAAGTGTGGCCATCCATTCCGTCTTATTGACAAAGGTCCTTAATTACCGCGGCAGCAGTAATACCTGCTATTAAATTCTGCTAAACAGAGGCCGCAAATTAGCCGTGGATCTCAGGCACCTTTTGTGTGTAATTACGGGCTGGGGGGAAGGGAGGGGGAGGCCGGATAACTGACCCCGGCCGGGGCGGCGAGGAAAACCTTTGTTTATCACCTGCGGTGGGGGCCGAAATGTGAAATTAAAAGCTCTCCATCAGCTGAAGGCCTTCGAAAGGCCCAGGGGAAGAAGGAAGGGACCAAAA
>NW_006436291.1:6338143-6380602 GCF_000325575.1 Pteropus alecto
AGACTGGTGCTCCTCAAGGTTGGGGTGCCCCAATACCAGTTAAGTATTTAACTGGCTCTGTCTCCCCACTAGCTTTCCGCACCTCCTGCTGGTGTCCAGTACAAAAATGCCTGCCTGGCACAGGGAAGGTAGAACTTGAGGCCCAAGATACACTTCCTTGCTCAGGTCTGGGCTCAAACATCGCCTCCTCTGAGAAGCCTCTCCTGACTCTAGGCAAACTTAGATCCCCCTACTCTCAGCACGAAGGAGAGAGGGCTTACTGAAGTCATTGTCTTATCGCACGGTAATTATTTGTATGACATTCTTCCCGTAACAGAGTCCCATAGAGGGAGAGACAGAGCCTTTCTCATATCTGGGTTTCTAGTCCCTTGTAACTATGGGTGTTTGGTAATGGTGAATGGAAGGATGAATGGACAGATGAACTGCAGATAGATAGATGGATGGATGGATGGATGGATGGATGGATGGACGGACGGACGGATGTTTGGATGGGATGGGTGCATTGACAAGTAGATGGGTGGATGGATAGATGGATGAATGAATTGACGGAAGGAAAGATGGATGATTGGGTAGATAGACAAATGGCTGAACGGAGAGATAGATGGATGAATAGACGAATGGGCAGTTAGAGAGTTGAACACAAATGACCCAGGGTCAAAACGAAGCAAAGCCCAGGCCCCTGGAGCCCATTCCTCTTCTGACCCTGCCCGCAGCTGTGTCTGTCACACATATAGCTCAGCTCAACCTCCTTCCTTAGACCAAAGCATCTTCCTGTCCATTCTAGGTCCTCGCATCCATCCCAGAGGTTCCCACGGAGCCTTTTTTTCATCGTGGTACTGGATTTTCTGTCACCCCTTCACCCACTCTCATTATTCCTTCATCAACTCACACGGCATTTCTCTGACAGAAACAGTGCCCCTTGTGGAGAATTGAGAGCTTCCAGTCTCTGCCCTCTGCAACTTTCAGTCTAGGAAACCAGCCTAACCGTCCTGGCAGAGCAGGCCAGAGGGAGGGCCATAATCTGTCTGGCACGGGGTGAACCCCGCCCCCAGTCCTCACAGTGGGCTGCAGCCCCTCCAGGTCCTCCGGTCCAATTTCCTCCAGGCCATCTGGTGTCAAACCGTGACGCCCTCTCTGAGTCTGCTCTCTCATTCGTTCATCTCACCAATCGATCTCCCCTTACCAGGCGAGATGCCTCCTCAGGCGTGTGCGCCAAGCAAAAATTGGAGAAAATTTACACTTGAACACAGCAAATGCTCAAACAAGGTAAGAAACATGGAGGACACGTTCTGGGAGCCGGAGCAGTGCGTCCCGAGGGGCAGGCAGAGAAGTCCCATCCCAGCACAGGGCCACGGCGAGCTGGAGCAAGAGGAGGCAAAGCCACAGAGCCATCCCAGGGTAAAGCCCGAAACCCACGGACCGGGGTCCTGGCACAGCTATCCTTGGTCCTTGTGAGGTTCCACGTGTCAAGGGCTGATGACATGGCCTCTGGGAGAAGTGAAAGAGCTTGGGCCATCTCTAGCTGAGAAGAGTAGCAGGGGGAAGACCATCAGAGGACCTGGAGTGCCCTCCTGGGATTGAACTTGAGTCTTCAGGGCGATCACCACAAGGTTTTAAGCAGGGGAGTGATGCGATTGGGTCTCTGTTGAGAAAACCTGACAGAGTTTTCATTTACGCCTGTTCATTTTGCCTGTTGTAAATATGGAAGACATCGTAGGAAAGATAAGAATTATTGGAGACGAGTCCCAAAAACTCTCCTTCGAAAAAGAGATTCTAAAATTCCATACCTAACAGGGCCTACGCGCTGGCAGGTTAAGGGGAGCAAGGCAGCAACAGGCAGCCTCAAAACCTGTCCTGTTTCCGAATCATCTGCGGACTGCCGGTCTCGTTAGCACACAAGTCTCAGCTGAGCTAATCCGGTGGCCCAGCAAACCTCAGCGGATCATCTCGCATTCTCCACCATCGGGCTAATTTCGGTCTAATGTGATTTCTGGCACAAAACCACAGTCAACAGAGCCCAGCATTTAGAAATATCTGGAGTGGTAGAAGAGAAAAACCAAAGACCCATCGCTTTAAAAGGGGAAAGGTCAGCTCCAGGTCCTTTTAAAAATGATCAGAAGGCACTGATTACATTGTTAATAGGGCAGCTAGGAATCTGAAAGGAAATGAAGCGGTATTGACAAAAGGATTTTCTTAATTATCCCATTAGGAATAATTCTGGTTTCTTTTCTCTTCATGATCTATTCCTCCCAGAGGCCTATCTCCTACAGTATGTTTTGTGGCGTGTTTGGAGTTTAAGCTTTGGAATGAGGCCAAAAGGATAATTTAGAGATTGTCTTTTCTTTGCTCAGGCCTACAGTGCAAAAAAACGTGCAGCCCACGGCCCAGACTCCTCATCTCTGGGATAGAAATAGCTCCTTCGCCCGACAGGAATACCCCATTCATTCTGTGTAATACAAATTCGATTTGGGTTCAAGAGAAAATTTCAGTTTGAAAGAGCTAGGAGAAGCCCATTCTTAAAGGAAACTTTTGCATAACAAATAATCACTTCACTCCCAATTTCCATTCGCGGCCCTTCTTTGGTGTAGCTTTTATAAGTCTGCCTTGAGCTTCTTCCAACAACGTGGAGACTTGAGATTCTGAAGAAGCCCCTCCCATTCATTATACAAAAAATATGTATATACAAAAATATAATCATAGATAAACTGGAAAGAAAGAAAGAAAACCCTGGTACCGGAATTGAAGAGGGTCTTCCAAACCAGAATGACAAACACAGAAGCTGAAAACTTGGTTCTCAAGAGGGTATCGGCTCGGGATGCAGGCTCCATAGCTCAGGGCTGAGGGCGGAACACTCAGATGAGCACAGGGGTCTAGACCTTGGCCCACACCAGAAAGGAATCCCAAACCGAGACACAGCATAATAGAGGAGCCCAAAAAGGCTGGCCCCTCCATCAGAATGTGACTAGAAAATACCTACCTTAGGAAATATCAAAGAAGTAATGTCATCTGATGAGGCCCTGGGTTGGGACGGGGGAAAGGCCCCTCATCCTCCAAGAAATTAAACCCTAACATGAATAGAGGGGGGATCCAAACTGGTACTATCCACAGGGTATGCAAATCTCAAGATAAAAATGAATGTTGTGATTCTTCCCAGTACCTAAGGCAGTGCTACCATCTGCTCTGCCGATGCTGCTGATGCCGTTGATGCTGGGGAAATGCAGGTTCGGCACTGCAGGCCATTACAGTGGTGCACCATGGGACGAGTTCTCCGGAGGGGAATTTGGCACTGCCTAACAAATTTACCCTGCATTTCCCCTTTAACCCAACAACCCCATTTCTAAAAATCTATCCAAAGATACACTGGAAAAAATGCAAAGCAGTATAATCGCAAAGCTATCGATTTCAGCATTGATTATAATAGCTAAATGGTGCAAATAACCCATATGCCCCAACACTTAGAATAGCCTCTCAATGCGATACCATGCACACTGAAAAGCATGCATCTTTTGTGTAAGAAAAGAGAAACTGTGTGTGTGTGTGTATGTGGTGGGGGGAGAATTGCTTATATTTTCAATAAGAAACAATCAAAAGATAAACCAAAAACTAATGAAAATGGTGACATATGGAGGAAGGAAGAAACAAAATAGGGTGAGAAAGGAAAGAAACAAAACTTCTGTAGATAAACCTATTATACAAGCTTTTTTAAAATTTAAGATCTTAAAATTTTTTATAATTAAAAAAAATTGGGGGTGGGGGAGACCACCTATGAAGACCAGGTGCTGTAGGCATAAAAAATTTTTTAAAAATAAGGGATTGTAAGCTGACAAAGTCCTTGCGATCTATGAGGTCAACCAAGGGTTGCCTCGCCTAAAAAAGAAAAATAAATAAAAATTAAGGTTTTTCTAAAGAAAGAATCCTAAAAATTGAAAGCACATTGAATCAAGTAAATCTAAGTGTATATTGAGTTGGTAGTAGAGACACAGAGAGGGAAAAATTTACTTCACTTGATGTTAAAGCTCAGTGTTCAATTGCACACCCTAGTGGGATATACTCTAAGAAAAAAATAAAGAAGAAATCTGAAACTGTTTTCAGTAGCTTATCATATAAATGTTGGTATTATTATTTTGAAGCCATGGAGATATATTCCACAAAAAAAATAATTATGTTAATCTAACAGACCCAAGATTTTCATCATAAAAGATACACAGTATAAAATCAAAGAAGTAAAAACACCGTGATCCTAAATTATAATTCAAACTATCAGTCTGAATTTATAACTTTCTTCTCTTTAAAAAATATACATTTTAGCTCTGTTGACTGAAAGCCTAGAAACAGTAAGTGATGATGCACTAGTACTAAACATACCAAGTACCCAGATTAGAGTCTCTAAGGACCAAATCCCAAAAGAACCAGGCCTCATTGGGAAAATGGCAGCTTTTAGGCATGAGTGGTTTGACAATGTGATTTAGAATAAGAAATATATATTTCCTCATCTCTATTCACACAGAGCTCCTAAAACAGAATTTCCTAAGTCAGGGGTCCCCGACCCCTGGGCCACGGACCAGTACTAGTCTGTGGCCTGTTAGGAACCGCACAGCAGCAGGAGGTGAGCGGCGGGTAAGTGAGAAGCTTCATCTGTATCTGCAGCCGCTCCCCAGGGCCAGCATCACCGCCTCAGCTCCGCCTCAGATCCTCAGGTGTTAGATTCTCATAGGAGCCCCGGTCCACAAAGGCTGGGGACCCCTGTCCTAAGTGTTAAGAACGATAAAGGCGAAAGGAGTTTTTCATTACTTCTGACAAACACCTTTCAACCACATCTGAATTTATGTTAATGAGATGATTTGGGGAAAGTCCCTAGATAACCACAGATGGTGGCCAGTCGTCAGGGGAATCAACCATGTGATCACAGGGTTGAAACTTTCAGCCTTATCCCGACCTCTGGGGTGGAGGTTTAATTAATACCCAGTGGTCAGTGATTCAATCAATCATGCCTATGTAATTATGCTTCCATAAAAATGCCTAACTTACATAGTTTGCTAAGCTTCTGGGCTGGTGGACACATTGAGGTGCCTGGAGAGATCATGGGGGCGCCACCCCTTCCCCCACACCTTGCCCTGAGCATCTCTTCCATCTAGCTGTTTCTGAATTCTATCCTTCATAATAAACTAGTAAACACAAATGTCTCCCTGAATCCTATGAGCCACTTTAGCAAATACTGAACCCAAGGAGGGGGTCATGAAACCCCTGATTTATAGTCAGTCAGAAACACAGGTGACAACCTGAACTTGCAACTGGTGTCTGAAGTGGAAAGGAAGAGGAGCAGTCTTGTGGCGCTGAGCCCTTATCCTGTGGGATCTGACACTGTCCCCAGGAAGATAATGTCAGAATTGAGTTCAACTGTAGGACACTCAGATGGCGTCCACAGACAACTGGAGTACTGCTTGGTGTGGGAAAAACTCACACATTTGCCGACCAGAAGCGGAGTGTTGAGAGTAGAGTTGTGAGCAGAGGAGGAAAAAGGAGTTTTTTCCCTTCAGGTAGAAATGTACAAGATTAGTCTAGGACTCCTTGTGCCAGAAATAAAAGAAGCAATAAAAAAAAAAAGATTGGAGTTATGTCAAAGGACATGAAAAACTAACTTGAAAAAAGAGTTGTGAAAAAAGTTGGTTAAAAAAACCCAAACACCTCATTGGTCACTTTTGTGAGATACTGGCATATCGATTTATTATTCTAAAAATCGGTAAATGAACAGGAACTACTAGAAAATAACCATTTTGCAACCTATGATGAAACAACAGATCTAGACAAAAATCATCCGTGAATAATAAAAGCATTAAGTGATTAGAGCCGTGTTCACAGCAGCACTATTCGCAAGAGCCAAAAGCAACCCAAGTGTCCATCGACAGATGAACGGATCGGCAAAATACAGCCTATCTCTGCCATGGAATTTTAGTCAACCACAAAAAGAAAGGTAATCCTGAAACATGCTATAACGTCATGTTTCAGGATTACCTGAAACGTCAAATATCCAGACATTTGCTGGAAGCCTAAACAGATGCTTCAATTCATTCTCAGAAGAAGATGGGATAAAAATTATGAAAAAATATATATATATTAACAATTCTGGATAATCATCTGATTAAGAAGTGGTAGGCAAAATTCTTGCATCGCAAGGAAGAGTAATTTCAGGCTCTGAGGCCAGGAAATATCTGGGGCTTGGGACTTTTTAGGGTGACCAACCATCCCAACCATCCCAGCTGACTCTGTCACACGATTTGGAGTATTTAATGCAGGAACAGCCCAAACCTAGAAATGAAAGCAAAACTCACTTCCACAAAATACACTTGGCTGCCTCTACAGGGAGAATTCTGGAATCAATGATGTTTTTTAAAGTACAATGAAAAAGTCACTCTTGAAATTAGGGTCTTCCCCAAAAACTGTGGGTCAGAGCCTCCCAACATCCCCAGAGACCATTTTCAATGGATGGACACTTCATTAACTCAGGCTTAATGTACCCGCTTACACTTTGCTTCCCTGATCATGCTCATTATTAAGAGAAAAATTTTACAGAAGCACTGGCAACTTAAATCCCTATAATCACTGGTCCATCCCATGACTTAAGATCAAATCTCGGCAAATGTGCTGAATGAAGAAGAACAATGACCAAGTCCATGGATACAGTCCAGGATAATCATTTATTTCTTGCTGCCTCGTAAGTTTTATTAAGCTGTTCGGAAAAGTTGCAGCCATGCTTTATGGGTCTGTGAACTGCCCGTGTATCCATTTCACAACTTGATTCATTCTGATTAAATTGTTCAACTGTTAATGAGTTTTAGATTGCAATATGGAGAGGCAAACAATTCCGTACATTAAGGCAGTAAAATATCTTAATATTTCACAAGGTCTCACTGAAAACATAAAACAAAAGGCTCGTTCCTGGAAGGAGAGACTGTAATAATTACCCTCTGCAAAAATAAATGCGCTCAGCTCCCTATACATTATCCAGGCATCTGTAGAGTCACACTTAACATGTAGGGAGCCAGATGGTACATGGAAATTTCATAAATACCCGTAGAAATTTTGATATTTTCAAGCCAACTGCAACAGGCGAGATAACCATCTTGACATATTATTCCAAAGAATTTCTGGGGCTAGACAAAAAATTGATTCTTACTTGCCTTACTTCACAGTCTAATGAGTTTTGCAATCTGGAGGCAATGGTGCGGGGTGAGGTGCTGAAGGGTCTCCGGTACTGAGGGCTTTGGAGACAGATGGGACTCACGAATCGGGTGACCAAACGCTGCTCTTTGAAGAGTTCCACAGCCCTCCGGCTCCCTCTCCCCGCCCTGCCCCCACTCCGGGTGCCTGGCCCACCGTCTGTCTCTCAAGCGATGCAGTGTTTGTTTTGACAGTAATTGAGTAAAGATTCACCAGCTTCACCCTCTGGACATTTTTCCTTGGAATTGCCCCACTTCTGGTGACCCCTCTGCGGGTAAAAACGTACAGCAGGTAGAGGCTACCAACATGCTGAGGGTGATGAGGCTTCGCCCTGGTCATTGAAACTCCAGAAAACTCGATTGTTTCGTTTGTAAAATGAGAATTAAAACACATTACCAGCCTAAAGGCAAAAAGCTCAAATTGATGATTTCTTCTGTTCCTTCCTACTCCAGAAGCCATGTCCGTTATATACATAAGACTTGGTTTGAAACCCAGCTCTTCAAACTCAGGGAAAGAATGTGCACCATGAAAGCTCGAGATGGTCTCTGCATGCATTTTTTAAGGGAAAGATGTTTAGGAATCTGGAAAGCTATGCCATATAATCGCAGAATGCGAGGAGCACCAGGGCACCTGTGGAGCCAACAAGGTCAATGACACTACAGTCATGAGCCACATGATGACATTTCGGTCAATTAAGGCCCACATATACGACGGTGGTATACCGCATGGCCTCGCTGCACAGTAGGCTATACCATTCAGGTTTGCGTAAGTACCACTCTACGATGTTCACACGATGACGAAATCACCTAGTGATGCATCTCAGAACGTATACAGGCACGTGACTGTATTTTGCTGATGAGAAAACGGAGGACAGAGGAATTAAATAAGTCACCCACACCTGGGGCTGGCCGGAGCAGGGGTGGGATAGAGAACAGCTGTTGAGAGATGAAACTCGCAGCCCAGATCCGTGGCCGGAGCATTCCAGCATCCTGCTCCGCCCGGTCCCAGCTGGCCAGGTGGGTATTATTAGGAGCGTTTGACAAATGAGAAATATCAATGGATTACTTCCCTTAGCCCACATCCTCGGAAGGGACAGGACTGAGACCAGAACTCAGGTTTTCTGGTCGCAAAGACGATGCTTGCTCCTCTGCTCCGTGTTGTCTTGTGGGGAGAAAATCACTTACGAGTTTGTGCTAAGAAGAATAAGAAGAGCATGTGCGGATCAAGGTGTGTTGGTGCATCCGGGTGCTGTCTCCATCACTCCATCGTCTGGGGCTGGCGGGACCCTCCCTCCGCATTCCCCCTCCTTAGGACTCCCCTGTTCTATCTCCAAAGAAGAAAAGTCCTAACTGACACGAGTTTTTAAATTAAATTAATGATAAACCGATTTTGCTTTTAAGAATTTCAAAGGACTCGGAACACCTTGAGTTTGCCCAGACCGGCTTCGAAAGCGGTGAGAGCTACAGCAGTGAAAGCAGAACAGCTGCTGCGTGAACTGCTACAGAAATCCCAACAGGAACCTGAGTTCCCGGGGTCCACCTGCCAGAACCCTGCAGCAACAAGGCAACGGCCCACTCCTCTCTCCTGCCGCTCCATGGGCGACGGTCTCGGCTGGGAGACAACCGTGCTGCCTCACAAGTCCTCTTTCGAACATCTTAGCTGTCTTCAGAAAGGACCTCAAATGTTCTTCAAAATTGCGTGAACTATCGAATACCCTTTAAACGCATGGCATCTCGACCTCTCGCCACATCCCCCCTGCCCTGAACTCACGAGCATGCTGGGCCTTTAGCTTCGACTTCAGCAGACCCACACTCGCCTACCCCTCATGGCATGCTGTGCAGAACCACAGAATTCTTCCCCGAGACGGCAGCCAGGGCACCATCGGAGATGACACGGGGACTAGGCTTTTAAAGGGACATCTCAGTTAGGAAAATATTGATAACGAACTAACCCGCAGCCTGTATATAATCGTAGACGACCATTTCATTATAAGTAAACACTAAAACGGAAGAAGTAAAATGGTTATGAGAAACGTTCCCTTCGAGTAGTGTTTGCAGGTCCCTAAAAGTTTTTTTTTTCTTATTTCAGTAAAGTACGAGATATCTCAATAGCAACATAAACACCATATTGTCTACTAGTCACCATAGCAACTGCTACCCATGGAATTTGTTCATGCCTAAATTAAAGCTGCCTAGGGGAGCTTTAACTTGTATCTCTCACATATTTTTGATGGCATTTTTTTTTCTTTAATGAGAATTGTGTCTCTTAGACCATAGACGGCACGCTTCACCATTCGGCCTTACTTGGAGCTAACTTTTGCCATTACCTGACTTCGTTTCCTCTATGATTTTTATTTTAGGTATTCATCAAAGAGAGAACATGCTTTCATAATAGTCCATACAGCCCGCGAGAGAAGAGGAGGGAGGATGAAGGAGAAGAAAGTTTTCCATCTGAAAAGAACATAAGCGCCTGCCCAGCACTGAACCTCGCTGCCCTTCAACTCAAACCTCTGCCTCTTCATTCAGCACAATGCGAAAGGCACAACCTGAACAGGGATGTGATGAAGAGAGGTTCTAAGACCCACTAAAGAAAAAGGAGCAACAGTCAGTCACCTGTTCCCTGACGTCCTTCCTTCAACCCTAGAAAATAAATAAGTCAAGAAGTTCTTCCATTTTTGTGACTGTAAGCCATGGAGTGCTAGCTCTGGATAGATGAATTCATTGTCGAGAAAGTTCTGGATGAGCCAGTAGCCAGGTATTATTAATTTCATTATACATCCTTGTTTGTGTCTGCTCCGGGATAGAGCTGGGAGAGGAATGTTGTCACAAAGAAATCCATTAAATATACCTGCCTTTGTAGAACATTGCATTGCAAACGAAAGATTTACTATGCTTTTCTGAAAGAACCCAAGGGTCTCAGTGGCCCTACCGAGATATGCAACAAGTTCTCAAAAATCGCATTGGCACATAGGCACTCAGAACGACCCAGTGAATTTTTAACCAGTAAATATCCTCCTGGATTTAAATCGGGATGGACTCATTAGAAGACTCACCAGGATCACTCTCCAACATGGCAACCCTCAGATCAGACAGTGAGAACGTCTCTGCATGTCCCCTTGTGGGGCTTTCGGAGGGCTCTGGGTTCGGGTGTGGGAAACCTGTCTTTTAGATTTTCATGACTGCTCCCGATGCATTTCCAGGGTCACTAATTCGCATTTTATTAAATGGAATCCTCTTCGCAAACACTGCTTCATATTCTATCTTCCTTTTCCTCCCCCGTAAAGCCTTATCTAAATCTGCGTGCATTTTGTGCCGGCTGCTCGCAGCAGCGTGGAAGCTCAGAAACACACAGAAAAGCACCGCGTGCCTCCGACTGCAGCGAGCCTTTCTCTTTGCCGGTTTAATCCTCCAGACTTCAGCGGGCTCCCATTGGGTCCTTCGCATCATCTCGGACTAATCCGTCACACATGTTAGACAGCCAGGCCAATCTGCAATTGCCGAGGACTTCGCCACAAGCACCAAGTCTGTTAATAAGATTTTCATTTGGGAAGATGCCGGGGCATCCATGTTTTCTATCGTATATACGTACTGAGATTTCATAGCTTCGGGTTTTGTTTAATGTTAACGTCAACTATTTAAAACTCAAAAAAAAAAAAAAAAGTCCTCAAATGCCTGGCCTGACAGTGAAATCCCCCACCGACAGCGACTTGCAGGGGTGGCGTTGCTGGAAACGTCATCCATCTTGGAAACAGATTCATTAGCCCCATCTAGCTGACCTCTCCACCTAATGCTGTCAAAAGTGACGGGCATCAGATTATTGGGAATATGGAGATCAATAAATATGCAACACCGGCGCTTGGAATGTCAAATGCCTGGCCTGACAGTGAAATCCCCCACCGACAGCGACTTGCAGGGGTGGCGTTGCTGGAAACGTCATCCATCTTGGAAACAGATTCATTAGCCCCATCTAGCTGACCTCTCCACCTAATGCTGTCAAAAGTGACGGGCATCAGATTATTGGGAATATGGAGATCAATAAATATGCAACACCGGCGCTTGGAATGCTTCTGGCATTGGAGCCATACGAACGCCATCTGACATGGCTCAGTCGCTGTCATCTGTCACGCCAGCAAGTACACAGACAAGCTTTAGGGGAAGGCTATCCTTAATGGTAAAATATATGGGTGAAGATGAATGACACAGGAGTGTGGACTCAGGGTTCTGATGCGTGAGGGTCCAAATGCAAACACCAGGCAAACACTCGGAGGAAACTGCCTGCCCTCTCTGGGGAATCCATGCAAGGCCTTGCCGCCTGCTCAAAAGCTGCTCCATGGTCCTGCCTCTGTGTTTTCGATATCGGCTGCCAAGGGAGTTTGGTCTGCATCTGGGATACTTGCTAGAAACTTCAAGGAGCTCTGGTTCAGTTCTGGACACCATGAGGCAGCCAGGCCACCATTCCCCCGCTCCCACTGTCCCCGTGCATGTCAACCACACGACGTCTTTCCACGTGCTAGCTACCCAAAGACCACACCTGCACTGTCCATTATTTTAGCCTCAAATGCCTACACCATTAGGTCCACAAAAGAACAACCCAGTTGACGAGCTAAAGGAAACTTGGACCCCAGCTGGTGGTCATCACACTGCCCGATAATCAGACCTTCGGGACACACTCTCGATGACAACTTCCCCCTCAGACCATGCCGCCTGCGATCCCTGCGTGCCGCCGGCCCGCTCTGCCCGCGCCGCTGCTGAAGGTCCCAGCTGCGCCCCCAACGGTGTTTCCACGCTCCCCAGAACAGGCACCCCCGTTCATAAACCCTCTTTCCTCCCCCCCAAAATTGCTTGCATCCATCCAAGTCCATCTTTAAATTAAAGAAACTTAAAGAAAAGCAGACGGGTGAAACAGAAGCTCGGGAGGCGCTGGTTGAAGCCCCAAGCCCCAGAGGTACACACACCCAGACACTCTGTGCCAGACACACACGCTCCCCACGCCCCAGCGATGCGGATGACCAGCGATGACCAACGAGCTTCCACCCCTCTGTGTTCCAAGAAATGTCACTCATCTCTATGGAAAAGAGAACAAACAAGAAGCATAAAGGTATTTTTGAAGTATACTGTTATGAGGTACTTGGCTAGTAATTTGCAGCCTAGGTACACACCATACCTTTTAGCATGGCTATTTATCTCGGGAAGAACGCGGCCGTACTTACGATAAAGGCTCTGTTGGACCTCTTCATCAATAGCAAACCTTTAAGCACAGCACATCTCATAAATAGGAGTTCCACTAACACAGACTTCAAAAGGATAGAACTTGATAATTCAAAAATAGAGCTATATTAAGTGTTCCAGCGGTCCATCCATAAAAGCCATCATATATTCCAAACGCCAGAGTCCTCTGAGCAACATGACAGGTCTATTAGAATAATAGCAGGGGAAAGCATAATTACAAGTAATCATTGGCTGGAAAGGAGCTCGTTGTTTTTGCAGAGCGAAATGCCGCGCTGAGCCCCGCGGAAAATGCAGCCAGAGGGGCGACGGCGAGGGCAGGCAACCGTCGGAAATAACCGAGGCGTGGACCCTGCTCTATTTATTTCTATTTATTAAGAACTCTTTGTATACTTCGATGTTTTCCTGGTGAAATCATCTTAATTTGAACCCATATTTTCTTCGGATAAGACCATTACGTAATTGCTACTTACCGGCCACTATTTTCTATACATTTGTTGGTCAAACAGTTAGGGTGTCTGTCTCTCCCAGCCTCGCAGAGATGATTCGGGCGGGCAGGGGCTCCTGGTCGGCTCCGCGCAGCCATGCTGTGTGTTCACCATGTGCCCTAAATGATGAAGAAACTTTAGCTACGCATTGACTTTTCTCATCCAGAGGCTGATGACTCTAGCTGTGAAAGGACGGGGCTGTGTCCTCCTAGGCGTGGCACAGGATGAGGCAGCTGTGGGCTACCTCCCTGTGGGTTCGGCTGCACCCCATACCAGAAACCCATTTGTCTGGCGACTTGTGTTTCTCCTCCTCCTCAATTGGATGGAGTCCCTTCCCTTGCCAACCACTTTAAAAGTTTCCTAAATGCAGGGAGAACAGACCCCCTCGGAGCCTCGCGAACAAACCCAGGAGGAAGTCAGGGCCAGGGTCGTTGGCGCCACTCAGCAGATGGGCACATCGAGGCTCAGGAAGGAAAGGGACTCCCCAGAGGCGGCAGAGTTGATGTTCCTCCCACCCCATCGCCCTGCCCTGACCCCATGCCTGCTTTGCACCCGGTTCCCCTTCTTACTTACTCTGCAGGAAGTGCCCTCCCGCGAACGTGAAAGCCACACGCGTGGGACTGTCATGCAGGTCGCCAGCCGGGCTCAGCACACGGAAAGGGCCCCAGCGCCCAGACTCCAGACTCCAGGGAGACGGCATGGAGGCTCAGGGCCAGCGAGCGTGGAAGGCGCTGTGCTATCTGCATAAAGAGAGATACGATCAAATCGGATTCACCTGGGTCTTGGCATCATTCACTTACCTGACATTTACTGATTTATGGGCAGGGCACTAGGAGTGGAGGAAGCTGGCGGGAAAGGGGGTAGGGAGCGGGGGAGACAGGTGGAAATCTAATTTTCAGCCCAGAGAAGAGAAGACTGCACCTGGGATGATTCAGCCTGGTAACAGTGGGCGGAGTCAATGTGGAACACCTGGGCAGGCACCGTAGGGGCGGGAGGAAGGGCGGAGTGAGGTGTCAGGAACGCCTGGAACACTAGCTCCTCCGTTGACTCTCCAGCCCTCTGAGTCAGGGCCACTGACAACCTCCTTGAGCCTCGGTGTCCTCATCTGGAACAGGAGAGTAACGGTACCGCCTGCCTCAAAGGCTGTTGTAAACGAAATGACCCGTGGGAGGCACCCAGCACAGGCATGGCACGCAGGAAGCACTCGTTAACTGGCCCCTAGTTCGATGTGCCCCAGGAAGCCCTGTGACCTTAGAAAAGTCCTCCTGTAAGTCGTGGGAGCCCAGCTGGCCCTTGGAGGGAAGGGGACAGTTCTCCATAGCACTGGCACCCCAAGCCTTGTCCTGGTGGTCCAGAAGCTCAACTGGCCTCTTGCTATGGGCTCATTTTTAATAAAACCACGATAGAAGACACGGTTGGGACTCAGGGTCCTGGCGCACTTGCTCGTCACATAGTACTCTAGCAATATTGTGAGATAAGACTTAGAAACCTTTTGGATTTTAACAGTATATCATTGTTGGTTATAATATAGTAATAATGCACAGCCTTGCTCCTTCCCCCAACTCAAAATACCCAAGTTTAAAATTAATTTGGTTTTGAGAGAGCGATACCAGGATATCATCAAAGCAAGGTGAGAAATCCCAGCCCAGTGAATACATTTAGAATTGAGGCTACCGAGGGATATCGGCTCGTTAAGGGCTGGCCCCTCACCCTCTCTCACGGAATAAACACCGTACTGCTCAGCCAGACCGAATCTCATGCAATGTACCGACACAGAAATCAGACCTCGAGAAAGAGGATGTTGATGATGGGGGAGGAGGGTGGTGACTATGACGACCATGGGAGAGGAGGTGGAAGGTTAGGCTCAAGGTTCGTTTTAAGCATGAGATGCAGTCAGGTAAAGAACGCAGATTCATCCACATTAGCGTGAGTCGTGAACGCTGGATCTAAATAAACTGGATTAATTTACTCAAAGTCCTGAGACCTGAGACAAACGCACTTTCCCTCGGCTTCTTCGGAATGAGGGGTTCAGGCCAGCCTCGCCATGGAGCTCCAAGGCCAGAAGTCCATCAAAAGGTTTTCCTTGGGAGAAGATCACCAACTCCGACATAACAGTCTTAGGCACATCTTGGGCTTGGAAAATGCACAAACAGATCTCAACTCGAGTAAGCAAGAATCTGAAACAACCACCTGTCCTATCTTACCCAACGCCACACTGGTCCCTGTCCCTAGCTCCACGGTGACTGGCACCTGTCCTGGCCCTCCCATCCTTGGCCCCGCCATCAGGTTTGTAGGACGATTTCTGAAATCACCTCTTGAAGGAAAGCCTCATTACCCAGTGACATGTTGTAATCCCAGCCAATGCTTCCAGAAAAGTTTCAATGTCCATTACATTAGCTAGCCTTAAAATTGAATACAAATCCATTCTAATCAATGCGCCGTAATAAATAGATATTAAGGCGCCGTGGCACTAATGCGCAGGTAGACTAATTAAAGCCAGCATTTGCTGCACTCACATACCTCAATTTTCTCTACAAAATCCTTATTGAACCACTACTTTTAAAAAAAATAATTGCATTTGCAATTAGAAACACTGAAGTTACATTATCGATTTTCTGCTAAAAACCTTTTTAGTAAACAAGCACAAACTACATTCATTAAATGTAAGTGCTTGGAGCTATGGTGTGAAATTCAATTCGGCCATTATCATGAATTACACTGATTATTGCTGTAATTATTTTCTCTTGGATACAACTGCATTTCTGTCCCTTGCTAGTTCTGTTGGACATATAACCATGTTAATTTTATAGCTAATAATACTCAACTGTAGTCCCAGCAATTACTATCACTTATACAAATCATTAAGTTAAGCTACGGGTACCTAGTAAGATTCAAAAAAATTAAGTAAAACATCCTTTTTTACCCTTGAAATAACTAATAGCATTAGAGAACAAGGAAAATTACAGATGTTAACCGATTTACACTGCAAGCTTTAATCACCTGTACTTGACTCGTCAGAAATTTCTGCTGTCCTAAGCACGCATTTGGAGAAGAAATCCAGCAACGGACTTTTTTTTTTTTAAAGAAATGAATGGTCAGTGGACAGGATTAGCCATTTGGCGCGTTGTGAGAAATAGAGTCTGTACTTTAATCAAAGGGAAAACTCCCCTTTACCTTCTCTTCCAAAGGCAGCTGTATCATCTGTAGTTTTTGGAGTGAATCCACTAGGAAAAAATCGGTAATTTTTCAAAGGAGACCTCCCTTTTTCCTCTGGGGTGAGGGCATCGTGCAGACCACCTGGGCCGTATTTCCTCCCAGCAGACCTGGTCTCGGGGCGTTCTGATGAGGACCAGCCGCCTCCACAGGTGGGGAAGAAAGAGGAAGGAAGGAAAAGAGGGTGGAGAGAGCGATCTTTTAAAATTTGCCTGCGCGTTGTACATAGAGATGGAAAGAGCGTGTTTCACCACAAGTGGGTTTGCGGCCTCTCATTGGACTGGGTGCAGAACCCCGACTTGCTGGTCCCAAACGCCGCCCCTCCTCCGTCTCCTGAGCCAAGGGCACACTCCGGAGCCCCCGCATACACGCAGAAGACCTCATTCCCAAAGAGAATGGCTTCCTCCCATTAAGTCTGACAGCCCTTTGGCCAGCGGGCTTCCTGGGTCTCCTTGCTGAGCACTCGCCAACCACCTTCTCGTCCCAGCTTTACCTCGCCTGCCCCACTGGGCACTGCAGGGCCCAGCTCTGGGTGGGGCCCTAGGGGAAGATGTCAATGATGCAGAGACACCCCGGTGGGAGACCCCAACCCCAGCAGAGAAATGGCACACACCTTCTCGGGGGCATCACCATTTTCTCGGAAGCAATTTTTTAGTATCACACTACACAAAGCTCCTTTAACTTTTTAAAACATGGAGGGGGGAGGTAGGTACCTTATAGAAATCCATAAACACGATTTTAACTGATAAAAGAGAAAAAGTTAAGTGGGGGTGGTGACACATAAGGGAATCCAGACCCTGTTCAGCCCCGCGGGCTCCTACAAAGTGCCAGCGTCCAACCACCATTTTTTGGCAGAGCTTCCTAGTGGCCAAAGCGAAATGGAAAATACAATAATATGGACATGGGACTATTTCCAAAAGAAGAAATGTAAATTTAAAAATAAGTAAAAATCTTTAGTTTAAAAAGTAAACAAAATTGGATGTTAAGATTCAGAAACCAAGAATTAAAGGCATCTTTCTGAAAAGTCAGATATTACTTCTTTCCTAGATTTTTTTGTTTTTCATGTAATATAAACCTCTGAAGAACATCGGTTGAAACTGATGCTATTTTTAATTATAAGGAGGCTAAAGAGGAAGAACATAGGACAAAACAGTACTGTCAACACATCTTAAAAGCTGGGAGACGGTATGTGTTTGCTATGTTAATAACTCTAAATTACCTGATTTATGCCATCATTTTGGAGTCATTAGAATTTTTCTAAACCCGCTAATTGAATTTTCTGACCATTTTTGGTCATTTAAAGTATTCATTGGTATCATGATTTCAGTATAAAAGTCACTTTGTTATTCTAAAAAAAAATTAAGGATCTTTTTTTTTAAGAATATTTCTTGCCTTTTCTGCTATCTGGAAAATTATCTGCAATAACTGAATATAGTTTTGAAATGATAAGATGTCAGAATTCTCAGCCCCCGCCTTATCTATTTTAAGAAAATGGGTATCTTTTTTTTTTCAATCACTGCAATCAATAGTAATGATATACATATGTCAAAGGACGTAGTAAAAAGAAAAGACAGATGCCACTCTAAAACAACCAGGGACATGTACTCCTGTCTTGAGTCCCCAGAGAAGGAAAGATTTTTTAAATGCTAACAGTTTGGCCATATCCGGTTGTCTGTCTGGCTTGGGTGCTCCCTGGGGAACCACATTAAAGAATTCAATAGGTGGGCTTGCAAATTCAAAAAAAGGAAAATTAAATTCCTAGAGATCCTCGAGAATCTCTTATTCATAAAGAGCCTTTTCCGCAGGAGCCTGGAAACATGTAATATAACCTTCAAAGTAAAAAACGGTTTGTTGCATTAGTTCTGCTTAGCTGACCATGAATACTAATTGCAGGAAGAATCAACTGTGCCCAATACCTGCGGGCAGGGACACACAAAAGTGACCTGGGAAGGCAAACAATGAATAAGGTAAAAAAAAAAAAAAAAAAAAAAAAACAGAGCATCCACACCCCTACTCAACTCAACATGATCTGCAACAAAACCCTAAATTACAATGAAGCCAGTATCTATCTTCCTCTCTATCCAACCCCCACCCCCACCCCAAGAGATTAGAAGTAAGAAGAGAGGCAGCCCCAGAGAGACTGGATTGGGCGAGTTAAAATAATGCATGCTTTTGCTCTCATACCTGCTTTTCCTCTAGCCCAGTGGCTGTCCACAGGGTCCGGAACTTCTCTCCTGTGGGTCGAGTGTCCCATGTTACAGGGGATCCCTGCATGGGAGACAACATGGCTTTGGGATAAGGATGGGATCGTGTGTGAATTTCAGCTCTGCAATTTACCAGCTTCGTGACCGTGAGCAAATCACTAAACCTCTCCAAGCCTCAGTTTCCTTGTCTGTAAACCAGGGACAATAATCCTCAGATCACAGAATTCTGAAGGTAAAATGAGAACATATCTGTCAAGTGTCTGGTACATAACAAATCCTGAACAAATACCACCCTCCGAATATTTACCACGCAGGCACACGGAAGGAAGCTGCTAGGGGTTCTCACGCTTGGCACCCCTGCCCCTTCCGGGAAAGAAGAGCCCCCCACTCAACCACCAGCCAGGTAAGGACTGGAATTGGCCTGACACGGTTGGGGAGACCTTCTGAGAGAGGGAGCTGTGTTATGCACTGAAGTGGGGGCATAAGCCAGAGGGGTGCCAGGATCAGCCCACATCTACCAACTCATGAGAGCCAATTATTAAATCATTGAGAATTTTGTAAACCAAACCTGCTAACACAGGCATTATTAATAATGAAATTATATAAATTTACAGTTAAATAAATTATATTTGAAACAAAGGCAATCCTCAGAACTCCTCACCTCCTAATTATTTCCTAGTGAGTGTACTTTATTATTACTACATTTATTATTATTATCTCACATTGTATTTATTATCTATGCTCTGGAGACTATTTACATCCATGTGTATGGCAGAAATACTGTACAATGGTGGGCTACCGGGCACCCCTTCCCAACGTGACCTCACGTTGGCAGCTTCGAATCCACCACGGTGGGAGTATTTACACCAAGGAGACTGGCAGACGCTCCAGGGCGAGGCTTTTTTCCCGCAGAGAGCTGGTCGTTAGGCATTTACTGGAGCACGGATGGAGACAAGAGGCAGTGGCTCTTTGGGGACAGACACGGGAGGTGCGGAGTCTGTGGCAGGCCAGCCTGTTCGCAGGCCCTTGCTCTCCTGAGGTCTCGCTGTATTGCTCCTGGCTCCAGCTAAACACCCCCACATCCTTCCAGCGAGTTCCTTTGTTAGGCAGACGCTGGCTCAGGTTGGTTTCTGCATTCCGGTCTTAACCAATGAAAGAGACATAAAATCAATGGGAACACCGCACTCTGAATTTGGGGGTCATTTTAATCTCTTCGTAGCTAGCTAGCTAAGCATAATAATAAAGCCCTAATCACTAGTCGGCCATTGCTGAGATTCTTTGAAATCTCTGTATAATACACCATGTATCCTGGAGATAGTCCTGCTATGTCTTCCTCATCGCGGAGAACAATCTCCCGCGGGCCTCGGCTGGACCCACTGGCCCCCTGACTTCCCAGCAGCACCCGGTGCCACTCAGGCGGGCGTTTATGTAACTGCTCCGAGCTGTGCATTAATTACTGTGACACACCACCAATGATCCAATTAGACCTTAAATGTTTACTTAAGAGAAAGCTCTGTTCGCCAGAAAGACTGGGTGGCTGGTGGGAAACCAGGGTGTTTAGCGGGCTGGGTGATCCAAAAGCTTGCTTTCCACGTATTGGGCGGGCCAATTAGATTTTCCAGGAAGATAAAAATGCTTTTTCAGTCTTCAGTTTCTCCTTCAAAGAAGCAGAAACTCCAACTGCTTGCACGTTTCTCTCCTACCTCCTCCTCCCCTCACCCCAACTTCCTCCACACCTCTCATTGGTAAATTTCGATTTCTTTGTAATAATGGTTTATGTACAGTGCTGTCTACAGCCTCTTCAGATCTGCTGGCTTTCAAGACATTGAAATGGCAGATGCTCCCTAAATGGTAATGACAGAAACCCATTCACAAGGGTTCTCTCCATTTTGAATATGGCAGGTGGGATATCCTGGTGTTTGCACAGAAAGGTACACTTGAATACAAACAGCACATGAAGTATGCATCGGTGAATTAAAAATGTATCACCAGCTCTCAAAAGTATCACGAGATCCTACCATTAGCTAATGCCTCCTGGCAGAGCTAAGCAGGCAGAGCTAAGAATCGAGGTAATTGCCGAAATGTGCGTCTCCGCAGCTGTCTCACAGGTTCAAGTTCAACCTTCTATCTCATCAAAGTCTTCACTATACCCAAGTTCCCATTTACACATACACCTGAATTCAGATTTGGAAAGCAAGCTCTCTAACCTGTCTGTTGTCTGATCTATTCAATAACCTGGAAACAGGTCCGCCGGTATGGAAATGGTACATAAATGTTCACGGGCTAGTAGAGAATTCACTTCTCGAGAGTCATAAGGGTGAGTTAAAGACATCTGCTCCAAAGTCACCTTTTCCCCTCCAATTCTATTATTACTCACGTGTGATCGCTATCGAGCTACAAATTCAGCATAAAAGATTTTTCTTTGTGACAAGGGTCAGCAAACTGCAGCCACAGGCCAAATCTGGCCTGCCACCAACTTTTGTATGTCCTGGGAACTCAGAATGGTTTTCAGTTTTTACATTAAAAAGAATTTTTTTTTTTAATCCAAAGAAAAAAATTTTTCATGACATGTGAAATTTACATAACATTCAAATTTCAGTACTTATCAATAACATTTTATTAAAACACAGCCCATGCCCTCTCTGTGGCTGCTCTCGCAACTCAACAGCAGGGCTGCTTAGTCGAGACAGACTGTGTGACCTGCAAAACCTAAAAGATTTACTATCTGCCCTTGACATAAAACGTTGTCATCTCCCTGCTCTAGGAAATAGAGATTGCCTGGGCAAACCAAGTTTGTACTCAGTCGAAAGGCCAGTGATGCCTACATAGCATTATAGTTTTTCAGCATCTCTTTCCTTTCTTAGGCTAGAAATATTTCTGAATAGAGTGGCAGTGTTAAGTATTGGTAGGGAATTTTAATCATCACAAATTACTCTAATAGACAACATACGTCCAGGGCCTCGTACAGTGCTGGTACACAGAAGGAGCTAAATAAATGCTCTGGTTTTTTCCCTCAGTCCCTGCCTTCCTTCACAAGGGATCACCTGCACTTGTTTTCATTTGTTTGTTTTTGAGCCAGCGCTTCTTGTCCTTAAGCCTGTCCCACCCCAAGATCTTACTGCTTTCCAATTTCCCAGGACCTTGTCAAGAGCTGGGAAAATATCACTGTAGAAATATCGATTATTGTTTGTTTGAAACCCAGCTTATAGGAGACAAGAGCAGTCTTTCTTACTAAAACTTGGATCACAGAAGATTTTGAAAGAACTGTGATTCTGCCGAGTTGAAGTATATGTGGTAACAAATTTATGGGTAAGATATTGACCAAATCAACTTTTGGAACTGGGTAAACTTCTAAACGGCTGACTGACGCTCAGCTTAGGTATTTACAATAGTCAGAGCAGACAGGTGGTCCATGTGGGATTCATAATAAGAACTGGAAGGCTTTTTAACTCCGGTCCTTCTGGAGGTGACAAGAGAATTTGTTGAGAACACAACATTCCCATGCTGGGGATGAGAACTCCTGAGCATCAGTGTACGAACAACTACAAATAGCAGGTGGCGGCATCTGTGTCTTTAGGAAAATCACTTCTCTGAGCCTAAGATTCCCCAGGTGTAAAATGGGGATATTCATGGCACCCGCCTGCTAGGGTTTCCTTGAGGATGAAATGAGGCGCTGGCCATGAAGCCCCCAGAGCATTGCCTGGCACACAGTAAGCACTTAATAAATGTTAGCCATTGTCACTGGAGTGGCTGGTATAGACACTGCTGACCAGAGACAGTGGCGCTGGGTTCATCCGAGCAAGCCAGCCTCCCAGGCTTCAACACAGACCCCTCCTGATATCTCCGCGAGTTTCTCGGAAAACAGCTCGGTGCAATAAGGCACACCTGTTGCCAATGAAAAGGCTTTATTCGTGTCTTGGCAAAATCCATTCATTCGTTTAAGTGCCCAGCATCCTTTTGGGGAGTGTCACAAATCTTCCTAACGTGCCCGTTTCTCAGCCTCGTATCGGAGTCTCTGATTTAGCTGGCAGATGTGTAAACTCACTGGCAGCCCAACAGCCAGACAAATCCCAGGTAGCCCATCCAAAGCTGTGGAAGCGAAGAGGGCCGAAGGTAACCCTGCAGAGCAGCAGCCTCCGAGGCATGGGAGAGAAACGCACAATGCTAAGGATGCTCCAGGTCGCAAGTAACAAAAGAGTCAACGCAAACAAAAGAAATCATGAAATGGGAAAGCGCAGAGAATCTCCGGCCTGGCCCAGGGTTTGATTTGAAGACGGAGCCGGGTCTGCAGGTACCTGTTTTCCTTCCATCTCTCTGCTCAGTATTCCTCCTCTCCGCTCAGTGTTGTCTTCACCCTAAGGCTGGCTCTCACGGTTATCGCTTTCCTCAGAAAAAAACAGAGAGCATCTCTGGCCCAGCACACGTCCTGAGACTCCTTCCACTTGGACTGGCTCAGATGGATGCTCACTCAAGAGCCAGTCGCCCTGGCCAGGGACATGGAGTGTGCTAATTAGATTAACCTAAGTCACAGTCTCTACCCTTGGAACCTGGGGTGGTGCCAGCTTTCCTGAACCCCTAGAATCCAAGGAAATTAGAATTGGGAGTGGGAGAAAAGGGATTTGCTGCTCAAGGACTCACCGATAAATGTCCACTGTCTGGGGACAATGGAATGGAAGGAGGCTGAGAAGGCGACCCAAGGTCTGGAAATAAAACCGGCGAAGAACAATGGTTCAGAGACCAGGGAGGAAAGAGTCTCGGGAAGGAAGCTGTTACAAGTATTAAGTGAGAGAGACGTCAAATAAGAAATGGGGATGGAAATACCCCAGGTCTGATGACGAGGAAGACAGGAACATGTTTGTCGATCAGCAAACACTTATCGAGACCCCAACCCATGCAAGGCCATGGGCTAGGTCTTGGGATAGAGTGGCAACTAAGTCAGGCCAGAGGTTAGAGTCTAGGGGGGCAGCAGACAGCTCAAGGGGCACATATGTAAGAACAATACTAAAGGAGACCTGGGGACATTAGGCAGGGACTTGAGGACACAGACTTGAGGACATGAGGGAAGTTTACCAGAGAAAGTAACACGTAACCTGACATCTGAAGGATGAGCAGGAGTTGGGCAGGCAGAGGACAGATGGATAGTCATGGTGGTTGGTACCCTCATCCGATGCCCTGCATGAAACAGGTCGGAGTGCTTGGCACACCTCCAGAGGCCCGCCCACCCAGGCCGCCAATCACCTCTCTTCTCATAGGGTCATGAATCAACCTATGGTGCTCTACCCTGTCCCAGGGACACCAAAGGAAGCCTGATCTACCACTTTCCTGAAGGAAATGCAACCCATTCAACAGTAGGCTCCCAGAGGACAGCTTACCTCTTATCTGTTTATTCACCGCCACAGCCCTGGCGCCTAGTAGAGCATCTGAGACATAGCAGGTTCTCAATAAATAATTATGGAATGAATGAAGGAGGTAAGCAAGGAGGGAAGGACACCACGGCCCTCCCTGCCTAAGTCACCTTTGTGGTCACCCTATCAAAATAACAACAAATAATACAAGTTAGCGAACATACCTGGTGATCGCATTTTTCCTAAAAGGTCACGAGGTATCCTTAAAACCATCTGTTTGAGGAGCAGCATCAAATCTTTGGGTGACTCCTTCATTCTGTCATAAGTGTGATCTTTGTTTACCTGTCTCCATAGGTGATGAAGCCTCAGAGAAGGCAGGTGACGGGTGGGGGGTGGGGCGCAAAGACCTCATCTCTAAGTTCTGTCTGATGCCTACGATTTCCATGTGCTTTTTTTCTACCTAATAGGTTTATCGCATCTTGAAATGGAGCCGGTAGAGATCTTTCCACCTTCCATTTCAATGAGGCTGTAGTTTAATTAAAAGTAGAATAATATTTACATATATAATCATCGCACCTCAACAAGGGGCAACTAAAAGCTTCTTATGAATGCACATCCTGCCACCTTGGCGTAGGTTTCATGAAACCTCTCTGAAGCTCAGCTCATTTTCTGTTCGGGTGATACTGATAGGCTACATCAGTGAAAAACTGGTTAGAGTATATGTCTGAGTTTTTTTTTAAAAGACTCTCATAGTGTCGGTTTCTCTTATTTGGCACAAATAGATCATGAGCCTATCTGCGGCCGTCATCCACGCGCAATAAATGTTGAGTGCTTTTCTTGTTCTTTCCAACAGCACTGTCCTATTTAATTCCCGGAACAACTCAGTCAGGTACTTGGGGGAGACATCACCCCTCATTTATTGATCCAGAAAACAGAGGCCCTCCAGGTGAGGTGACCTATCCTAGGCTAATGAGGTAACCGAGCACCAGTCCTTAATCCAGTGGCCTTTCTTACCATGTTGCGTCATTAGGCGATACAGCCTGTGGTTTTCTAGAATTACCGTTTGGCAATAATCACTTAGGTACAAAATGACATTCTTAGCGAAGACACCATAACAGATGTGCGTAAGATATTCATCACAGAACTTCAAGAGTTAGGGAATGCTGGCAGGACCGTGGCTCAGAGAAAGATCTCTTGAGGAAGGCTGCCTGGGTTCAAATTCAGGCTCGGTACTAATTACCTACGTGAACCATGGACCCATTACTTGAGATCACTGTCCCTGATGGACATCTGGGATTGTTCCATTTCCTCAGACTTCCATCTCGGGTCCTCGTGGCTCCAAGAACGCTGACTCTAATCCCAGCTTCCAGAGTAGCAAAAATGACTTACGCTAAGCCAATCGATTCATTCCATCCCCCAAGCCGTGTCATTGATTCAGCCATGGACATGCAGCCCAAACTAGTCCAATCTGAGGGAGCCCCAGAACTCTTAAAGGGAATGCTGGGACAAAGACCTCCTGCTGGAAGCAAATGTCCTAGGGGCGGCAGGCAGCCATCTTGGATCCATGACGAGAACCAGCCTTAGGAAGAAGACAGAGTGGACGCATGGAAAGGAACTGAGTCCCTGATGACTATTGACTCTCTGACCCAAACCTGCCATTAACTCTCGATCTTTCAGCTACCTGAAATGGGCAATTATTATATGAGCCAATTTGAGCTGGGTTTTCTTTACGCATGACCAAAAACATCCCAAATGATTTGTGCAGGCTCGGCTGCAAAATAGCAATAAATAATGACATCTGCCCTCACTCATTTGTCGCAAGACTCGAATAAGGTCACATCATAGTGCCCGCTGCCGTCCCATTCACGGCAAGTCCTCTGCTCTACCCGTGGACAGCTGGGATCATCTCAGTATCTTTTTCTCACTTGTAACACCTGGTTCTTTGTGCCAAAAAAGCCCATTTTTTCAAAGATAAATATCACATGTAACCTGAGGGCCCCAGACAAACCACGCTTGTATGCGCGGGCTCATTTAGGATGTCTTACTTTAAAACGATGTTATATTAGGAAGCGCTGTCGCAGGAAGGCAATGCTATTTGGTCATAATCATATTGCTCATCATTTCCAGGCATTTGGTGATTTTTACTACCTTTTGCACAGTATCCCCTGGGTTGGTGCCCTTAACCCATTATGTAATGATCTTTCAGGGGTGGGAGACAAATGGCTCTCTGCGTAAAATATGGCAGCCAATCTATACCCCTAAGCTCTGATAATTAGTTTTTAATGTAACTACAATTCTTTCGAGGAGATGTTTTCGCGCTCTAAAATCTTCTTAAAAGCATCCCTTAGGCTGAAATTAAGTTGGAAGGAGTGTCATGGACGTCTGTGGTGGGGGGCCCGTCGGGCTCAGGTTACCAGCCAGGCTGACATGATTCATGGGCCGCGGGCAGACAGAGGCCGGCCCTCCTCTCGCCTCCATGGCCAGGCCGGCTCCAGCACGCAGCCGCCAAGCCAAGGGCGAGCACGCACTTCATCACCGAACATGACACCCGAGTAATGGTTACAAATGGGTTTTCGAGGAGGAGGGTGAATGGAGTCGGGGTGCAGGGAGGGGGA
The DNA here is from genome assembly GCF_000325575.1 of Pteropus alecto. Taxonomy (NCBI): domain Eukaryota; kingdom Metazoa; phylum Chordata; class Mammalia; order Chiroptera; family Pteropodidae; genus Pteropus; species Pteropus alecto. The sequence goes on from NW_006436291.1 coordinate 6,364,452, forward strand.
TGGGCACACGCTGGGGGGCGGGCACCTACCGGGGCCTCCCTTTCTGCTGCATCAAAGAGTTTTTCTTTATCCGAACAATTGTGCGTTTCTATTCTATTAGGGCGACGCATATTTGTTTCGGTTAAGGCATTTGAAAGTCGTACCACAGCCGGTCTTAGGAAGAACTGTCAGGTTCCTGCTGGAAGTGTTTGGAGCCACGGAGCCTAGCCGATGATTCCCAGCATCCTCTGCGTTCTTCCCCGCTGTGCAGGCATAAGCACCCTCTCGCTTCATCCCGGAGTTCTCAAATATCCGGCTGGCTGTCCCCTGCAAAGACAAAGTGGCCATCCTGTCCACAGGTAGCCCTACAGCTGGGACATCATTGTCATAATATTGTTATTAGCATCTACGCAGTTAACCTAGGATACGCATCATTGGCTACACCGGGGAAAGCGAATGGGAACCAGCCTAAACACGAAGACCCGGAGGGGACAGGATACCGCAGAACGCAAAATTCTCTGCGAATTCCAAAGATAGTCCAAGTCCCAAATGTCCAGCAGATGTGTAAAAACATTTTCCTTCCCTTTGTCTAAAGCTACTCTTAGAAAAAACGGAAAGTGTTTGGAAAATAATACAAATAAGGGTGCTTCCATTTGATCATGGGACGCACACAGAGGGCCTCTCCCTCTGCTTGTCGGGAGAGGGGTGGCCCTGACGGCCCTCATCAAGGCGTGGTCTCATTGTCGCACCATGGAGCCCAACTGGTGCATAAGCCATGAGAATGCCTAGTCCTTCCGCGTGGTGCGAGGTCTCCGTGGTCTTGGACAGATTCCTGGGGTAACTGTCCTTTGCCATTTTCTTCTCGTCATTTTCTCCAGTGCCTCAGGCCAAAGACCTCTCACCGGGTCGTGGACGCTGAGGTTCCAGAGGCGCCCCCCAGGCCTGCCCTCCTCATCGGTGGGCTCTAGATCGCCCTCTCCTACCCTGGCCTGCTCAGCGCAGCCATTCCCACCCCCCTAAGAGGACACCAGACAGGAGACAACACTCAACGGGCCTTCTCCATCTCCACACGCGGACAGCAGCAGAGAGAAGATGGACTCTGGAGTGTGGCCGAATCCAGAAGGACCAGCTGGCCCACCATGCTTTCTCAGAACTGATGTCTCTACACCAGTCACTGAACTCAGCTCAGAATGGTGACCTTGGGGCCCTGGTCCAGCAGTTCTCATGCCTGGTTGCACTTTAGAAATCACCTGAGGAGCTTTTAAAAATACCTGTGCCCAGGCCACGCCCCAGAACAGGTGATTCAAACCGTCTGGGCATGGAGCCAAGGCACTGAATATTTTTTTTTAAAGCCCTCCAGATGATGCCAACGAACCCCAGCCCAAACTGGGAACTGATCAAAAACCTATTAAAGTGGAATTCAAAAAGTTCTCAGAAAAGTCGAGTTGGACATTCAGCTCAGGATGTGAGAAACTCTGAAGCAGTGAGTTCTGATTGTGCAGTCAAATTATTCCCAAAGAGAAAGGGAAAAAATGTAACAAAACCACAACGACAAAAACGAAACTTCACTGCAGCCCCCCAAGAGGCTGGGAGAGAAACTAAAACTTAGAAAGAAGAAACCCCACAACAAAGAGAGGTAGAGAGAAAAGGAGAAAAACGTGCACATAAAGTATGTCCTGAACTTATAAGAATCATGGCCGGGTCACCAAACAGAAAATGGGCGGTGCTTACGAGACGAGAGCCGGAGCTGCCTAGAGCCGTGGATTTCATCTCCTCTCTCCATCAGTGAGGCCCATTCTCATGCCTCCCCACCCACGGAAAGAATTCCCATCCAAAAGTAAGATACCACGTGTGGTTTCACCGCATTTAGAACCTACAGAAGGAGAGGAGCATAGTCACATCTCTTGAGTAAGATGGATAATACGACCCTTTTCCGCCTTTAAAGAAAAGGTAGCCTTCAAAAAAGGATCAGTAAAACACTCGTGGTTAACAAGGAACTGAGGCCCAACATAGGTGAGAAAAATCTCAGGATCATTCAGATTGGGTCAAGTCTTTAAGCCCAAATAAATACATCCCGTGGATTTCATCTGAGGATGACTGCCAGCATTCGTTGGAGAACAGGTTAAAAGTGGAAACTTAAAGAGGGACAAATACCACTGCCACCTTCAAATGAAGTTGTGTCCTAGAGGCTCAGGTTGGTGAATGTACACCCTCTTCAAATGCTCATGCGGATTAAGGCACCGATGGCGTCTTCATTGAGAATAAAAGAAAAAGAAAGCGCATTATCAGGAATCAACATGAATTCACTCAAGAATTCAAGCAAACATTTTTTTACACAGGGTAACGAGACAAGTAAATCAGGAAAAAAAACACAGAAATGGTGCTGTGATGTCACAAATCTTCCTTAAAAGCTTTGTGAACAAGGACACAGAACGCGTCTTGATGATAACAGGTGAACTCGTGGTGAGGTGAACACCCAAAGCCGGAGCCCTGGTCCCTCAGTCAGTCCCGACCTCGAAAGCCTCTACTGGCGAATTTGGAAAGGCTCGAGTGTCTGGGCCCGCCTTTGTCACAATGTCATCATCTTTTTAAGTTTTACATGTCTGTCTAAAGTAAACTTACTTTAGCAGGTATGCAAAATAAGGTTATTAAAAATAGAATCAGAAAATCGAAGCCATGAAAAGGAAGAACTGAATATGCTAACCAGAAAGGTTTCTAAGCGTGAGCGTTAAATTCGATTCTGAGCTTCTCAGCAGCCAAGGCAAAAAGGGAAGTACGACTGGTTTCATTTCTGCCGTGGAAAGGTGATCTATTTTGATCCTGGCACTAAATTACGAGAGGGCCCATCAGTTGGGACCTCGCACAGGGAACTCAGAGCACATTACGGCAATATCTTCAGGGAGGCTACCAGCAAGAAACGCTCAGACTGGGATCATCTGCAGAATGACTGAAGGGACTACTTACGAAGGTCCGAGCAGGGTGCAGGAAGCCACAAGGAGTAGTGCGGTACCTGGGGGCTGGGGGCGGCGGCTTTCCCACCGCTGGGCTGGAGGGCACTGGAGAGAGACACAGCCAGCCCACGGCAACGTTGCAGAGAGCTTACCCTCCTCTCCCCGTCCAGTGTCCTGCCAGCCTCGGTCCCCACTGAGCCTGATCAGAAGCCAGAAGGAGCCCCTTGGATGCAGTCCACACAGGGCAGCTCCCGGGGCACAAGGCCAGGCAGAGAAAGGTGAAAAGCAGAGGAAAAAGAACTAGCACAGATGACTTCACAGGCAGTGCAAACGCGATCTGGCAACATTGCTTTTCATAAGATAGAAAAACGAGAAATGGATTTTCAACATAATTCAGAAAGGACAATCTCTAAGAGCACAGGCTCACGTGATGTGGGAAGGTCCCTTTCAGAGGACGAAACGTGATACAAAAAAGATAGAATTTAGAATTCTAGAATTGAAGTCGGGATATATTAGTCTTGGTCCCTGAGATGGGCAAGAGTGAAGACATGTCAGCTCTTGGGGTTATGCAACAGCCGTCTCCAGGTGACATGTACGAGTGACAGAAAATTCGAAAAGATGGCAGCCTCGGCACACGAAACTCCACTTCCTGTTTCCCCTCCCTCATGAGGTCTCGCAATAACCTGTGTGACTTTGAATTACTTGTAATATCCTTGTGTTGTTATGGCATAATCCCATTTTGATTTACTCTAGTGTGGAGCAACCAAAAAAAAACAAATCTTAGACTAAGATTCCTCCTCCCCTGTTCTCCCCAACCGACCCCTGTTTGAGCTGAATATAGTTAAATTGGGTTGTAATGGGAAATTTTGCCCGAGAGTGCCAGACTGGAGGAAGGGACAAAATCTCCAGGCCATGAGACTAAGGAGTGCCCCGCCCGGATCACCCTGAGAGGCTCTCTAAGCTATACCAGAAAACCAGGGCCACCCAGTCTGGAAATAGCCATTTCTTGGTCACGTCGGAGCATTCAGGAGCTCTGAGAGCAGAGACCTGGCCCCGGGCAGTTCGCAGCTTCTCCACGCAGGTGCAGGCACACGGAGCAGAAGACCGTCATGACGGATGGGTCATCAAGTTCCCACCATGTGTAACTTCGTGCAAACTGAACCGATCCGATCCATCAGCGGGGCGGGAAGTCGCGACCCCTTCTTCGTGTCAAGTACAACTGTTGGCGGGATAACGGGAGCAACTCATTACTTTCAGCTGGCGGCTTCACCTCCCGATTTGTTTTCGTGCCGCAGAGCTGTGACCACAAGGTCTGAGTAATTGGGTTAAACTGACACCGTGTCTCACTCGAACACTGCTCAGCATGTCCTGAGGTGTGACAGACCTGGCGTGAGATCGGGGCCCTGATCCGTTCAGGGTAGAGGTCAAGTTCAGACTTCGGCATGAATAATGTTTCTCATCTCCAGGGGTGCCTTCCCGCCTGAATAAATGACATAGTTTATTTAATCATGATTTTTTTTTTCCACTCAGCCCATTCTCCTCCAAGGAAGTATATTGGTAGCAAAATGGATGACATCGGCATCTCTCTTTCTCTACCTGTCCTAGGTGTCAGCTGTCCTAGAAGAGAGAATTGTCACGTAGCTTTACATCCATTAGGGCAGAGGTCCCCAACCACCAGGCTGCAGACGGGTACCAGTCCATGGCCTGTTAGGAACCAGGCTGCACAGCAGGAGGTGAGCGGCGGGCCAGCGAGCGAAGCTCATCTGTATCTGTAGCCGCTCCCCAGCTCCAGCATCACCGCCTCAGCTCCACCTCAGATCATCAGTGATTAAGTGCTCATAGGAGCACCTATCCCTGGTGCCAAAAACGTTGGGGACCGCTGCATTAGTGCATTTCAGCCTACAGCAGCCTTATTAGGTAGGGACGTGATTACCCCAGGTCACAGATGAGGAAAATGAAGCTCAGAGGGGAAGTCACTCACCCCTCGAGGCCATTAGATCAGAAAATGGCAGAGGCGTTTGCTGCAGGATGCCTGATGCTAACAGCCTCTTCTGGAGCTATTCGACTTCCAGATGGATGCCTCAGCTAAACGAATACGGGGAGGCTTCTGTCCTCCCTGACGATGGCCCGAGAACGTCTCGGAAGCCTTCTGCAGCTGCATCCTGCAGCGCTCGCTCCGCTGCCGGCCCGCACGGTGGGACCAGCAGGAGGAAGTGGATGGGGTGGAGATAAAGCACGATGCTCGGGAAGGAGGGAGGAGTGAGCGGATGGGAGCCACGCCCCGCCCTGCTCCTCAGCCCAGAGCACACAGAACAACCTGAGCCCAATGGGACAGGAAAGTCGCAGCCTAAGGCAAAGAAAAGTGGGGTGAATTCCAAGTCACCCAGATTAGCTGGCTTCTTTCTGGTCTGGCTAGATCTGCTCCAGCGTCTTGAGGACACAGGCCCTGGCCCAATGCCACCTCTAAAAATCTGGCTTTCGTGTCGCATTCATTATAAAACGTATATTCATAAGAATCGCCAATGGATGCTAAAAGAAAGAATCAGATAAATCTGATGAGGGACAGGATATTTACAAGACTCAGATTACTTATTAATTATGAAGGTTAAAATAGTAACTGAACAGTGCCAGAGACCACCTTACTAAGTAATCCAAGTCGACCTCACCTGCAAGGAGACAAACCAGCATTCTGTGCCTCCTGAGAAGACGACATCTGTGGCTTCCTGCCAAAATCACATCACCTGAATCTAATCATGAGCCGATATCTGACAAACCCGGATTGAGGGACATTCTACAAAATGAAACTGGCCTATATTCTTCAAAAATGTCGAGGTCATAAAAGGCAGAGAAAGGCTAAAGAACCATTCCTGATCGAAGGAGATTAAAAAGAGAGGACAATACAGGTGACGTCTGATCCTTGATCAGATCCTGGACCCGAGGGGGTTGGGGGGATGGGGTGGGGAGTGAACGCCGCTGTAAAGGAGATTATGGGGACATGGCAGTGAGCGGAATACGGACTGCGCGTGCGTGCATCGGTGTCCCGTTTCCTGGTGTCGATGACCTCACCGTGGTTGTGTAAGAGAACGTCCCTGTTCTCAGGGAACAGACACTCAATATTTATGGGCGAAAGAGACTAGAAAGAAAGCAAAGGTGAGACAATGGTCCCAGCTGGTGAATCTAAGGGACTGGTACCCAGGAGTTCACTCTTATAAGTCTGAAATTATTCCAAAATAAAAAGCTTTGAAAATCATACATGTACGTTTGCACGCTGAGAGGAAAGATGATTTGGGGGCGGTCTTTGAGCTAGAGCATCCTGCAACCAATTAAAAAAAAAAAAGCCTTCCTTAGATTTCCTCAAAGTGTCTAAATGCACCACACTCACACCTTGGCATCTCCAACATTATCAGCTCAACTGCTTGGCTGCTCGAAGAAGAGACGTCTATCTCGGCAGCTCGGCTCACGCACTGGGCTTGAAATGGCTGGAGGAGACCAGACAAGTGGGGAGGAGGGGGTGCGGGGGGGAGGCCTGTGAAACACCTGAGACAATAAGATAAGCAGCCCCTGCCTTAGCCATCACGACTTGATCAAAATGGTCTCTCTCATCTCTACCCACAGACAACACAATAGCCCTATTTGATTCACACCAACTCATAGATTTTGCCCATTACTTTTCCCGTTGAACTCTCTGGTCCACAGTGAAGATCATTTGCAAATAAAGCCCAGGGTTTCAAGAAGGCTTAAGAGGCAATCGACCAAGCAGGAATATAGTTTTCCATGTCAAATCAGCCTCTGACTACCCTTTATGATTTTTTTTAATATCGCTCACATTCTTCGCTGTTAAAGTTGTTTCTATTCGTCTCACTCTCTCATTGCCCAGACCAATCTTCCTAAATTAGCAGAGGCCTGCAGCACCCTGCCTGGCAAAGGAAAGGAAAAAAACAAAACGAAAAAAAGACAGACAGACTGTCTGCGGCAAAACTATTTAATTTGAGATGGTTGCCCCATCAGAAAAATGATGTCCACATCAGATAAGGAGACAGCCAGTTTAAATTGTTCTATCAGAACCAAGTTGCCTGTTTTTGAAGCTCATTCCAGACAATTGGAAACTGTTCTCCTTTTTTTTTTTTTTTTAAGGCAATTGCCCAACTCGAAGCCTGTTTATGATTGAAGTAGAGGCCACAATAATTTATACAGTAAAAGCCTCTTATCTAGATCAAATTGTATATTTTCTAGGTAACTATGCTGGGTAAATATTCCCTCTGTTTTATCTTTAATGCACTATCTTTATGCATTCTGTCAAGCTAACTCCCACTGGGAAATATTTTACATGCTGATACACAGGCAACGTGCTACTTACTGTATTTAATGGGGTTTGTCTTTCCAAAGATGAGAATATTAAGTGTTAGATCCTCCTCTAGAACTGGTCTGCTCCATGAATGTGCATTTGTTGCCCTAATGGGTCCCTTCCTGTTCTAATTAATAAAACAACAGAGTATTGTCATCAAACGGTATTTATGGAGCGAGGCTCTAAGGCTTGGGGTCTGTGTTGGGGGCTTTAATTAAAAGGCCCTATCTCATTCCAGGGATCTACGCGACAGAGATACTCACACAGCTGTGCAAAGGCAGCCGTCCAAGGAGCTAGCCACAGCATCATTTGCTATGGCAAAACAATGGATTGAATAAATAGATTATTCAACAGCCATTAAAGAACCAGATCAATGTATATTAACTAAAATGGAATGATACCCATCATATATCGGAGGAATGGAAAAAACCGCACTGAAAAACATTACAAATAGAATGATCCCATTTTCACGGGGAGAAAAAAAAAATCTCAGTATATACAGTGTGTGTGTGTGTGTGTGTGTGTGTGTGCGCACGCGCGTGTGTGTATACATGTGTATGTGGAGGTGTATGTGAAGTTTATTTTTACATTTTTAAAGTCTAGAATGATATGCACCAAACTGTTGACAATTGTAATTTTTGAGGAGTGAGACTAGACCAGGAAATCAGGAGACACACTTTATTTCAGACACTCGTACATTAATTGAACTTTCTACAAAAAAATAGGTTACTTTTGTAAATAAGAAAAATCAAAGAATTTTAAAAGACAATGTTCATTCAATAATCATGTATTGCATGCCTCCTACACAATAGGTGCTATGCTATCTTTATTACAATAAGAATGAGCAGAAGAGAGACCAGAAGAATTAAATAAGCAGAACGCATAGATTTTATAATCGAAAACTCTAAGTCAGCTATTTTGCTTTGTTTTAAGATGACTTCTGTCAACGGTAACTAAGAAAAGTCTAAAAGCTGGCATTTCTCTAAACAGGGTACACTATGGGCCCTGGACATTCAGGATGGGGTGACTGCCATCACTAGTGAATCATCAAAACAGCGGAACAGGGACACCTCCATGCGCCTGGGGGGCGCAATTATTTCCGATTCTTCGATGGAGACAAGCCACAAAGAAATCTCCAGGGTTTCCTGAGGCTCAGAGAGGCAGAAGGCCCTAACACTGGGCAAGCAGAAGAGAAATTTGGAGAAGAAATAATAGCGCGATTCTCTTAAAGGTTTTAGTCCTTGAGGCTCTTGGTTATGCACCATTATAGAATCCAGGGCCCACTATATTCCGAAAACACCATCCTGTCGGGACCATAAAAATCATCAAATTTCTGGGAACCAACAGCGACTATGTGAAGTGGAGGGGGAAAGGCAAAAAGCCTTGACCATGAGTATGCTCTGAAATATCACACCCCAGCCTCCAGGGGGAGCACGTAGGCAAGCCCTAAAGGAGACTGAAGATGCCCCAAAACACCCCAAATCACCCAGCTGTCCACCGGGAAGAGTAGTGGAAATGCAGGGCCCTCTCGGTTTTACAGAAAGGGAAAGTTAAAGGCAAACCTGCTTGAAGTCCATGAAATAATGAGTAGTAAAAAGTGAATATGGTAGAATCACATTATATGCAAATTTAACTTAGGGTCCTACTTTAGAAACTGACCTTCAAGGAAGATTCAGTTCCCCTGGGCATCCTGAGACCAGCGACCAAGAGCACAGGACAGATGGCATTTTCTATTATGGCATCACCGATCAGCCAACTCGGAAAGGCAAGAAGCAAGCAGCCAGGGTCTTCTCTATAACATTTTAAAGAACAATTGTATATGGAATTGATCAAGCCAGTTTTAGACTGAAAACAAGCATTTTTTTGAGCATGTACTACGTGCTGGATACTATGCCTGATATAGTATCCACATTTAACACGTCCTTGAGTCCTCAAAACTCACCGATGATTTCATGTATACTAAAGGTGATTAGGCAGGGTGGTGTTGAGTTAAAATAGAGTAGATCCTTCAGACAAGCAGCAGCCCTTGAAAATTTCCAAGGTCTATTCACCTCCTGGGATATCAGGTTATCTCAAAGGCAGAACGGTATGAATACCCAAATACCTGTGTATATCATGTCTCTTTCATCCCTTCCTTTGGTGCACCCAGTGTTCCCAATCTTTAATGTGAATAAGAATCACTGTACAGGGTTGTCAAGGACACTGTCTTTTCTGGTGGGGGAGAGGTGGAGAAACAAGCTGTCTAGCACTCAGCCTCTTCCCAGCCTTGGAAAGCAGTATAACTCCCCCCGCCCTCCCCGTTCCACTCCACCACCACAAAAGATAAGAAAACTATAGCTTCCCTCTCCCTACCTGCAGGCAGCCTGCTCAGCCAGACACCTCCACCTGGGACAAATGAGGAAATACAAGAGAAAGTTTGAATCCAAATGCAGTGTTTCTGCTAGTGGTATCGAGCAGAAACAGTAGCATCCTGGCCAGACTGTTATAGCAGAAACATAATTGCTCTCATTAGCCCCAACTCATTAGGCTAGCATAACTTTGGCAAGAAAACCTGACGGAGACAGTACCTTGCAGGCAAAATACATCTCAATCTCTCAGTTGCATAGATGTAAAATTCCTAAACAAAATATTAACACATCAAACCCAGCAATATATGAAAACGATATTATATTATAACCAAGTTGGGCTAATCCAGGAATTCAAGGTTGGTTTAACATTAGAAAACAGTCAATTTACTTTACCACATTGAGAGATTAAAAAGAAAAATTAAGTGTTCTTGCAGAGATATAGAAGACACATTTGATAAAATTCATTGTTCTTTCATGATGGAAAAAAAATTGCAATAATCCAGAAATAAAGGAAAGTTTCCTTAAATTGGTAAAGGACATACATCCTCACTAAATATTATACTTAATGATAAAATGATAAGTTTTCTTTTAATATTATAAATAAGACAATAATGTCCACTATCACTAGATTTTAACATATGTCTTAGCGCAATAAGGCAAAAAAACAAATAGTGTAAGAATCTGAAAGGAAGACAAAAAACTGTCATTATTTGTGGATGACATTGTTGTTTATATTTAAAGTCGAAAAGAATCCTTAGGTAAATTATTATAATTAATAAGGGAATTTTGCAGGGTTACTTGATTTTTTTAAAATCAATATATAAAAAGTAATCAAACACAAACCAAAAATTTTTAAGTGATACAATTTTCAACAGCATTAACAATCACAAGTACTTACAAACATATCTAGCAAAAGATATTCGAGTCGTACAGAAAACTACATAACTAGGAAAGAAATTACAGACCTAAGTCAATGAAGAGAAACATCGTGCTCATGGATTGGGAGACTCGGTATCGCAAAAATATCAATACCCCCCTAAAATAATCTGTAGATTCAAGGGAAGTCCAAAGCAAAATCTCAACAGATATTTTGTGTAAATCGAAAGATGATTCTAAAATTTACATAGGAAAGCTCAGGGCCAAGATCAGCCAAGAAACTCTTGAAACAAGTGAGAGAGCTTGTCCAACCGGAGAGTAAAAGCAGAAAATAAAACTTTTTATGGGACTGTTGACGCAGTATGGTACAAGCTTAAGGAGACACAAATAGACCAAAGGAACAAAATATAAAACCAAGACAAAAAATCCATGCACACATGGACACTCAACTTATTGTAGAGGGAGCATGCAAAGCATCGGGAAAGGATGGTACATACAGCAGGGACGATACGGTATCTTTATGAAAAAATTTAATTGGACCTCGACCTCACACCATACTCAAAAATCGACTCTAGTTCAATTATAGACCTAAATGTAAAAGACCAAAGAATATAGAGACTGTCTTGGTGGGAAACATTATAAAACAAAACAGAAAACCCTAACCATAAAAAAAAAAAACCACTGATTAAATTGACCACATTAAAATCAAACACTTAAACACTTCTGTTTATCGAAATATGCTATTAAGAAAGAAAAAAAAGGGAAGCCACAGAGCAGGGGGAAAAATTGCAACACATAAAACCAACAAAGTGCTCATATCCAGAATATATAAAGAAGTCTCAAAAATCGGTCCGATAAATTCAAGCAATCCAATATTCCTTAAAGGACCAAAGACCTGAATAGCCATTGCACAAAGAGGAGATTCCAAATGTCAATAAACATATAAAAAGGTAATCAACCTCTTTCGTCCTCGAGAAATTCAAATTGAAGCCACGATGAGCTGCCCCCACAAACCTACTACCGAGGCGAAGGCTGCTAAAAGTTTCTTTTGGGTTCCCCGTAAGGGGTCACCCTCACCCCTCACTGTCGTTCTGACAGTCGGTGTCTCCACATGACCTGGAAGAGAATCATTTTAGAGATAAGAAATTCACTCTTATTATGAACGATCCTCCAAGCCGTTTTTGGTGGGTGTTCTGTTAAAGCCGATCTATACTCTAACATCACGAAGCCTCGGGATTGGAAGCAACAGCATAAAAGTCGCTGGGGTTTTTTTACTAATTCTTTGAAGCGACTCCGCCCCACCGCGCTGGCCCTTTCAAACCTCTCCTTCCCTTGGAGTCTTGGGCTTGGTTCCCGCAACTGCAAAACAGCATCCTTCGAGCCTCGATTGTGAGGGTCACTGGCTGCAAATACGAAGCCACTTCGTCTTTTGGGCCAGCGGAAGCAGCGTCTTAAAGCGTGTTTCCCGGCAGAGCCTCGCCCAGTCTGATGACCCTGTCTCATCCCTCCACTTGCTCCAGGGACCGAGGGGGACATGTGGCCTCGGGAAACAGGATGCCGCCTGGCCTCCCCTCCTCACACCAGCAGCTTCCTCTCCCTCCTTCTCTGGGCACTGGAGTTTCACATGAATTGTGTGTCTCCCACGGCCGAGGAGAGGGCTAATTAAGAATGGTGCTCTCTTTAGCAACTACAAAAATTCTCATTTTCTCATCGAGTAAAGCTCCCTACTGGCTGGTACACGAGCCCAATTTCTAACTGGTCCTGAATTGGACAATTTCCCTCTCGGTGACTTGGGCTCCCCGTGGGGCAGATGGCCATGGGCACCGCAGGAGCTGGGAGGAACCAGTGGGGACCATCCTCTCTCCTTTCTGGCCTTCTTGCTTTTGGTGTTTTAATTCATTCCAAAGTCTTAAACCTTACCAGAGAACTGAGGAGTCACAGGGGTCCTTAGACTGCCCCCATTTGAATCAGATGCAGCAGCCCATATTCACTTAAAAAAATAAAAAGTTCTTCCTCTCCAGGCCGGCCTGGACAAGACAGTGAGAGGCGGAGGGGCTCCTGCTATATAAATAACCTAAAAAATCACCATCTGTGAAGCCGTTAAGCCAGAGCGGCCAGCCTGGACAAGACAGTGAGAGGGGGAGGGGCTCCTGCTATATAAATGACCTAAAAAAAAATCACCATCTGTGAAGCCGTTAAGCCAGAGCCTCTGTATTTACAGTGTTTAAAAGACCCTGGAAATTTACCTGAGCAACAGCCTTTGTGTTAAGATGTATTCGGTCTCTGGGTCAAGAAGTCCCCCGAATAAGTGTTCTGAGCTCCCCGCTCTAGCCCTTTTGTGTCATGCCCAGCTGTGCCTTTTCCTGTCCAGCGTAAAGCAATGGGACACACGACCTAGGACCCTCTGTTCTCTAGGGAGCAGCTCAAAGCCCACCAAATAGCATCTGGAATACATAAGAGGCTTTAACAGAACTTTAATTTAGAGTATTAAGGCCGCTGTATGTGACCTCACACTTCTGGCTCTTAAATCCAAGTCTAATGACTCTCTTGGCTGCAGCCAATGCTGTCACCACGGCCTGGCATCTCCAGGAAACGCTTGGGCTGCTGGGCCTGGCATTGCTGGGTCAGCACCTTCTTTGCTCCCTCCGTCCACGTCTGACGCTCACGTTGCGTGGGCAGTGGGTGAAGCAGGTGCCCTGGGCACTCATGTTTACAGCTGCTGACACTCACATCCTGGGGGACGGGCATAGGCTGCCTTCCGTCCGGGAGAGGTTTACCCTGTCCTTGCATTCCCGAGGGTTCTCTACCCCTCCCTGCTAAAGAGGGGGTCGCACCCCTAAAGTGGTCCCTCTGCCTCCACAGCCAGCCCTGAAAGCCCTCAGAATCCTGGAGAAATCTGAGGTCGACAGACTCTGACATAAGTGCACTGGACTCAGTACACTTGTGTGTCACCTTAAACTGAGGGAACAGGTGTCACATTTTAAAGACCTACTGTGCAGTAAGCCCTTGAGACATGCTTCGTGCATGTGATTTTATCTCCTCATGTTAAAAATGAGAGACCCAAGGCTCTGAGGGGTTAAGTGACTTGCCCAAGGTCGCACAGCTGTAATGATACCTGACTCCAAGACAACTCCTGGCCCATGACGCCGACTTGCCTTTCATGGACCCACACTTCACAGTGTCCTTTCGTAGTGGGAGTGGGCGTCCTCCGAGGTCAGCCCACTGTCCCCACCGGGACGCTGTGTGGCTACAGCACAAGTCTGACCTCGCAGGGAGACGGGAATCACGTGAGTTTCCCCAGCACGACCCCGCTCAGCAGCCTCTGACCTGACGGATCTACTTAACCTTCTGTGGCTCCCTACTGCCTACACCACACAACCCCGAGCCCCTCAGCTTGGCACCTCCACAGTCCCAACTTCCTCCTGGCACTTCACGGTCCACGAGCCCGAACCTGCACAAGCTACTGCACGCCATGCTCTCTCGCGCCTCCATGCCTGGGCTTGCGCCGTTCCTGCCGCTGGTCGCTCCCTCTTCCCCCTTCTCCTGACTCATACTCAGATGACCCCTCCAGGAAGCCTTCTCTGATTCCATCCCCAGCTGCCTGCCTCCCACACCCCACCAAAGTCCTTATCTCCTAACAGCGATCTGGCCGGCTGTGTGTCCCGGCCTCCCCCTCCCCTCCAGGCAGCATCCTGAGTACAGGGACTGTGTCTGGTCACACCTGTGTCCCCAGAGTGGCCCTCAGCTGATGTAAGTTGAGCCAAGCCTGCTCTGAGACTGCCGGGCTTCTCAGCCTAGAGAAGGCCCCCAAAAAGCTGCAGGCATCAGTCTCACTGAGTCCTCAAGTTCCCACTCCTGGGGTTGCAGACAAAGGCGCAGCTCGGTAGTGTCTCCCGGAGCCAGGAACAAAAGGACAGCACGTGGGCACCGGCCACTCAGCCCATCGACACACACCACAGTGGTTGCCATGGCACGTTTTAATTAAGCGTAAGGATTCTATGTCTTGATAACAGAAAACACATCTCCCTTTTGTCTGTCTCCAGCCCCTCTGGGAACGGAGATGGGGTACGGAGCTCAGAGCCTGTTCTTAGGGGAGGGGTGGGGGAGGCCAGGCCCCTGGGGAGGCAGTCCTGGGGAGGTGGGCTGCCCTGGGACCAGACTCTCATCAGGAGGCACCTCCTCCAAGCTGTCACCCAGAATGGGCCACGGGGATGGGACCCTGCTGGGCAGCCTCTGCTTCCATCAGGGATGAAGACAAGGCCATAGCAGGACACAGACACAGAACAGGAAAACCCGAAAACCCAAAGCCACTTCTGTCAACAGCAGGCAAGCGGCTGGCGGTGCAGGGCAGGCCTGCCACAGCCACTGCCACTGCTTAGCCTTGTCCCACCACCGCCCCTCAGGTGCTTGAGGCCTGAGGCCAACGTGCATTTACACCAAGAACCTGCATGACAAACCCTCTCATCAGCGCAGGTCCAACCTCATTTGCATTTCATCTGAATGAGCAGAGTGAGCTGAGCAGAGCCGGGCAGACCCCTGACACAGATAAGGACGACTCTCTGGCCCTAGAGGTTAGGGACCCCAGGAGTCAAGTCAGGATTTGAATCCAGGTTTGTCTGACTCTAAAGATCCTGTTGGTCTCTCTTCCCCACGCTGCCTATGCAGCATCCTTGGCTGCCTACTGTGTTCAGAGCGCTCAGTCAGACATGTGTGGGTCCCTACTGTGCTCTGAGCCCTTTGGAAGTTTTGGAGAGAAACAGTTGAGGACCCAGGCTCATGGCCTAGGTCAGTGCTGTCCAATGAAATGAAATGCCAGCCACGTACATAATGTTAAATTTTCTAGTAGTCACAATAAATGAAAAGAAACAGGGGAAATTAATTTTAACTAAAAATGTCTTCAGCACACAACCCAAATATTCCAACGTTTAATGAGGTCATTTACATTCTCTTTCTGGTATTAGGCCTTAGGAATCTGGAATGCATCACACTTACAGCGCTTACTGAGTCTGTGCTCTACGCTGAAGCCAGAGTCCAAACTTGATCTGTCTCCTTCGCCTGCTGAAAGCCCTCAGAGCGCTTCTCACTGCCCTTGAGATGAAAACGAAGCCCCATAACATGAGCCCAAGCCCTAACCCCCGCCCGCCTGTACCACCCTCAGTTCCTGCTCTCAGCTCCAACACCACCACAGTCCCTAGCACTGGCCCCAGGGCCTTTGCTCAGGCTCCTGCAGGCCCCGGCCCTCCACTGAGGGGAGGCAGCCGGCTCCACAAATGAAAATGAGCTCCCTGCCCCCACCTCGGTTGCTGCAGGGGCAGATCAGAATCCCCACCAGATCCCGGGGGGCTCTCAACCCAGAAAGCCCAGGACCTCCATTCCCCCTCCGGGCCGCCCACCCCCTGATGAGCTGCTCTGCGACAGAGCGAGCGCCAGGCGGGCTGGGGCGCTGAGTCTTCTGGAATCCCAAGACCCCACTCCGGCACAGCTGCCCCTACTCGGCCCCCACCAGGCACCATTTGAAGGGCGGGGGGCGCTGGATGGCTCAGTGTCCTCGCGAGGTCTGGGCATGGCTAAAACAACTGAGTTACAAATCCGGAACGCCCGGCGCCTCGGGGCACATCACTTGGTGCTTCCGTCCAGCAACTCCACGAGCCC
>NW_006436291.1:6381739-6408498 GCF_000325575.1 Pteropus alecto
CCCCTGCTGGCTATGCCAATCTGAGACTGTCATCTTTGTTACATACAGCCAAAAATATTCTAAATGATCTGAAACTCAAAAAAAGAAATTCTGGGGGAGGGGGAGGGGGGAGGAAGAGGAAGAGGAGGAAGAGGAAGAGGAGGAAGAGGAAGAGGAAGAGGAAGAAGGTGCTGTCTATATATTTAGAAAGTCCTTTCCTCTAAGGTTTGGCTTCACTGTCTATTCAACAGATCCGCATTGGGAATCAGCCCCAGGGCCGCCGGTCCTGAGCAGGCGCAGACGAGGCGTGGGATGCAGCACGGATTCATGACAGTAAGCGTCCGTCTCCATAAGGACCTCGCCTTCATGGAGACACCGGGTAGGCACTTAAGTCACCGTCCTAGTGCAGGGAAACCATTAAGATGATGTCTGGGGAGTAAAAGTCAAAGTCCAGGGAAGAAGGAGCCTGCAGTGTTATAGCCCAGCTCCCCACCGGAAATCTCTCCCCAGGTTTGGGGGGTTCGAGGCAGTAGAGGTGACAGCCCACCCCACCCGCTCAGGGAGGATAAACAGAGAAAATGCCGGAAGTGGGGCAGCCAGAGGGGGAGGCAGGTGAGAGTCATCCTCTACCTGCAATTTAACCCTTTACCTGCCGTCGAAATGAGCTGAGAGTTCTGTTAGCCGCACATAGTTCATTAATTAATAATAATCAGCAGGGGAGGACAAAGACAAGGGAACTCGAGCTGAGTCCTCCCAACAGGCAAGCACCGTGCTAAGAGTTTGCGCCTAAACCCCCACGGCCCCAGGAGGTAACTTCTATTATGACCGTCATTTTACAGATGTTAACACTGAGTTCAGAGAGGATGTTATGTCCAAGGTCACCGCTAGGAAAAGGGTTTGTGAGTCGGAAACTTTGTGCAGAGAGCAGGTTTTTTTTTTCTTCCCAAAACAAGTAGGGCCCATACCTGAGGGATGGCCGTACACAGAGACCATGGCTATGGTTTCTGGAACCTAAATAAACTCTTTGGTCGGGCTCCTCTGAGCTTCCACCCCCATCCTGCCCACTCCCGACTGCAGCCAAGAATATGGGGCAAACATCACCCTGAATTATCGACGGACTTGGGTCTTTGTTGAGTTTTTAATGACCCAAAAGCACTAACCCGGGACACAGGTTCGGTGAGGGTCAGAAAGAGCACTGAACCGGACACAGTCTCCCTGCCGTCTCTTTCTAGAAGAAGCTGCAGCTCCTGCCCTCCCCACTGAGAGCTGGAAGATGTGGATGCTGGGAAAACAGTCTCTAGTACAAATCCCTGGCATGGGCCGTGGGCTTTGGAATTTACACGGCGTTCGTGGGCGTGTTCTCATTCAGTTCCCTCGGGTAAAACAGCTTCTCCCCATTGCACAGATGAAGAGCCGAGGCCGAGAGAGGCAAAATGTCTCATCTCCGAGCGCAGAACCAGCTACAAAACGCTCCAGGCCAGTACGAACTGAAAACGCAGGGTCCCTCGCTCAAAAGCTATTAAGAATTTCTAGGCAATGATGATAGGAGCATGAAACCAAACTCAGGGCCCCTCTGAGTGTGGTAGCAGGTTGCGTGCCCCGAAAGTCAGTCCCGGAAGTCGGGGACTGAGCCGGGCCCTCTGGGGACATGTGCCAGCAGTGCACATCTGCCTCCGCTTGCCCCGAAACACGGCCACTCTGGGTCCCCGGCCTGCGGCCTCCAGAGTGGGGAGGGTCCCCTGCAATGAGACAGCGGCTGAGGCCTCGACAGGGCTGGGTCCCAGGCTCCAGCCCCAGGTCGCTGATCGCATTAGCACAATTCAGTTGTGATTCTCCGTAATCACGATCCTTTTCGAGGAACGCAAGGGCCAAACCAAATTAGGAGGGGGAAACAGTCCATACTTTCATTCAGGAAAAAAAATTAAAATTAAAATGACAGCAAAATTAGATTTCCCTCCGTGGGTCCTGGATTTAGGAGCCGGACTCGGAGGTGAGTGTCGCCCCTGACACTTCGGCTGGCGTACAGCTTGGAGCCAAGACTGCTCCACTCTTAGCCTTGGTGTCCCTATCTGTGAAATGGGAATGAAACAGCTACCTTTTCAAACTTTTACAAAGATTAAATTACACAACACAGGGGTGCTTAATCTTTTGGGAGAAGCTCGTCAAAAAAAAAAGCATTCTCCTGTTCAGTTTCGAGGGATTTCGTGGTCCCTGGAGGACAGGCGCATTGTCCCTGGAAATGGCCGGAAGTCGGGTTGAGAACTGCTGAATTGAGGGCTGTCAAGGCGCGATGCAGTGACAATATTTGTTGTTGTTTCGTGGCATTTCAAACCCCTGTAATATGAATACATTGTTGAAATATTCAGACTTTTTAACAAATAAGCCAGAGGACCTATACATTATTTTATTCTGCTCTAGTATGAATATTTCATAAATTACATGCAATTATTAACATCAACACTAGCAAATTAATTACTGTCAATTCGTATTAATAAAATTGCATTTTGTAATAAATAAAGTTAGTTTACGGCGCCCCATCGGTCTCGGAGGTATTCGCATTTGTCAATTGTCCTCTACTTCAGGCTAAAACAGAAGTAATCAAATAACTAATTATTGTACTAAATGTAGCACTGCTTACCCGTCAATGAAAACTCACATTATTTATGACCCTTAGGACTGAATATTCAAATCTGTGTTGATTCCTATGCTAAAAGGAACTTCCCAGCCCTCTGCCTTTTCCCCTGCTCCCTCAGCCTCCAGCCTCAGCCACCTACCTGAGGGACAACTCGAGGGCCACCTGAGCCTTCATGAAGATGTCTCAGCAAGCAGACTCAGCGGTCGCCATGGTGAACAGCAACTCAAGCCAAGTCTGCAGAATGTGCTGGAAGTGTCCCCACTGCCAGTGGCCGGTTGCATCATTTCTCAAATTCAATGCCACACAGACTCCCTGTACCATTTTTCCTTCTTACAAATAAAAAACTCCCTCTCCTTCAACAAAGTCTGCAGAGTTGTAACGAGAGTCGTCCGTCTCCATGTGTCCAGTTCGAAGCCTGGAGAAGTCAGTGCACCAAAGTGCAATTGAAATAACAATAAAAATTATCCACAGAGCCCGTTGCAGAGTCAAATTACAGGCTCCCGAGTTCACCTGACGCTCACTCTCGATTTCACGCTTGAGCGTGAAATTTTATGGGTGGAAACAGTCTCCACGTGGTCCAGAAGGAAGAAGGGCGGCCGAGCCTAGAACCTTCCCTGCTGCCCTCGCTTCCCATGAGACGTCCGTCCATCATCCCCGAGGCTCCCTCGAAGCAGCAACAAACAGCTGGGAGTTTGTCTCAGGCCAGGCTGGGGGTCAGCTTCCGCCCCGGTGCTGCTCAGGCCTGGCCAGGCAGGCACAGAACCCAAGATCTGGGCAGTTCCATGCCGGCCGCTGGCATCTTATACCCTCGATATTTTACCATTGTTTTTAAAAATGTGTCAATACAAATGGCCAAGAGGTACATGAAAAGATGCTCCACTGTCACTATCCCTGAAGGGAGGGCAGGCCGAAACCACCACGAGACGTCACTTCACACCTGTTAGGATGGCGGTCATGCTGCTGAGGGCGTGGAGCAAAGGGAACCCTTGTGCACTGTTGTGGGGATGGGAACTGGTGTGGCCACCATGGAAAACACTATGGAGCGTCCTCGAAAAATTAAAAATAGAACTGCCATGTGGCCCAGCGACCTCACTTCTGGGTATCCATCCAAAGGAAATGAAATCAGAACCTCGAAGAGATATCTGCAGCCCCGTGATCACCGCAGCACTATTCACAATGGCCAAGATATGGAAACAAACTACGTGTCCATCGACTGATGAATGGATAAAGATGTGGTGTGTGTTTATTCAGCTGTGAGAAAGGAGGACATCCTGCCAGCTGTGACGACACGGATGGACCTTATGGGCACCCGCTAAGAAAAATAAGGCACAGAGAAAAGCAAATAATGTATAATATCACTTACGTGTGAAATCTAAAAGAGCCAACCTCACAGATACAGAAAGCAGAAAGGGGGTTACCAGGCTCTGGGTGGCAGAGGAAGTGGGGAGAGGCAGGTCAAAGGGCAGATGATGGTTATGGTTAACGATGCTGTTACATACTTGAAAGTGGCTAAGACGGTAGACCTTAAATGTTCTCATCACAAAAAAGAGGGTAATTATAGGATGTGAGGAAGGTGTTAGCTAACACCACAGTGGTAATTATCTCACAATATACGTGTAGCAAATCAACACATGGCACACCTTAAACTTACGTAATATGTCAATGATATCTCAATAAAGCTGGAAAAATTAAAAATTAAATTAAAAATTTAAAAATGTGTCAAGATCCACTTTCCCCCGAGGGGGAAATCCCTTCCTAAGATTTATATTGATGTTTACAAATGCTAGAAATATGTCAAATTATTCGTAAAACAGGCTTCAGCAGCTGAGTTTCTGCCTCAGTGCAGGATTATCAGAATGTGACTTAGAGCCTGTACGAGTTTCCTGTGGCTGCTGTAACAAACTACCGCCAACAAATGGCTACGAACAACAGAAACGTATTCTCTCACCGTGCGAGGAGCCGGCAGGGCCGTGCTCCCTCCAAAGCCACTCGGGGAGAACCTTCCTCATCCCCTCCAGCTTCCGGCGGCCCCAGGCGTCCTGCCCGTGGCAGCATTGCACCAGCCACCGCCTCCATCTTCACATGGCCGAGTCCCTCTGTGTGTCTCTGTGTCCAAATCCCCCTCTGCTTACAGGGACACAGTCGTGTTGGATTTAGGGCCCACCTAACCCAGTATGGCTTCAACTTAACTGATCACATCTGCGAACACCTTACTTCTAAGCAAGGTCATGGGTTCGGGGTGGACATGATTTTCGGAGGGGAACTATCCCACCCGGTATAGAGTGCATTTCTTGATACGACACAGGGGTATTTGGCTCCATAGGACACAGGCTCTGGCCAGTGCCAGGAACATGCCCCGTGCAGCTTCCCAAGCTGGGTACCAGTCAGCCAAGCAGCAGGAGACAAACACATTCTCAGACTCCATCCTGGCAGTTCTGATTCAGGAGCTGAGGCAGGGGCCCAGGAATCGGTGTCTAAGACTGTCCTCGTGATTCTGGGTAGTGGCCACGTTTGAGAATCTCTCATGCGGCAAAGCTAATAACAATGACTGCAATGATAACAAAGCAGCGGACACTCGATGAGCTCTTCCTGGGTGCCCCGCACTGAGCCCAGTGCCCATATGCATCCCCATCCCCTGCGTCATCGCTCCACAAGGTCTCACCACATCAACTGTGCATCATTGGTACGGTGCAGAGAGGCTATGTGACTCCCCTACGACCAGGGCCGGAAGTTCGTGCCGGATCACATGGCCATACACACAGCCGCGGGACAAGCAGCGAGGACCAAGAACCATCTTGGCGAGTCACGGTGCCAAGGGCGCTCAGAAAAGGGTGCCCCACCCACAGGGCAGCCCACTCACGCTCCAGACGTGCCTGGGTTTGGGGTTCCTAAGCGATTCCACTGGGCTCAGTCTCTGCTCAGCCATCCGAGGACCGAATCCGGGAGGATGAGAACAGGAGTGACTGGTGTGTGTGGCCGCAGCAGACTGGCCCACCCAGGCCGTCACCAAAGGCACATCTCAGTTTGTCCACAACAGGTAAATGGGACTGGCACGTGGTGGGTGCTCCATAAATATGTGATGAGTAAAAGAATGAGAGCACGAATGAACTAATGGCAGAGGAGCCCGTATAAACAGAGGCACGAGGACTGGAGAACGGGGGTGAGGTGGGGAACAGCGACCGGACGTAGCATGTGTACATCGAAGCAAACGGTGGACGGTGGGAAAGTAACCACCATGCACTAGCAGCTCACATAAAGGAGAAGCTAAGTCCCAAGCTCTGTGCTAAGTACCTGTCACGTGTTATTTCGTCTTATTCTCTACCGTATTCTTACGATGTCCACGTGACAGGTGAGGAAACTGAGGCTCGGAGAAGTTAAGCAACTTGCCCAAGATCACGGGGCTTGTCAGCGGCAGATCCCGGACTCAGACCCTCGTCCGTCCGACGCCGGGCCCACCCTGCGGTCCACGCTGGGAGGTTTATCACCCCAACAGCACTCGCCTGGGGTGGAAGCCCCAGATGCAAGGTTTACGGCAGTCTGATTATGTAAGTGAGAAAGACTCATCACTTCGGGGATCACGCCCCGTGCCCCAAACACAGACACCATGGCCCACATCACAGGCTTGGCCATTTATCTGAAACGGGCAGGATCATTTTTAGTACACTGCTGTTGGTTTCTGACATGCAAACAGACAAAAGTCTTTGGTCACCCTCAAACAATGAAAACGATTGGGACATCGGTCAGCGGCCACAGGGACACAGGGCTCCCGAAGCGAAGCGATGCTCAGCTGAAAGATCCTGGGTCCACCAGCACGCGAAATCTCTGTCCTGCGCGGACACGCACTGGCCAATGTCCCTCTGCTCTCTAGGACAGTTCAGTAGACATCAGATCGGCAGCCACTGGCAAGCCAGGGGGGATGGGGCGCTTGGACCCATGGGAACCGGTATCACTCCCAAGGCATGGGGGTGGAGCAAATGAGAACCCTAAAGCACACAGATATCCAGACACCCCGAACCTAGGCTGCTTCGGAGCATCCCCAACACGTGGTCCTTTACTAATCGATTTGAAGACCTTTCTAGTTTTGAAACACTTTGGAGATCAGCTGCTAGAACCTGTGCATTTTCCATAGGAGGGACCTGAGACGAACAGGCTGTCCCGCCCAAATGCGGCCAGGTAGGGGAACCAGGTCTACCTGGAGACTCAGGCCCCAGACGCCCAGCCCAGGGCTCTTTTTCTCTTTCCATCCCTAGGAAATGTTTCTTCTTCAGAAACAAATCCCAGAGAAGCAGAAGTACACGCGCGCACACGCATGCACGGGCACACATACACACAAGCACACGCAGTACTCTTAAAATTGGTAAAAAAAATCACTGAATCCAGGAAACCAAGGGTCAACGTAACATTGTCGTTAATTAAGGATGCTCTCCTCACATTTTTCTCTCTTCAAATTTGCTTTTTTAACAACAGGAAGAGTTAAGTAGAGTGACTGTATTAATTCTGAATTTCTTGCCTTTTAATAGTTGGTGTCACCACCTTCATGTGATTCAAATTTAGTTGCTTTGCATCTAATTGCAGCATTGTACAAAAAAAAGGTAATTTGACATCCAAAGGAGGAGTGAGGGAGAACAGAGAAAAGAGGAGACATATTACTGAACTTTGTGATGATAATTATCCGAACATAAAGACTCTTACAAGGACATTCTACACTGGATATCAGCCAGAAAAATTAAACCTGTGTTGCTGCTTCAATACATCTGAATACTAGGAATTGGCAGAAAAACATCTATTCTATGAATAATAGACTCTACAGTCCCAGAGGACAGCAGTACATGAATTTAAAAAAAAAAAGAAAAGAAAAGAAAAGAAAAAAAGAAAGAAAGAAAGAGAAAAGAAAAAGAAAAAATAGTCTTGAGCTTTTTCCAAAATGGTGCTAATGCGCCACTGAAACTTAATTTTATAATTTACTGGCAGTCGAGATGGCAGGAAATAAAATAATTTGCTATATTCTGCACAACAAACCATGCTTTTCCTGGGAAGGGGTAATTATCCCCATGGAAAAAAAAAAAAAGAAAAAATACGCCATCTCATATTAGGCTAAAGTCTCATCAAGAAGAGAAAAAGTGCCTCATTACCCGTAATTACCAGAGAATTAGAAACATCATTTAACTAAATGAGCGAATAATGCTCAGGATATTGAAGAAACTTGCCTGCACTTCTGCAAAGCACTCTAAGTCCCATTACAAAAATTGCCCCTCTTTAATGGAATAATTTTAGGCCTGGTCTGCCTTGCTTTAAAAATAAAGAGGCTCTGAGAGGCAGAAAGAGGCTGAAACTGCCACAAACAACTGTTGAAAGGAACTGAGGAGAAAGCGCTGTCTCTCCTGGAGACCAAGACTCAGAATGACTCATAATCTACCATAATCAGGAAAATTAAACCTGAGGACTTGAAAAAAGGATTACTCCCTGTTTAATTGTACTTCCTCAAGACGGCGATGTATTTGTGAGTAACAGATGAAAGATGTTCAGGTTCGGGTACGGCGTCCCCTCTCCACTACAAAAGCAGTTACGGCCATTCGATGTTCTCTTAAAAAATAAAATTATAACATACCTGCAGGTTGATGTTTATCGTGGCTTAATGCGATGATGTTTCTAGCTACTCAAAAGCCTCCAGGCTTGGGCTGGGGTCTCCTCCCTCTTTTCTCTTCACTTTTAATATTTGTCAGGATTCAGCCTCAAAGCAGTGAATTGAATAAAACCGCCCCCCGCCCCCTCCTGCAGCAACCACCTTTCTTCGCAGAGAGACACAGAGGAGGAAAGAGCATCGCCCCTGGCTGCTGCCCGAGCTGCTAGAGTTTAAAGCAAGTCAAATTCAGAAAGAAATCAGTATTGGTCTGGTTCCTAGCAAATGGCCAAAGAGGGAACTAAAGAGGTCACTTTCAAGAAGAAACCAGAGCCGGGGACAGGACTGTAGCACCACCCTGAGGACCCCACCCTGAGATCACCCAAGAATGACCCCCGACCACGCCCTCTTCGGGACAGGCACAGCCAGAGCAACAGAAAAGTGCCCCTTGCTGTGGACTTTTAGCCACTGTCAACTGCAACCCTCCCTGCCTTTTCAGCAGGGAAGAAGCTGAAAACCAGCCCAAGGCCACAGAGCTCCCTGCACGGGCCCCTTGCGGCCGAGTCTAGATCTTCCATAGAAATCGCAGCTGCCTCTGGGCGGGGCGGGAATGAGGGTCCCACTTACCCCACCACATCTGACTTCTCTGCCCCTTGGCAGTCCTGTGGCCTCGGCTCCCGCTTGTCACAGGCGCCCGCCCCGGGGAAGCATGGAGACGCGGGCGAGGAAGGCAGGGGCGCGAGGGTGCGAAATGATTACACCTGCCCTGTCCCTCTGCCTCCCTAGGCCCCTTGGACGTGTCCCTCTGGACCACTTTCAAGCTCTAGGTCCCCGTATTCAAATCAAAAAATCATGAAAGGCAATCGGTTGGTGTTCTCAGGGATGAGAACAGCTTCATAGAGATAAAGCTCTGGACAGAGGAACCACTCTGGAGATTGATAAAGGGCAAAGTGCCCTGGGCTTTTAAAGTCCCCTCACCGAACTCCAAGATGGAATTGGTCACTACTGAAGTTTTCAGATGAGAAGAAACAAAGAACTTGATCTCCGATCTCCAGCCGATGGAACACAGTTAGAGGACACAGTAGTGACAGCTAAGGAAGGTAAGTCAGGATAACTGATTTACCCACTAAGCTCACACAGCCCAGAAGGGTGGGCCCAACCAGAACGCAGACCCGCCTGCTCCCAAAATGCTCCCGCTGGGCCACACACGCCATCTCCTCCAGGGAGAACGAACAAGGAGAGCCAGCGCCGAAGCCGCTCACGTGGCACGGCACTTCAAGATGCTTTCAAAGTGTTTTCACACCTGTTGTCTCCAGTGAGGTGAACCAAGATGGCACCATCTCCATTTCACACCAACATATAAAGTAATTTAGACAAAGTCATCTTGCCACCAACAGCCAAGACAAGTGACACTTCCAGCTGACCCGGAGAGCGTACTGGTAGCGGTGGTGGCATGAATTTTGAGAGAGGATCCATGCCGTCCAAGATTTGCACACGCAGCCCCTTGGTTCATTCATCAACCAGAATTAATTCTCTCAGTGTAGGCAATGGCAGGAGACTGTAAACATCTGAAGCACTTTTATTTTTCTAATTGTTTCCAGTCAGATCATCTATCTTGTGCCATTAGCAAAGCAAAAATGTTTAAATCACACGAGCTAGCTAGTCGAGATAACACAATAAGTTCCCATTTTGATTATCCTACTGTTCCAAACACCACAAAAATGACAGCTAGCTAATTAGAAGAGAGAGAGAGAGAAAAAAAAGACAGATTTAGACTCAAACAAGAAATCAACATTTCTTTGGATTTAAATAGCTGATCTCTAGGGCTGGAATCAAGAAGCAACAGCAAGACTTTTAATTTCTGATAGGTGACAAGGACTCCGAGACAGGAAGAAGGGTAAAGAGAAAAATCAAGAGCAACAACAAAGGAACAAAATTAAAACCTCCGAACTACATGAGGGAATTCTGCAACAAAGTATACATGTGTCGAATCATCACATGGTACAGTTTACATATCTTATGATTTTATTTGGGGTAGGGAAATAAACCTAAGAAGTAAAATTACATGTCAGCCATCAACATCAAAATGGAAACAGATATTATTAACTGCAGGTGAAATTAACTTTATAGTTCCATCAAAGACTTTGTTTAAAGCATTCGGAGGTAAATAAAAGCATAAATTCATTTAAAGCGATTCAAGAAATTCTGTATCAGAAACAAACAAATACAAAACAAGAGGGAGATAGGAAAAAATAGACACCCTAGAAATGAAAAGAAACTTACTAGGGGGAATAAATTCTGGACTAATACAAAGAGAATTGGTAAGTTGCAGGAGAGCTCTGAGGAACTTACTCAGAACACGGCATGGCGAGAAAACAAAATGAAAGTATGAAAGAACAAGCAGGGGACATGGAAGAAGAGTAACCCCCAGCCTTCAGCGGGCAGGAGCACCAGAGCAAGGGAAAGAAGGGGATGCGGTGAACGCTGGGCAAGAAATACTCAGAAACATAAATGCTGAAAATCGTCAAGAATCGAAGGGCTGTGTTATGCTTTGAGTATTGAGCAGGGATATGTAAAAATGAATCCACATCTAGACACATCACAGTGAAACTACAGAATATAAAGGATAAAGAGACAATGGTTTCTGGAATGGGATGGTTAACTTTTATGTGTCAACCTGGCAGGGCCACGGTGCCTAAATACTTGGGCAAACAGCATTCTGGATGTTTCCGTGAGTATGCTTCTGGATGAGAGCTACATTTAAATTGATGGACTTTGAGTAAAGCAGATGGTGTTCCATATTGTGGGTGGGCCTCGCCCAATCAGTTGGAGGCCTAAATGGAACAAAAGGTTGACCACCCCCAACCAAGGCAGGACTCTGCCACAGACTCTCTTCAGATTTCATGTGCAACTTCAGCTCTTTCTGGTTTGCCAAGCAGGCTGCTTTTAGATTTAAACTACAACTCTTTCCTGAGTTTCTAGCCTGCCAGCCTCCCCCGTTTAGACTTCGGACTCAGCAAGCCTCCACGACTGCATGAGCAAATTCCTTAAAACAAGTGTATATACAAGTGTGTGTGTGTATACACACTCACACATCTTGTTGGTTCTATTTCTCTGGAGAACCCTGACTCATACACAGAGGCAGAAAAAAAAAAAGATAGATATTCTGTAAAGGAATAATAGTTAAACTAACAGCAGACCTGTCAACAAGAATTATATATGCTAAGGGGAAAAAAGGATGCTGAGGAAAAAGAAACTGTCAGCTTAGGATTGCGCATCTACCTAAACTATCCTTCAAGAGTGAGGACAGAATAAAGACATCACCCGAATACAAAGACAGACTCAGATTCTCACTGAGAGGGGAAACAAACTACTAAAGGATATATTTCAGCAAGAAGAAAATTAAAATTATGTCAAAGGGGAAAAAGCAACTATGGGCAAAGATAAAATATATATAGGTAAATACATTAACTGCTGAACTATACAAAGAAAATAGCTAACTTTAATAGTTTAAAATTGGATAAAACTAAAATTATAAACATCAATTACAAGGTAGTAGAAGGGAGTGTTCAACATGTGAGAAATCGTTCTTGAGAAGAGGCTAGAAACACTGAATAACTATAGTGTTTCATAGAAAATTCTATAGTTTAATGAGTTAAAACTTTACAAGTTAAAACTTTAAGAGTAACTATCAGCCTAGAGTTTCCAAACCAAAAGTAAGGTGGGAGAAAAGAAGGAATATGAAAAGCTCTCTCGATCCAAAAGAGAGCAGAAAAAGAGGAAAGAGAACACTAAAGCACAGTAAATAAAATTACTCAAATAATTAAGATAGTAGAAACTGTGGAAATAAACTCATGTACATCAGTGATCACAGAAAAACTTAAATGAATTAAACTCATTAATTAAAAGACTGAAATTATTTTGCATTTATAACAGAATTCATAAAATACATAAAAACATATAAAGCAAAACAATTACACAAAGCAAACAGAATTACAAGCAGACACTGGCAGATCAACATAGTGGGAGATCTTAGCATAAGAAAACAAATAATGTAGTTCGAAATTTAATAAGAATATAACAGAGTCGAACAACAAAATTAATAATCTAATTAATACAAAAGTTGAATCCTGCACCTGACAGAGAAAAATCTTTGCAGATGCATAAGTCAGTTATAAAAACTATTTGTCACAATGGAAAACTAACAAATCACAAAAGTTGGTATCAGACCACTCTCTCTGACTACAGCATCATTGATCATAAATCAACAATTAAAAAACTGCCCATATTTGGAATCTTAAATGTACACTCAATAATTCATGGATAAAAGAGGAAATCTCAGTAGAAATTATAAAGTATGTGGAACCAAACAGCTATGCAATAACTCATAACAAAATAGTGAAGAATGTACTTAAAATATATAGTTTTATAAACATTTATTTTAAAATGAGAAAGTTCGAGAATCAGTGAGTTTTGTGTTCTACCCAAGACGAGTATCGAAGAGTAAGACTGATCAATAAGTCACAATTAGAAATAATATTTCAAATCATAAGTGAGTACTATGAACAACAAATTTGAAAGCATACATGAAATAGATTTTTTAAATATACATGTTAAAATTACCAAAATTGACTCAAAAGAAATAGAAAATCTGAATAAATCAAATTGAATTGCTAACAAGTCTCCCCACCACCCCCAACACCTAAAGCCTACCAAGGTCCAGATGATTTTCCAGGAAGCTTTTGCCAAACCTTCAAGGAACATATAATCCTCATTTTAAATTGTTTCAGAGACTAGAAAAAGAAAAAAGCCACCCCGATTTGTTTTTCAAAGACTTGTTACAAAGCGAACGTAAAGATACAGTAATTACGCAAGGCCAGCAGGAGAAATGACAGAGCGCGCACTCGGCACTGATGGGAGCGTCAGCACATATCGGAGACGTGAGACCCACTTTTCCTTCTCAGCCACAGCTGGAGCACCCCGACTCCAGGCCAGAGAGGTTTCATTCTCACCAGCTGCATGAAAATGTCAAGTGAAAACCCAGCAAAAAATCAGGAAGCCGATTCTTACTTTTTACCCTATACGTTCTCAAAGCCAGATTTTGCTTTCTCGGGTGTGACCAGGTGAGTTCAGCTGGGTGTGAAATCCGTCAAATCCTAGCCACAGACACGACCTCCGGTCTAATGCACAACCAGAGGGATTTTTTCTTAACAGCTAAGTCATTCCAGACCAAAGTGTGCTGAGCAATATGCCAAGCCTTGCGTGTGTTAAAATATACACAAAATTTACTATTTTAACCATGGTTGATGTACAGTTCAGTGGCATTAAGTATATTCACATAGTTGTGCAGCCATCACCCCCAACCATTTCCAGAACTTTTTTCATCTTCCCAAACTGAAACTCGGTACCCCCTAACTACCATCTCCCGAATTCCCGCTCCCCAGGCTCCGGCAACCCTATTCTACTTCCTGTTTCTGGGGCTCTAACTACTCTAGAGACCTCATACGGTGGAATCAGCCAACACCTGTCCTTTTGTGACTGTCATTCCACTTGAGTCATACGTTCAAGGTTCATCCACATTGTAGCAGGTGTCAGAATCTCCTTCCTTTTCAAGGCTGAATAACGTTCCATTGTGTGTATTGACCACGTTGTGTTTACCCGCCGTCTTCTGATGGACATTGGGGCTGTCCCTACCTTTTGGCTACTATGAATGATGCTGCTGCTCTGAACATGATGTGCAGGTATCTCTTCAAGTCCCTGATTCCCATTCTTTTGGGTAGAGAGACCCAGAAGTGGAATTGCTGGATCACGTGGTAATTTGTGAAGAACCGCCATGCTGTTTCCCACAGAGGCTGCTTCATTTACATTCCCACTGGCATCGCACAAGGCTTCCCATCTCTCCACATACTCACCAACACCTGTCGCTATCATCTGGCTCCTTGGCGAAAGCCATCCTAATGCGTATGCAGTGGCGTCTCACTGTAGTCTGAGTATATTGACACTAGACAGCACCGCAGGCAGCCTCGGAGGGGGGCTTCCATTCTCACGCTATCAGTTCAGAGTTTAGAACACGATTAACGTTTTAAAAGAGACCGGGGAACAGGATGGGAGGTAGTGGGGTATAGGTATAAAATGCACTGCCTGAAATAAAAGTCCTTTTACATTAGGAAGAGAATATTAGATTTAACGTGTCCCCTGAGAGTCCAACACTACAGAATGACACTCCCATAGACCAACAGAAGAATTAAAAAGAAAAATAAATAGGAATTTGTGTTTATTTTTGGCTTTCTTAGTCAAAGACTACCTTCTAAAGGGCTATGAATAATATATATAACTATCGATGCCACGTAACTAGCATGAACGTCAGGGACTGGGCCGGGCACTTGATATACATTTTCACTTAATGCTCCTACCGACCCCCTTTGCGGATGAGGCGGTTGAAGCCTGGGTCCCAGGCAGCCTGCCCAGGGTGACAGAGCAGGCCACCTGCCGAGCCAGGATTTGCGTCTAGGCTTCTGGCTGGGAATTTTCCAGCCCATAAGTCGTAAGACTTCAAGGCTTTTTTCTACTATTTCAGTTTTCTGTCTTGTAAAATGTAACTTCAAGCCTTGCTTTATTCCCCAAGCCAGCTCACACGCACTTCGCATGCACCTCCCTAGAGGCAGGCTCCCTGTCGGCCACGCTGTCCTCCTGTGAACTTGCTGCTTCCCAGTCACCGACAACCTCTTTCCCCACTAGAGAACAGGAGAAGCACGCACCCAACTGGTCCCCTTTGGATTGTGGCACACATTAAATGCGAAAGGCACAGGACTGAACCACCTTACAAACTCCAAAAACAAAGCTCCCAATTTTTAAATGTAATAGCATATATCTGGCAATCAATAGTCAACTGATTTGTAACTACAGTGCAGAACAGACAAAAAGGCCTGCAAACGAGCCTCCGGAACTGCACTCTAGAGACCTCAACAAAGTTAAGCATGCAAGAGAGATGCCACTGCAAAAAATATGTTGCGTACAGAGTTCTGTCACTTTGGGTCCCATCCCGAGGAGGGAGCTTGTCCAGGGCTGAAAGAGCAATTGTGCAGAGATATGTCAGGGAGGTGATAATTTGAGAGGCTTTTTTCTTTTTAGCAATGATTATGATGATGATTATGCATATATTTAAATTTTATATGTATCCACATAGTGTTCATCAACTACATCTCTAATATCTCTAAGCTTTAGGGAAAAATACCTAACTCTTGTCACCTTCCCCTCAGCCTCAGGCCACTCTGCTGACTTATGCACCTGTCCCACCCCAGTGAACAGTAAGCTCCTCCTCAACAAAGATTGTGTATGATTCATCTCTGATTAACAACAAGCTCCATGTCAATTGTATCTTGATAAAGCCAGAAAAATTAACAGCGGCAATTGACACTGTGCACTGGAAATACACCACAGACTGGTACTAATCACTACAACACTGTTACCTAACCCTCAGGACTACCCTAGGAAAGAGGCACTGTTATCACCACAAGGACACAAGGCTCGGAAGTTAAGTAACAACCCCACGTTTCACAGTGAGTTACGGCATCTGCATTCAAACTCGACAGGTCTGCTACACAGCCCACCCTCCTGAACCCAGTGCTGTCCCAGGCAGGTCATTCAGAAGTGTTAGGATCAGGATGTGGGTAGGTGGGTGGATGGATGGAGCACAAAACAAAACCCACAAAGGGAATATTTTGACAGTTGGTGAGCTTAGCATTTAAGGCATGTTTCTGAGTGAGGTTAAGGGTATGGATTTGCTGTATTCCAAGTCTACCTAAAACTTGAACCCCTAATAAAAAAAATTCCCACCACTTGTCCTAAAAGCATAAGAATCATGAGCGGGAGAGAGGGAGGAAGGGATGAAGGACACAAATAAACACGTGGTGTCAGTTCTCTTTGGAAGCGTTCCCAAACCTGAATTTGTCTGGATGAGCACAAAGCACAAATGAGAATGCATCAGAAGGCTTGTCCTCATATGAGAAAGACATCTCGTTATGTTCTAGAGACCAAAGAAGCCAGTCAGAAAGGTTTTAGCACCCCTAACCACCTCTAAACACTTGCCCTTAACAAGAACCTTAAAAGCAAAAGGCTTTGCAAAAATGAAAGCCCTCTTGAAAAGAGGCTACACATTTGCTTCTAATTCTCTGACTCCTTGTGTCGCTCGGGGCTCAGTCAGTCAGGGGAGCAGAGACACCACAGTATCTGAAGAGATACTCCTTTGGCTCTGGGGGGGTCATGGAATAGGGCTTTTTCCTAGGAATCCAACCGAATACAATTGTGGGAGGAGCTGGGGAAGGGGCACGAACGGGGGTCTGGAGTGCGTACTGGAGGGCCGGCAGTCACCAAGCCGTAGATCAGAGGACGGAGCTGTCTGGCCACCAAGAGGGCTGCAAAGAGGGGCTGGGAGAGGCCTCTGTTTAAGTGCCATCCCGTGAGTCTGCAGCCACACATCTGGTGGTGGGGCTTACATTGCAGGCTGGGCATCAGGGCCAAGAGTCAGGAAGACATGCTGGATGCAGATCAGAAGAGAGCAAGGACAGGCAGGAACCCATTCGACACCTGTGCTGCCATCCATCACCTCCCCTGACAGCCAACAAACCCTCAGAGAGTAACGGGTGTTCCAGTCTATGTACGTTCCTCTTTGGGCCAACTCTAACCTGGAACCATACAGGCAAGAGGATGCTGGGAAATGTAGTTCTCAGCTTAACCAAGGCAACCCAGCACAACCTACCAGACTCCCTTAATTAAATATAGAATACTTAACCTTATTATTCACATCTTTGGGGCGACTGTACATTTTAACCGTAATTACATGATAAATATTTCATGGTATGTATCTTTGTCATATAATTAGGAATAAAAAATGTAATCTCAAAAAGATGCTGAATAATTCAAATGGCTGAGGATGTGATTAAAGCCATGACTGAAATATGGTCAGAAGGTAACTCAAGGTCTTCAAATGTGATCTCCCGAGAAAAGTATCACAGCTGGGTAGGTGTTTTAAAGAGTTCACTGAAACAGAAATGACCCAAAAGGAAAAAAAAGAGAAAAAAAAAAACTGTATGGCTTTAAATGTGGGGTGAAAACCTAAAGAATACACCCAGCTCGTGTTATAATCTGGCAAGAATTTTAGTCAGTTTATAAAAACAGGATTCATTCTAATCCGGCCGTTGCTAAGGCAGTGACATCCGCTTTTCATTTCACTCATCCATTTTGAAAATGCTTCCTTTTTTCAAACCCCTCGAGGTTAGGAAATGGGCCGTGGTTCTTCCAAAGGTCCTCACGGCACCTAGGACCAGGACGTCTGGCCCCTGGGAAACGTCTCGACAAATTTTAACCAAATTCCACATTTAGCGCACCCATCTTCCTAAAAGCACTGTGGCGCTGGGGGTCGGTGGCTCCAAGGGGCTCCTGACCTCTCGTGGCTCATAAACCAGGACGAGAGACGACCTTGCACAAAACGTATTCTGAAACAGAAATAAAGTGGACTCTGACAAGTGCCGTGACTGAAGTATGAGAAACCACACTTTGGGGAATAGGGAGGAAGGCGAGATTAATGTGATGGGCGCATCTGGGAAGGCTTCTTAAAGGAGGCGGGGGCAGGCCTTGGAGACTGAGACTTCAGAAAGGTTGTGGGATGTGGGGTGGGGAGACACACACAGAGGGAGAGGGGAGGGAAAGGGGGAGGGGAGGACGGAGAGGAGGGAAAAACAAGCAGGGAGGAGGGAAGCGTACAGATGAAGATACGCTGAGGAACTTGTTGGAGGATAAACTGGGGAACGACTTATCAGTGGATCAAATGAAAGAGTCTCCATGCTTCTCCTTCGACCTACAGCCAAGTGAGTGCCCGTGGCTCCCATCCTGGATGTGAAAACTCGTGCCCGATGGAAGGAAATGCCAACTCGCAGGCGAGTCAAGGAACCCGGGGCCATCCGCGACTCCGCTCGCTTCGGGCAGTCACTCGTAAGCGTACGCAACCTCCAGAGCGCCTACATGGTCCAGCCAGGCGCTGCAGAAGTCAGGAAAATCAAGACACTGCACCTGCCCTGAACGAACCTAGCACAAAGTCTGGAATTACTATGCATCCATCAGTATTTATATAAAATACAAACCAACGAATGAATGGCGGGGAAACGGCAGGTGCCGTGGGGTGAGCTCGGGTTCTGCAGTTAGGCGGGGGAGGAGTCCGGCCTCACCTCAGAGACTCGGCGAGTTGGGGTCCAGACTACAGCAATAAAGCAAGTTTCACGATAAAATGGGTCGTTTTTTTTGCTGGTGGAGGGTCTTGCCTTCAATTCGCCAAAAAACGTAACGGTCACGAGGTACACTACGGTGAGGCGCGGTAACAAGGTACAGCCCTACCGGCTGTGTGACCTGGAGGATGTCACTTAACCTCTTGTGGCTTTGGTTAATAACGTCACCCTCATTGCTTAGTTGTGAGAGGGAGCACTGTGTAAAGAAAACAATGATCCGGTGTCCTTTAGGGGGGTGATGAAGTCATGTAAGATCGCTGAGCAGGAAGAAATAAAATGCTTAAGTTTTTCTTATTCCGAACCTTCCTCTACTCCAATACTTAAGAAACTTAAGTCCACACTTGCAGAAGTGGAGAGGCTTTGCCTTTCAAAGGCCAAGAGCCGGCAGGGCAGGGGAGGAGCCTCGGAGAGCCCTTCAGAAAAAGCTGGAGCCTCAAGTCCCACAGGCACCGCAGGGCACCAGCTGAGTGGACCAGACCTCCTGACCGGCCCAACGCTGCTGGCGCTACCCATTTTCCCAAGAAATCTTGTTTTGAGGTAGAAATTTTGATTCAAGAACAAGTAAGCTCGCAATATTTTCCTGACATCTCCCTCGTCGACATTAGACTTGGAAAATCTAGACACCATCCAAATAATCGGGTTACTGACGTGCACTTTTTAGAATCCCGTGGTGGCCCAAACACTGTCTGCTGCAAGTCCAGAGGCAGTTCTGCCACACCCGAGCTGGGCTCAGATGTGGGAGTGAGAACTTCTCCAAGCTACTGCCTGGCAGAATTCCATCGCCCATGGGTTTTGTGTTTTAATGTAGTGGAAGTAAAATGTGCTATTTCACTGTGCCCTCAAAAGGCCCGTTACGTCATGGCATGATGCCTGCCAGGTCAGATCTAATGCCTGGTCTCGTGGGGATGAGACAGGTTGATTTATCCATTGCCACCTGCCACCGCCTGGACAATACGACACCATGGAGTCCTGAGCATCTATTTCAAAAACCCACCGATGGCTTTATTTTCCTAAGTCGATTTTTGCACAAATGCCTTTTATCATCTGCCTGCTGATGGGAGGAAGAAAGGGAGGGAGACAGGAAGAGGAAAATGAGAGGCACGGAGAAGGGCAGAAAGAATGAAGGTCTATCTGAATTACAGATCTGCGTGATCAGCTTTGAGCGCTGGCCAAGAGAAGGTGGTGTGCCATCGACGGTGCCATTCAGCCTGGCACGGGCTTCTGACCCCTGAGGGTTATGAGGCTGTCATGAAAGACCCCAGGTATTTTTTCAAGCAAGCAGTTGGCAGCGATAGAGGATTCCATTAGAACGGCCATGACTCCATGTTTTCTGTGAGGCCCTCACACTCGACGAAAGGCCAGGCCTTGAGCCTTTTAGGACTCAGTTCCCTGGATGGCCGAGGAGCTGGGACACCCCTCATACACTGAGATTTCTGATGTGAAGTCAGGAGAGGCTTTTTCAAACCGATCCCTTCACTTTCCAATGCCTGACCTCGATCTGCACATCTGGAGGGCTAATAAAAACAGAGATGACTCCCTTTCCCCCAGGAGCAATGACGATTCCACCCGCAAATATTTTAGGCTTAGACTCTGGCACAGCTGTCACCTTTCCAACGTGTCCGTTTCCCTCTCTGGCCTGGTTCTCCACCTGAGCTGCCAAAAAGGCAGAACCTTTCACAGGCATTTTTGTCCCTGTAATTCCCAATCTACAATTAGATGCTCAAGGCAACAAGTATGAAAAATAATTGTCTCTTATTTTTCCTTCTCACCCATCTCACCAAGTTCTAATCAGGGAAAAATCGGTTTAAATTAACAAGACGAAATCATGAATGTTGGCAAAGGAAGTCTAACGCTGGCCAAGAGAAGAATCGGGCCTAACCCTCTCTCCTGAGTTTTACTCATTTGGGATCAATGATGAACAAGAAAACCTTTGCTGAAATTTTGACTAGGAGCCAAATTAAATTTGCCTTGATGACCCAACTGAAATTTCAAATTTAAATTTCAGGTTAGTCTCGTTGTTTCCTACCTAATCCCAAGAGGCTAGTTCCTCTGCATGTTTCTCCAGGTTTACCCCCAATCGCCAACTTAGAGGACAAGGGTAAATCAAACTGTTTCACTGTTTTCAGCCAAAAAGTGTGTCTAGAAATATTGCATGTTCCCAACCTCAGTAATGCAGTAATGTTCGATGTACAGATCAAATAATACTATTATTATTAACCATGTGGAATTCACCCTTCGGGCTTAGTTAAATATATTCCTTCTGATCTCATTTGCTTTTTCTCCTAAATCAAGTCAATTTATCACAAATTCTCTGTTAACGGAGTCCAAATACATGAGATTTCTCGTATTCTTCAATAGCTTCACATCTAAGTCAAAAACAAAACCCTGGACGATGACTGGACGTTCTGAGATGGACGTTTGCTCTCATTGCAAAGCAAAAGCCAAGTCCAACACTTAACGGGACATGTTCCATTGACACAAGTAAAGGAAGCCGAAAGCCGGGCCACCCAGCTCCCAACGAGCAGAGCCCATTCTACACTTCTGCCAGTAACCGGGGTCGATGGTCACCTTGTGGGCAGCAGCGACAAAGGACAGCGAGTTCAGAGCCCAATTAACATACTTGTCCTCCATTTCCATGGCCACCTTTCTGTCAGTTACATATGGAAAGCTGTGCTTCTCCACATTATCGCCAGCGACCCCGATGAACTAACAGTGAGCCCAGCAAGAGAACCATTTCTATATCCAAAGCTTGATGAAGGCGTACGCGGCCGCTGTTCCAAGCGAGGGCATTTCTTTAAATGGAGAATGCTCATAACTGACTGCCGTGTGAAACTGTGAAATAACGAAAGAGGTGAAGGATTTTTGCCAGGTGATTCGATAAGAATGTTAGGGCTTACCGGCTGAGGAGATCTGGCTACTACTAACACCAAAGACAAATCATCTGGCCTCTGTGAGAACACGTGGCCGGTGCGAAGAAAATCTTCAGGAGCTAAGTTTTTTGAGAATTACAAAGTGATGTTATAACAAGGTCAGGAGTCCAGGTTCGCAGGTTTTAAATTACTGCAACAGCCTATAACAGAGGCCTATAAAGGGGATAAAAGGTACTTTGTTACATCGGAAAAGCAAACTTAGCTGCTTCTGAGACCGACAGGTATTTGTATAGCTTCTTGGAGTTTGTGTTAACCGCACAGAGTTGGCTACGATGGTCAGAGGTAAAAGAATATTTCTTGGGAAATTAGTTAATAAAATAAACCACTGGAAATGAGTCTTAAATTACTTCGGTCTCATGTGCTGCTACCTTCAACCTCAGTAAAGCAAAGCATGTCTTTTTCCATTCCTCCATGAAAGGCAGCTGATTTGGAAAGTCGTAGCACCGGTGCTGTACTGTATTCAAGGAAAACAACCAAATAAAACCAACTGCTTTTCACTTAAAATAAGTTCTGAAGGCCGCCGCCCAGGGAGTCGCATCCCAGGGCAGGCTAACGCCCGTGATGCACCCAGCTCTCTGGAAATCACCGTTCGGTCTAGTTTCCACCTTCAGCTTCCTTTCCATCAAGATACAAAATACTTCCCAACTAAGAAGCCGATGCCGCATGACAACCCCAGCACGTTTCGCGGACGCCCTTCAAAACGAAAGCACTGTTGCAACACGCCACTGATCAAGGGGAAAACGCCTTCGTACTCAATGGTCCGGTTGGTATTTGCAGCCACCAGGCACGGCTGCTTCCATTTCTCTTCGTGTTAGTTCCCAAGCACCACGGCCAGGTGCCATTTTTAAAGGAAACGGCTGTAACTAGTCCTATAGCGTAAATGAGTACTTTCCCAAGTGAAAGATGACCCGGAGCCACTTCAAAGACTGAGGTGGGGAAGTCAAAGGAGAGAAGAACCATGAAACGAGATTTATGGTTAACTTCCTGGATGCCAACCGGATGTGTTGTTTTTAACGCACCTCGTCTACTGGGTACTAGTAACACGCTCACTCATTTTCACGGGGGAAAGAATAACTTCTGTTAGGTTATGCAGTTTTCACTCTTGAAGAGAGACATCAGAGAAATGCCATCCCTTTTGTAATGATGGCTGATCTCATAGGGCAGCCACTCCACCGTGCCGCCCCGGGGCTGCTGAGCTGCTTCCCTACAAACAGTCCTGTCTGTAGCTTTGTCCCTCTCCTGCTGCATCTTACTAACCACACCTGATGTTGAATGTGGGGTTCATCTCAGGATAAAACGTCTACCGCTTAAGCAAATCTCTTAGAGCAGAACATGGACACCACAGAAGCATAAAGGCATAAATGGGTGACGCTTAAGGATGGAAAATGGGAATGGGTGAGGGAGGGGGTACGAATGAAGCTTTGAGTATGTGGTTTTATTTTAAAACAAAGATGAATAAGGCAAAATGTTAACATTTTAAAATCTGGATGGTGGGTTTATGGGTGTGATTCTTTGTTTTTCTGAATGTTTGACAGTTCACATTTTAAAGATGTACTGGGAAGTTTATCCTACAGGTGTCTGAGAACCTGTCAGCTGAGGGTAATGGGTTGTCTTTTATCCAGAGAGAGCGGGGATTTGCTGTCCACTAACTGTGTCGGCATGCCCTAACAAACATCCCATGCTCTCATTTATGACTCCGTGATTCAGGTAGTATCTTCATTTTCCAAATGCGGAAACTGAGGCTCAGAAATAATTTGGCCAGTGACGCAATGAATTAAGCAATAAAGCCAGGTTCAGAGGCTCACCATGCTGCCTGACCTGATAAACTACATGCAGTCCCAGAAGACTAACAGAGCACGCAGGCAAGAGAGCGCACGACAGGGTCTGGCTGCTCGTTCCTCTTTAAAGTACTCCCAGAGGGTTCTCAGACGCTGCTTTCCTTGGCGCACACGTTGTCACGGCACCTGCGTTAACCAGTTACGTGAGCTTAGACTTAAGGGAGATCGCCCTCTTCACTGACAGAGTGGTGGAAGCGAGGACCACGGGGAAGCCAAGTGCTTGGAGACCAAAGCTAGTCGCACTCCGGTATCACAGCGTTTGTCAACCTGTCACTATGCGTGTCAGTCCCTGCCCCAGACTGGAAACCCGGTGAGGAGGGACCTTACCCTACTGAGCCCGGGAGCCCCAGCACCTACGCATGGCGCCAAGCATTCAGCGGGTACTAAACAGTTGTTCAAAAGTCAAATACCAGGTGGCTCTTAAAAATGAGGCAAAAAATAAAGTACAGGAGAATTTTCCTAACGCATTGCAAGTACATAAAGCAGGATTCTTAGACATGACCCTTTTTATAAAATTGTACCTACTACTAAGTAGCTGCTCTTGAGCATCTAAGCCACAGGGAAGGGGACACCTGCTGCCTCCCTCTGCGCAACAGCTGAAGAGAGTGAAAGCCCAGCCCAAGTGAGAAGCAGCTCAGCTCACTTACAAACTGTCGCCAGCCGTCTGGAGGACCTGCCCACGTCGCGACACTGGGGTGCAAATTTGTAGTCCATGCCATTGAACTCCTCTGAGCCAGCCTCCTCTTGGCCACCCTAGGATCTTTTGAATCCAGGTTTCAGATGCTCTAGGGGGGTGACCAGCCACCCGTTACCTCAGAGTACATCTAGGATGCCCTCCCCAAGTAAATATCACGAAGCTACAGGGCCTGTACCACACATCACACCATCTCCAAATCTTCTAGTCTTCACCTAGGTATTTTCATATGATGTGGTTAACAGATTTCTACTCACAGAGCAGTATGCACAGAAAATTCTGAGGGCTTGATACACACCAAAACGGTATCTGCTGTAGAGCTGTGTGATGGTGCAATTCAATTTTTTGCAAGCTGTTATCTAAACTTTTCTACAGTGAACATATCCCTTGTGTAAGTTGTTAAATGCTTACTAAATGAATAAAAGGCACATGTCTAGTACACTAAACACTGAGTGACTCTGTTCTAAAATTATAGTGAAAATTATTCTGAAGGAGTCTTCTCTATCAAAGTGGCCCAATGCTCAAGCACCAGAGGACACAGAGATGCGGTCCCTGCTCTTGACAGAATGCAGTAGGGGAGTAGGATGCGCACACACGAAATGCTACGTGAGTGACTGCCAAAGGCAGGTGAGCAGGAGACGCTTCATCCAGGTTTGGAGAAAGGGCACACTCATTTGTGAGCTGGAGCCAGGATGGAAGGCTTCGTGGAAAAGGGGATCTTTTTCATGGAACAGGGCCAGGCAGGATTCATAGGAAAACTGACAGAGCATTTCAGAAAAGGGAAACTGCCTGAGCAGACTGAAATTCGGGATTCTACATGTGCATCGGAGTAATAGCAAAGCCAACAGCCTGACACTCAGAGTAAGAGAATCCCAGTGTTTGGGGGAAAACGGTAAAAAGTAAAATGGGCGAAAGGGGCAGAGAATAGAGACTCAGGGTCAAAGAATTTGGGGGAAAACTAGTTGAACGAAGTTAACGGCATATCTTTACTGTGGAGTTCTCCAGGCTCTCAGGCCGATGTGCAGTCTCTTCCCACCAAGCGTAGAGATCTAGT
This sequence comes from Pteropus alecto, assembly GCF_000325575.1. NCBI lineage: Eukaryota > Metazoa > Chordata > Mammalia > Chiroptera > Pteropodidae > Pteropus > Pteropus alecto. The sequence continues at coordinate 6,406,770 of NW_006436291.1, forward strand.
CTCATCTGACCCAGAATCCTTCTCAGTGAAGAGAGAAGTGCGAAGCAAACACTTTTAGGGAACACCAAGTTCAACACCTAAGACAAAACAATGCAGGGCCTGAAAGGCAAGGTAAATTCAGCGGTCTGGCCCTGGTCCTTGCGACGGGGCCTGGGCTGTCCCCAGAACAAAAGAGAAGCTGCTAATCCAGCTGTAAATTCGTACAGGTGGGACTCAACCAGTGACTGCTCCCACCACTTGCCCATCCACTTGTCAGAAGTCTCAGCAAACGTCAGTCTCACCGCCGCTCTCCTGAGAGCGCCTGGACAGCCAGCAGGCCCCTCCTGGTGATCTGCAGGCCTTGGAAGCTGCGCGCTTCCTTACGAAGAGACAGAAGGGCTGCTGTGAGCAAGGGAAACGCTGAGGGTCCCGAGCATGGCATGATAAAAAGAGCAAGAGCTTTTAAAGTCTTGTGTGGTATGAAGCAGTTTGCTCAAACTAAAGGTGGCGAGGCATTTGTTACAAAATCAGTTCAGACCATAATCGTCACCTCTTAAAAACAAACAAACAAACTAAGGCACTATGTGTATAAACAACAAGCAATGTTTTATAAAACTTTCCTGTTATACATACTGTATTGAGCTGTGTCTGGACAGTAGTACAAATGTGTTTCATACCTGGGTTGCAGCTAAAAGCTTTGAAAGTCACTGCTCCAGAAGCAGAGAATTTAGGGCAAAGACCGGAGGCTGCAGCACGCACCCCCACCCCAGATGGACAGAGGGGCAGTAGCAGTAGAAAGAAAAGATAAACAGAAGGGATACTTACAAAGAGAAGAAAATTTGGCTTCAGAAAACCAACAGAAATGCTAAGATAGTACACCTGGGTCCCTTGGGAAGAAGTGGCCACGACCATCATCAGACAAACTGTGAGGGGGAGCTGGATAAGCAGTCCGTAGGGGAGGCAGGAGACACATTTGGTTTCACGACACAAGGACCTCTGGATGGAACTACAGAAAAAGCTCTGCTACCCTACCTCAAAAACGGGTCCCCAACACTGCTTTAATCAGTCACCTTTTACGATACTATATTCTCTTTCAGTTAAACATTTTAAATGTATGCTCTGTCTACAACCAAGTGGCTATGACTTTAAAAAGCACAAAATCAGACTAAAAAGCCAATACCTCGTCAGTTAGTCTCTGGCCATTCCATTATTCACCATCCCAAGGGCTTTGCTGATTGAGCATTTGATGGATAAGCACAGCCGGGCCTGTCACGTGGCTCCGTGGGCACGAGGTCTGCTGCGCTGGCACCGCCCGGAGACGCTCGGCCACGGGGCGCCCGCAGGCGGTGCCCACCCTCTAAGGCCGCACGATTGGCTCAAGGGCCCTGCTGACCCAGCAGGAGCGCGAGGGAAATGGCACGAGGCCAACAGATCACTCTACCCAGGGCCGAATCGCACTGCGTGGCAGAACATATGTAATTAAGCAAGGCAGCGCCGAGCTAAAGGTAAAACGCCATCCCGCCAGGCGCTCGGTGAAGGGGGCTCTGCTCCGCGAAGCCTTCTTCACGAAGCAAATTACATGCATTACCAACATTTAAAAACATCCAACGTTTAAGGGTTCTGAATCTCTGATTTATTAAAGACAGTGTGGAAATAACAGTTTAGATTATTTTACAAAAAGAGCTCAAGCTGCTCCGAAACAGCAAGGGGGCTTGCTGGGGAGACGCGGGTCGGCCGACGGGCGGAGAGG
>NW_006436291.1:6409340-6411499 GCF_000325575.1 Pteropus alecto
GAAATACTTATTGTGCATCTACTATGCACTAAGCACATTTTGTTTTGTTAGAGAAGAGATAATGGTGGTAGAAAAATGACCAACAGAAAAGAGCAAATATGATAATTGCCCATTGTGATAAGTACTATAAAAGATGTAAAGAAGCAGTCGGGCTGGAGGTTGAGGGCGCTGTTTTAGGTAGGGCAATCAGGGAAAGCCTCTCTAGGGCTTTTTGTTTGTTTGTTTAAGGGTTCTGAATCTCTGATTTATTAAGGACAGCATGGAAATGACAGTTTAGATTATTTTACAAAAAGAGCTCAAGCTGCTCCAAAACAGCAAGTGGGCTTGCTGGGGAGACGCGGGTCGTCCGACGGCCGCAGAGGACACCGAGACGCCTCGCCTACACACGGTCAGCACGAAAGGGCACAGACGAGTTTTGTGTCACACAGAAAACAGAGAAATCCACATACTAAGTAACGTGTCCGCAACGACTAACGAATCCCTAAGGGACAAGCGCGGATTCGCAGGAAGGAAAAGCTTTCCGCAGAGAAACCGCTGTCACGTGACGCTTAGGTGGACCTGCAACGAAGAAAATACGTTTCAGCAGATGGGTTCGGACTTAAACTAAGTCGTCAGTGAAATACTTAATAAAAAGAAGACCTTTCTCTGTATCAAAAGACCTTTTAAAAATATATCATGGAGAGAATAAGTTTCAGTAAAGGTCCACGTCACATTCAAAAACACACATTCGCGTATAAGTAAAACGCAAAAAGTTTGACAACGAAAAGCCTGTTTGGAACCACCTAGCAGAGGCCAAGCTAGGTTCGTGTTCTGCCTCAGGGCATTACGCTGAAATGAATCTCAGTCTTACTATAATTTTTTTTCTTTTTAACCTTAATCACCAGCGGCTGGGCAACTGAAACGAACATGAGAACTATATAAATGTCAGAGAAATATGTAAACCTCATTAATGTTTCCAAAAATTCATTTAGAGATAGAAACAGGTCCAAATAGATGCCTGTCTAAATGTACTGCAATTACGTTACAATTATTTTTCCAAATACACAGATATGCTCTGTCTTTTCTCAGCTCATTACTGACTCAAACAATTTGCCCTTCTGGGATCAATTGTTTGCTAATAAATAATTGTTTACAGTCACAAAATGATGTTAGGAGGTTTTCTTATTAGTTTTCCTTCTGCACCCTAATAAGATTGAAAACTAGCTGATTCCCAAGAGTATAACCTTAACCTTGCTTTGTTTAACAGCCCAGGAAATGATGAACCATCTGTTTCAGAAAATAATGGGCGGCCAAGAGGAAATATTGTTTAATTGTAGATTAACCTCCTCGTGAGGCAGTCTGAAGCAGCTTTATAATGAGCAACTATAACCAGCAGAAGAAACAAATGGTTCAAGGGCCTTTTGCTCTACCATTTAAGGTCCAGAAAGAATGCAAAGAGATTTTTATTACCTATATTTATTTACATTTATTTCCACAGTGGAATCAAAATCAAGGTCAAAACTGGTTCTCAAAAGTGCAGTCACTGCCCTCTGATTTTGTTTGCCCGAATATCTTTAATGCAGCAAACCATCGAGTGCACTTACGAAAGTGTAAACTTAAAATAAAATCAATAAAAACCTCTTTTCCATTATTTTCTGAATGGTTCTTTTATTAAAATTAATATTTTCCCTGGTTTGTTAATAGTAATAAATCCACAATTAAGGAGTACGAATTGTTTTATTATCATCGACATGGCACATACGCAAATGAAATCTTGTCAAGTACATGGTGACCTACAAGTTCAAAAGAAAAAGAACAACATGGGATCAAAATGGCCGGCCAGGACAAGAGACACAAAAGTGAGAGAGTAAATGCAAATACAGCCCTTTATCCACCAGGCTTCTCGTGCTGAGTCTTTTCTAAAGTCAAACCTATAAAACTACATATGATATTTAACACTCTGCCCCTCTCAGGGACCAATTTAGCAAGGGTGCTATACCATTTTAATTCAGAACAGAGGAATCCGGAAAGCATTGTTATTCTGTAAATATTTATTGAGGACTTCCCGCCAGGGCCTAAGTAGAAAGGGACAAGGAACAGGAAAGGACACCTGGGGCAGGTTTTTTTTTTTTTTGGTTTAACAAGTGCCTAAGTATCAGTTTTCCCTGAAGCCTGGTGCA
>NW_006436291.1:6411553-6423955 GCF_000325575.1 Pteropus alecto
TCAACGGTTACAACCACGAGCCAAGAACATCTAAGAAAATTTCAAAGCTAAGGAAATTTGCTACTCCAGGCAAGGTCATATTACTGTGAGTTTCCAGTAAGACCTGAAGGTCACTCACTCTGTGTAAGTATTAAAGAAACAACCTCTGTGGAGAGGAAAGATTTTTGGCAGTTCAAATTCTTAAATATCTTAAACAGAATTTGCTTAAGTAAATTATTCTTGAATTCCTCAACTTAATTTTGAAGCAATGAGCTAGTAATAACTCCAGAGATTCAAATAATAGTGCCTATTCAAAAAGAATGAGAGTTTGACATTCTTCTCTACAAAACAACTAGGCACAATTTCATCCATCAGACGTCTATCAACCTGCGGATATTGAAAGCTTGGGAGAACAAGATAAAATCAACTCCTACCCTACAGTCAGCTGCAATATCGAGCAGGCATCAACAATGCTATTCATGAATTTAGAAAAATTAATAAATCCTGGGTTGAATGCAAGAAAAGGCTCAAATACAGGTGAAGCATACTCACTTGGGTTTTGTTTCTGCATCTGTCACTTGGCGAATGAAGATACCATCTTCAGGATGTTCCGTGTCATCCATTTCATACATATATGATGATGCTATGGCAAGGGTAGTCCCGTCATTACTGAAGGCAAGCGATGCGATGCTCGTGGGGTACCGATGGAACTGGCACAATCGCTTTTTGTTAAATGGATCCCAAATATTTACAAATCCATCAGAACCACCTGCAAGTAATTTCAAGAGTTAAAAATGGTTCTTAAAGATACGGAAATAACCATTTAACTAATGGTTAATTTTTAAGACCACAGAAGTTATGTTTTCCCCAAAGAGTACTGTACCAGACTTTTTTCACCAAAATATCACAAAAAGAAAGCACCATATTTAAAAAAAAAAAAAAAAAAAAAAAAAAAAAAATACAAAACAAAAAAAAACTGCTTAAGTATAACTGTCTCGTGTGCAAATAGCGAAATTACACTGTCCTGACGCCATACTCTACCTGTGGCAAATGTGTTGTGGATATTGTGAAAGGAAATGGCATTGACGGGGTAAATCTGCTCAATGTTATTTTCTTTCAGTCTGTGACACTTGAAGGCATACTTCTTCTTCTGTACCTCGGGGCTTGGGTCCAGGTACTCAACCGCCACTCGGCCTTCAATGGAGCTCAATACATAACCCTGCCAAGAGGGAGCGGAGAAAGCCAAAAATGGTGAACCTAGCTTCCAAAAACAAGCCACTAATTCCCAAATTCAACCCACACTAAAGGAAAAACATTATTTCAGTAAGGAAAAGCAAGCATGGCCAGGTTTTAACAGAGTGCTTAAGCTATACTAACATAGTTATGACCATTCCAAAGTTTAAAAACATTAATACTTATTTTGTAAAAAAAGGTTAGGCTATCTTCACTTGCTGTTTTTATGTCAAAGAAAGAGAAAAAATAAATGAGATAAGATAAATATGAAATCTATTTTATTTCTTCCCATTTTTCCAAAGTATGAAAGTTTTCTTGAAAAACTTATGAAGCAAAAAAAGAAAAAAAAATCAGTAAAACCTTACTTTTAGTTAAAATTCCACTGTAAACTAGAGATATACTGACAAAAAATTTTAGATATAAAAGTATTTTAAAATGCAAGCATATTTTAATCATATATTTAAATCTCGAAAGTTTCAAGTAACTTCAATTCTTTATCTTCAATGGAAATTCACAATACTCTGAAAAAAATGTGAACACCATTCGAGGCACTAGCCTCTTAAGACAAAGGACCAAGAGAGCAACTGACATAATGCTTCCAGCTCCACAATAACTAAAGGACAGACATAAGATTCCAAGATATGTTATTTTTAATGACTTTCCCTCCTGCAAAACTCCTCTAGCAGCTGACCACAGCACCGACTCCCCTTTAAACTTGAAGGATTTGCGGGGAGGAGGGGCTCACTAACAAACAGGGTAAGCTCCTTTAGCAACGATGACAGAGGGTGACCCCCCCGCCACATCGGGAGTTAATCATTCTATGAGGGGCACTGCCTCTCTAACCTCAGTGATATTCTTAAAAAAAAAAAAGAAAAAACACTCAAGTTCTGCTGTTAGACTGGCTAACGAACACTATCAGTATTGGGGTTACAAAGGGGAAAAAGAAGAGAACAGCAAATTCCACGGCCCTAAATTTCCAGATTCAAATTTGAAATATTGGTAAATGGAAATACATACAAAACTCTCCTTGATTACTGTATACCTGTCAAGCGTTCTGGACGAGGATCAACGAGGAATCAGAAGATCTCTAGCCAAACCATTGCCAGAGTAGTTCGCCTCTCTGAACATCAAGGTCTTCTCTAAAACTAGGTTAACAGACTACCCTTTAACACGAGGCTGCTAAAAACATACCTAACAGCAAATTCTATACCACTACTCAAAAAACTGGGGGGAGGGTAGGGGGGATTTCAAAGGCAGTGACCATATCATTATTATCTAAGATCGTATTATTTTCAAATTCCAAAAGTGGGGGAGGAAGACAGGTCAGTACCTGCTTGTTTGGAAACGCTCGTATGCAGCGCGTCTGGTACTTCAAGCTGGACTCCCGGCGCTGCTGCACGTAGCCCATGTTCCGCAGGTCCCACACCAGCACCCTGCGGCCCGCGGTGCCCACGATCAGCCGGTCCCCAGACACGGAGAGCGTATATACCTTTCAAGAAAGACCAAATCTTCAAAGTCATCTACTTGCCTGAAAAAGGCACTGGGCCCCAAAATCAAGTTCACTCATCATTAAACCATAAAAAAATTTAGCTGATCGGGTTCCCAAACACAAGTACCAAATAATTTCAAGTACTAGTTACATAAACCAAGTAATTCGCATGAAATAATAAACCCGAAATATTCTTAATACTTAAACCAAGTACCATATAACGTACGGTCTAATTCCGTAAAAACACTTCTGAAGACTTAATTCTCTTCATCACTAAAACAAATTATTAATTTTTCCAGCCTTCTTATTTCATGTAATGACAAAAGTATAAAAAATACTCAAAAAAGAGACAATAAAGCCAAAGAACAATTCGAGACACCTTTCAAGGGGCTTCTGGCTTTTCATAAAACAATCATTTTCAGAGTTATTTTCTACGACCACCTTTTAGAACTGGAGTTCAGGCTGTAACTCTAACAATCTTGGCTTCCCCCCATGTCACACTCAATAAATAGGCCTTTCCAGGAAAAGTGAGGAGGCCATCAATTAGCTACTTAGCTGCAATTGGTGGCATATAAACTCAAAATTAAAAGACAGGAATAGTGCTCTGACCTATGACAAAGCAACTTCTTATACTTCAGCTGATGTCCTACTAAACACTCTGTAAGAGTTCATCTTTACGGAAAATTTTAAAAGCATTTTTTCCCGTAAATGTATCTATTTTTCCCTCATGCCTTTTCTTCAATACCAAAACAACACCCATAAAAAATCCCCTTATAATAAATCATACAATTTCCTGTACATGAGCGTTTAAAGCAGTTATTTTCAAATATGTTATTCAAGGACCAAATAAACTTGTGAAAATGTTGGCAAGTTGTATTTTCCTGATCATATTGTCTTTTTTTTTATTCTAGACTTCAGATACATAATTGTTGCTCTAATTATTACTTTCAATTAATAAACAATTCTAATTTAATCTGACTTAACATTTTAAAACCTGAAGAATCATTATAAAAAATGAAGAGGACCCATCACATGGCAAGACATCTAACATTCTAATAATTAAACCACATGGTTAGTAATCACTAATATTAACTACGCACCACCAGCCAAAAAAATCAAGATAGGTTTAACAATGTAACACCCGATAATCTCCACAATTTGGCCTTAAAATTCAACTATGTGACCAAGAAAAAATAAGGAATTCAAAAATTTTTTTTGACTAGAAAGAGTCAAAACAGTAAAATAGGCATATTTAAATGAGAAGTATAAGATTTACCATCTTCTATTCGGAAAACAAAATATAGAAAAATGGAAATTAACCTAAGACACATGAAAAACCAAACTTAAAAAACCAGAAGAAAATCGATTTACAATAATACAATCAGATTAGAAATTTTATCTTAAATCTTTATACAGGTGACACACAGCTTCTAACAGTGCTTTCTATCCCTGCTGATCATAAATCACGTGAAACCACTGTCATGCTACTGACTAGGTATATACATTTATCAAAGGAAGTATTAAAAAAAGTGACATAATGAACCTTGCTGAACCAATAAGCAGCTTGATTCAGTGTGGCTGTCCATTATATGATATTCTGTCAGCAATTTATCACGGCTCTTAACATGTTACATACAACCATAAATCAAAACTAGAAACAATGCAATTATTTTATTCTGAACAAAGGTCTTGCCAGAAGTAGACTCGACTGTGATGTGACAAAAATAATGACTCTTTGGATGCACTGTAGTATATAATGATGGCTAACATGAACTGAATAGTATATTTACACTGAGGAAACAGACTCAAGTGAAGGATATCTTTAAACTGCTAAAACAATCAATCTTTAAAATTAACTACCACCTGATAAAGTCTGATGAGAATACAGCAAGAATGCTCAAATACACTTTCATTGTACAGATCAAAAGGTTAGAATAATACACAAAGATTCAATTTTAAGAAGCTTCATTCACTAGAGCCTTCGAACTACACCGGTCAGTATCAAAAATAAATAAATGGTAAAAGCCAGGGAATACAGGGCACCTTTCTCATCAAACTTCAAATAACCCATTTCACCCTCTTAACAGTAAACTCAAATGAAACCTCAGGTCATAAGTGAAAATGAGTGATACCCCAGTCCACTTTCTGGTTTGGGCACGTCAAACCCAATTTGAAGCGATCCAACAGTCTTTGCTAAATGACTTCTCTGAAAATGCACTGAGTTGCTTCTCAGTCCTGAGATTTAAAGCATTAATAATACATGGAAATTCATTATTTAAGCTCGCGTTCTTCAGTACAAACATGACAACTGACAGAAAAAGTTGAACAAAATACCAAAATTATTAAATTCCCTTTGCATCAAAATATTTCTATGTATTTTGGTTTGTAAAATAGATTCATCAAGTCTTAACGTCTATATCCATATTATATTCATCACCCCAAGGACCAGAATTCCTGTTAGGAACATAAAGAGCCTACCTTTTCAGGCTGAGAGAAGGTCCCAGCATTACAAGGAGTTCTGGGATCCCACAATTTAACTGTCTGATCCCAACTCCCAGTAACCATCACATTCACTTCTGGACAGTATTCAACACATCTGATAGGGGCATCATGGGTTCCAACAAGATTCTCTATAGAAAAGAAAACAAACAATTCCTAGTTTTACTACATCTACTAAACAAAGATTCCTCAAGTGAACAACAGAAGGAAACATTTGTACGACTATAATAAATCCACCTCCTCCAACTACATGGAAATACACACATACAGAAAAATTTCTCCATAAGTACACACTCATCCATTCCTCTCTGTTCACCTTACAGTGCACAGTCTGATTCACTGGCATATCAAAGGCTGACTTGAATTTCAGACTACATTAACATGTTATTTTCCTCACTCGAGTCCAGATTCCCTTAAATCAGGACCCTCGTTTAACTCTGGAGTTCTGCTGTACCTAGTGCAGGTTTCTGATACATGGTAGATGCTCAAGAAATACCTGCCAAATGAACAAATGAGTGGATAACTCAGGTCTGGATCTGGATAAAACTTATTACATTAAGCCAATGCTTATGAGAAACTTATTTAAGTGGTAACAGACTACCTGAGATCTGAAGATGAAGAAGGCTGGCGCCTTAAGATTAACCCACTTGGTTTTATGGTGGGTCAAATTTCAAATACAATTTCAACTCTTCACTATCTCATTCATTCGTTCAACATCTACTAAACATCTATGTGCCAGAATCTATGCCAAATACTAAGAATACAAGAAAGAACAATATGTGGTCTTAATTCTCAAACAGGAAAACTACCTGCTTAAATACATACCATTTAAACAAGAAAGAAAACTACCTCATGATTTTCGGCAATGACCTTCAGAGAATAAACAGCTAATTCCCTTTATTATAGTCTCTAGCATAGAAAATAACTTCAGGTTTACTTTTCAGTGGTTTTTCTCTCCTAAGTTTTTGAACAAATAGGCCCTAAACCTGCAAACTAATTACGCAGAATAAGCTGCTAGCAAACAAAACCAAACATCTACAAGTGACATGATAAAGTGACTTTTAGGCAAAAGTCCCTTCTGATTGGGTTGACAAAATATTGTGTTCATCCTCTATCCATTCCCATTGTCTAACTCATACTCATCTAGTCAGAACTCTGTGCCTGACCATCCGCTTCAAGTTCGTATATGTCTAATATATGCATATACCAATACCAAAAAAAAAAAAAAAAAAAGCTCCACTAGAGAACTCTGTGCATTCAGATTTCATTAAAATCTCTACTCCAAAATCATCATAAAAATTGGGGTAAGTCACTTTGTATCTGGACTTCTAAGAAATTATTAATTAAAAGATGTATCACCTTGTTATTCATTTAATGAATGCAACTGAAGCATATACTATGCTAAATAATAACACAACAGGATTAATATAACACCTGGACAAGCTAACTACTATATAACATTAGATTTTTTTAAATCTTTCTTCCTTCAATCTAAACTGAACTGGCTTCTGCAAACAGAACTGTGAAATATCAGCCCTGTCCTGGAAACCCTAATGAAAAGACCAACTAGAGGTCCAGCCCTCTTCTGAGGCTAAGGTAAAGGTCAAAGACTTAAGTGCCCTTCAGAATTCACTTTACTGAAAAAATATGTGCACACTATTTTGTGATCAGTAACTTAATAATTATCATTTAAATAAAAAAAATCCTAAATACGAGCCATTTTTGCCTATATCTAAGCAGCTTAAGAATTAAGCAATTCAGAAACTACTCTTCCTAAACATTTATACTGTAGTAAACTGAGAAAATAATAAACTGGTGAAAAATGGCCATATTACCTTGATCAGTGTTCAAATCATGCATTTTCAACTGATGATCTAATCCCCCACTCCAGGCATGCGTTGGATCCTACAAAATAAAGTTTCAAGTCATTTAAACCTTATGGACATTTAGAGTGCCTCAAAATTCCTGTTTCTAGAGCCAATTGTTTAGTTTATGCACAGGATGATGTACACTGGGCTCAACTATTCACTGTAAACAAACGAAACAGCACAAAAGCAAATAAGTGGTCATAAAAACTACTGTCAGTTAAGGAAAACCGGTTCGCCCCACTGGCTGAGAGTAAACAGGCATTCCTATTTACTAGTAACTACACCTTCCTTTTAACAAGACAATTTTTACTGTCTTGTTGCAAATTTCAAAAAACAACTGTCATACGTCAAGTTTACAGGGTTATGTCATTCGACTCCATTCTTAAGGGGAAGCCGAGATTCTGACATTTGCCTGTCCCCAAAAGCGAAAAACCAGTATCAGGTTCAAGGTACGTGTTAGGGAAAATTTAATGAGCTGTCCAAACAACTCACAAGTCTCTGCCCAGCCTGGAAAAGGGCTGCTATTAACATGGGCTATCATTATAAAAAGAGCAGAAGCGGAAACTGAGAACACCCACGTAGAAGGCGCAGTCCAGGACCGCGCCAGTGTGCTGGTACTTGAGCCGCATGGAGTTGGCCGGCACATCGTAGAGGCGCACCGACGTGTCCCATGAGGAGACCAACAGGAACTGGGAGGTGTTGGGGCTGAACTTCACGGAGGAGATGCCGTCCTCAGGTGGCTGGTTCAGCTTGAACTCATTAGAACCCGTCATCTACGAAACAAGCGCCCAGTCAGAGCCCCCCCCCCGCCCCGACCCCAAGGTCCGTGGGCGGGGACTGGGCTGATAGCTGAGCAGTGAGGGGGCGCCCACAGGGGAAGGGCCTAGAAAACGTCGGCGACCAGGTCTCTGCGCCTGCGCAAAGCCTGCGCGCCCGCCGCGGTCGGGACTCGATCCCCTGCTCCCCATCCCCTACTGCCCCCGAAACGCCCCAACCCACCTGGCCCGCGCCTCCGCAACCCTCACTCCAGCCCTCTGCCGCGCCCGCCACATCCCTCCCCGCCGCGGGCTCCTGCACCTCGGCCCCTCCCCCCCCGGCCCCGGATGCTAAAAGAAAAGCGATGGAAGCGAAACGGATTCCCTGCGGAAGTTTCCGCCAGCTGCGGCCCCGGGGAGTCCCCGGAGAGTCCGCTTCTGCGCCCCGCCGCCTCCCCCTGCTACCTTGAGCTACCCTCAGAATCAAGTTAGCCGCTGCTCGCCGCCGCCCGCCGCCGCCTAGCTTCCCTCCGAGCACTCGCGGGCTGGGCGAAGGAGGCGGAGAGGAAGCCCCGGCCGATGCCTGCCATTGGCTGATTTCAAACGCCAACGCCTCACTCTAGGCAACCGATTGGTTCGCCCGGAAACCGGGCGTCGGTCAACCCAGTCATCCTCTTCCGGCTCAAAGGCAAATCGCTGCTTTTCCGATCACGTGGTCTCGCTTTACCAAAGGGCTGAGGCACCCGGCTCGCGCTGGACGAGTGAAAACTACAGCTCCCGAGGAGCATCGCGCCAAAGCTGCGTCACGCCCTTCTCGGGTACGTGTGCGCTACGCTGGGAAATGTAGTCTCCCTGAGGCCGACGCCCTGCCTGTACCCTGAAGAGTAGGTGGGTAAGATGCTCTTTCCAGTTCTAACCGTGGCGCCTTTGCCGTCTGAGTTAATCTTGGAGACACAAGAACCCCATTTTGGTCAATACTCCCATAGAGCTAAATTATTCTCCCTTTCACTGGACATACATACTCCCATGAAGTTAACCCAAAATTGGAGTGGTGAAGGAAATATTTACTCTAATAAATTGCATTATTTTGACCTGATTTTTTTTCTCATTTCCTGTAACTTCCACTTAGGAACCAGGGTCTCATTTCCCACTGTCTCAAAATCTATTGATCTCATGGGAACTCATCTTTATTTATACTAGGCTTTCTTTCTCCATTACATCTTTCCACAAACATTTATTGAGTATCCACCGTATGCCAGGCCTGGTGAGAGATTGGGAAGATGCATTAATTAGACCAGTCCTTGCTCTGGAGGAACTCCCTGTCTGGTGGGTGGACAGACTGGGAAACAATCTGCAATGTGTTAATGCTCAAAAGCTTCTTTTAGACATATGTTTAAATAGGGTCCTAAATGACAGCTACAAGCTTCTCCCTGTCCACCCCACACCCACCCCAACAACTCCCTAAAGTTTCCAGCTGTTTACTCCATTTTCTATTTCTAGAATCCTCCACAAATAGGAGAATCAAGAGAGTTGCTTCCATAATAAGAAATGATTTGATCTCCATGAAAGACAAGCAATACTTAATTTGTAACTAGAATGCTCTGACGCAGTTACTCTTGAATATCAAAAACTCAGTGAAAATTTTCAATGTAATCCATGTTATAACCTCTTTTTCACTGCCTTATGTGAAAAAAAATCATGTGACTTTGTATGAAGTGAAAGGAAATTGTTGATTAAAGTGTTTAACTTTTAAGGTACATTAATAGAGAAAAAAATATTGGTCTTTATGCATTCACCTACGCTAACTCAGGTGCACATCTTGACACAGTAAATAAACATCCAACTACCCTTCTCCCCACTGTATTGATGATATCACTGCTAATAGGACAGATCCTTGCCCTCCCGCCTCACAAGTCCTCATACTTGGTTCTCTATCTCTTTCAACAAGGTAATGGCTAGGTTAAGAATTTTAAGATGCAGTGCCTTGCCTCCATTCTAACTTTGGCAAAATAACTTTAGCTCCAAATAATTTTATTTGGTTCCCTCTCCCAGTTGTTTATTTAATCCTATTAGCGTTTCGAAATTCTGAGCATGAGTTATCCTCTAATAAAATCTAAGTGTATTTCATTATCCAGTGTGTGTATGATTCAGGTCCCTCTGGGCATGCAGTTGCAGCCGGACTCGATTTGAGTTTTAAGAAACGTCAATCTTTTAAATCTAGTTTAGAACCTGAAAGGAGGCTGATGGTTTTGCTGATTATTCAAATGAATTGATAGTCTTGAGATAGGAAATCTGGCCACTATGGAGTCTTGAACAACATTTTAAATTGAAATGCAAAGTCGTGTGTGTGTGTGTGTGTGTGTGTGTGTGTGTGTGTGTGTTAACATTTAGAGAGAGGAATTCCTAGAAACTAATTACATTAAGTCACCTCTGATTGCTAATTTCTGGATTAGTAAAAAGAGTGAAATACCTACTATATGAGAAACTAAAAAAGGATAATTCTTAAAATCAGAAGGGCAAGTAAGTGACTGCAGTGGCTAAAGGAAACCATTTCTTGTAAGAGAAGTAAGTCTCAGGAAGATATAGTGACCCAATATTTTCGAAACCATGATCTCTTGAAAAAAAAAAACAATCAATTGAAATGCAGACAAAAATTATATGGATGGAATATTCCTGTACAAGTAGCTACTTGGAAGCAATTTGGTTATTTCTGCATGAAATATTCAAATAGCAAACTTTAGAGGAAATGAAGAATTAAAAGTAGGTCATCTGGAAAGAAAGTTCACTGAAATAAAATACGTGCACCAAATAAATCAGAAGAAAATGGATCCAGTGTCACTTTTGTTTTCTCTCTGAATATTTAACATTTAGCATAGTCCTGAGCAAGTACTAGGGCCCAGTAAATATTTATTGAATTGAACTCATTTGAAATACATGCAACTGCACTAACTTAGCATGTTCTTGGGTAACATCCTTCTGATGTCACCTTGAAATAAATTGTGATTTTTATGAAATCTAATGTGAGTAGGAAAAAAATATGACCTCGAAATGGACAGGAGACCAGGAATTTTATACAGAATTCTGCGAGTAACAGATGGTTTACAGATAGTCTGTATACTTTCATAAAATGCAGATAATTTCGATGCCTCTCGCTTCTAAGAGACAAGTCTATCACACAAATGTCCCCCTGCGCTGCGGGCTCCCGACACCTTTGCAACGGCTCAGGGGGACCCCCGCAGGCAGAAGGACTGGGGAGCTCGTCCCACGTGACACCGAACCTTCCGTCTCCCCTAAACTAAGGATTCCTTTTCTGACTTTTACAAGGAACAGGTGGCTGCGATGTAACTTTGCAAGGCTGGGATTTGTATGACACTCGCGCGGCTATTCTGTCGGTGCCGCGCCCTCCCGGCGCGGACACGAACGGCAGGTGTCAAAAGCACGGAAGTCCGTGAGCGCCCTGGCTGCGCACCACGGTTCCATTCAGCGCGAGCGGCCACGTGCTTGCCCGTGATCCGGCCGTTTAGCCACGTACGACGCAAATTATAAACAGCAACAACAACCAAGTGTGGGGACGGCGCCTTTGCCTTTCGCGCTTTCTTTGCCTAGTCTCCAGCCTCAGATCTCTCCTCAACCAAAGTGTCGCCTTTCTGCGCCCAGTTCCCTTGCTGCGCGGAATTCATGACGGTGCCACCCTCCCGGGAACTGAGCGAGGCGGCAAGCCTCCGGCGCCGGGCTGGGGGACGAGCAAAGCGGGCTCTTTACCTGGTCCAGGCAACGCCGCCTCACCTGCCCTGCGCCCTTGGAGAGGAAGCTCGTGTCACTGGTTGAGCCACGTCGCACGACGACGCCCTGCTGCTGCCAAGCTCAAGGCGATCCGGGTTTGGGGAAGATGCTCGCTCCGGGAAGCATCCGCTTCGGCAGCGAGGCCTGCCTTCCTGTCTTTGTCCCTCTCCGCGTGGGCTCGGGAGCTGGATTCGGCCGGGGTGGGCCTCAGGCAGCTCCAAGACTGGGCACCAGGAAGTGGAAGGGAGAGCGGCTCCAGCCCACGTGTCGCGGCCACCGCGCCAGCGTCCCAACCTTTAACCCCTGACCTCGGCCCCACCCTCCACGTGGGGCCCGCAAGCCTTCTTCTAAACGCACACCCACCAGCCCCTCCACCTAAAACCGAGAAACCTTCCCCGTGTTAGCACGCGGGGCAACCAATGCCACCAAAGTTAGCAACGATGCTTAAAATGTTTTATTTTTTTCCTCTTTAAAAATATTTACAGATCTGAAATCTCCCCCTTTCGCCCTTACCCATCCTCGGGACGTGGGGAACCAAAAGAGACGTTACTTGTCCAAAGCCCCCAAGGGCTGGTGTGGCCGGCGGTGTGTGCATGAACATATATACAGGTGTATATATGGGGAGAGAAGTGTGCCTGTTTGTTTGGTTTTCTGGGTGGTGGTTTTCTAATTTTGTTCCTACCCATTAACGTCGATCTGGCGAAATCTCCCTTTCCCACCACCACCCGAGACTATTCCCTCCAAAGTGGTTTCCAAAGGTTTGGGGTAGAAAGCGGGAGATCTGGCTTGATGAATG
>NW_006436291.1:6424134-6433328 GCF_000325575.1 Pteropus alecto
AGCTTGTTGTAGAGGTTGTAGAGCGGTAAGGCCGAGAGGTTGCTGCCGGGGTAGTAGAGCGGCGCCGGGAAGGCGAGGGAGCGC
This sequence comes from Pteropus alecto, assembly GCF_000325575.1. Classification (NCBI taxonomy): domain Eukaryota; kingdom Metazoa; phylum Chordata; class Mammalia; order Chiroptera; family Pteropodidae; genus Pteropus; species Pteropus alecto. The sequence continues at coordinate 6,424,219 of NW_006436291.1, forward strand.
GGCACGGGCACGCGCAGCAGCGAGCTGTCCCGGAACACCAGCGGCATTCCCACCAGAGTCTGCGCCGACGCGTGCGCCATGTTGGCCGCCTCCAGCTCGGCCGAGAGCTGCCGCTTCCACTTGTTGCGGCGGTTCTGGAACCAAGTCTTGACCTGGGTTTCGGTGAGCTGCAGGCTGGAGGCGAGGCAGGCGCGCTCCGAGCTGCTCAGGTAGCGCTTCATGTCGAAGGTGGACTCGAGCTGGTACACCTGGCTGCGCGAGAAGACCGTGCGCGTCTTCTTCTTGGCGGCGCCCGCCTGCCGCTCCGCGCCGCCGTCCCGCGGCCGCTCGGGCCTCGGCGACGGCGAGCCCGCGGACAGAAGCCTCTCTTTCTCTTCCTTAAAGTCCGGGTGCGCAGGAGAGAGGAAAGGCGTGCGCTCCGAGCTCGCGGGCCCTGCGCCTCCGACGCCCTTCGGGGTACCTGGGGAGTGAGAACAGACAGGGAGGCCATGGAGTTGGGGAGCCTTAGAGACACCCCCCCTCCCCAGCTCTAGCCGGCAGAAGGCCGCGGCCTTGGTCCCAACCCTTTCCTTTTCTCCCTCTCGCTGGAACTCAAAGCCCAGCACCTCGGCCTTTAAAAAGCAACAGGAGAGAGATCCAGCTGCTTCTAGTCCGGGGTCTCTGTGCTCCCAGTTTCATGGAAGGACAATTAGCAATAAGGGGGAGGAGGTTTGGAGGGGGAACATTAACATCATTTTTAAAGGTGATTTTGCCTTGTAATAACTGAGCTGGAAGAGTTCTCCGAGCTTTATAGGCTGGCATCATTTCACAGGCCGTTTGTTCGGAAATCATGCTAAGGGCTAACGCGGGGCTCCCCTCCGTCAGATGTTGTAAAGAGGAACCATCTCTGAAAGGCACCATTGTCAATCACTCGGAGTGCTGATCATTCAGAGAAGGAGCAGGAGGAGGGAGAGAGAGGGAGAAAGGGAGAGAGAGAGAGAGAGGGAGAGAGAGAGAGAGAGATATTTTAAGATGTCATTCTTAAAGATCATGAACAAGAAATTTAAACACATGAGAAGACGGATAATTACCATGTGAAAACACTATCTCTGGACAGAAGGGTCCTATGTACAAGGAGGGTAGAGTTTTAACTAGGGCTTCACTCTCCAAGGCAGTAGAGACCGACGGACAGCTCAGCCCCGACTTCCAGACCTCGTGTTGGGAAAGTGTCACCCGTGCATAGGGGATATGGAGGGCAGAGCCGTATGTGCGGCCCGCCCCGTGCCAGCCGCTATGGTACACTCTCCCTCACCCCAGCCTTCCCCAGGACCGCGTCCCGGTGTCCTCCCGAGCGCCCGCCGGGCCGAGGACGCAGCACCGCGCGCGTCTCCTCCCCTCAGACCCGGACCGGAGCGGCCGCGGCTCTGGCCAAAGGGGGGCCCCGCGCGCGAGTCCCGGCACAGCTTCCCTCCCCTAGAGCTTGGTGCTGCCGCCCCGGCGGCGTGCGATCCTTACCCAGGCAAGGAAAGGGGATGGGGGGGTGGTGCTTGGGGCCGGGCTCCTTGGGGCCGTGCGGGTCTGGGCAGAAGCAGGCGGGTGCCTTCCAGCCGTCGTCCGGCTCCTCCTCCTCCGAGGACACGGACAGGCTGCGCTTCCTGGCCGGCCAGCCGGCGGGTTCCCGTGGCGCCTCCGAGGGGCCCCCGCCCAGGATGGACTGAATGGTGAAGCTGGAGACGCCGCCGGCCGCCGGACACCCCTTGCCCGCATCTTCCTTGCTGCCCATCCTGGGTTCATAAGAAATCGGAGGAAACCAAGAACTCCCTTTAGAGACGATCTGGGTGGAAGGTGGTACAGGCAGGCAGGCGGGGGCGGGGGGAGGCGGGGAGGGGAGTCAGGGGGAGGGGGCGACGAAACTGGCGAGACGTCCCCTCAGCGCGGGGTACATGCGGACACGGGACGGCTGAGCGGGGGTCCTTGCCCGCCGGGCTCTGGGTACGCCCGCCCAGCCCCAGCGCGAATGCCCCTTCTTTGACCACCACCAGCTCGCTGGGTCTCCAGCGGCGCAGAGGTGGCGCGGCCTCATTTGCATAGAGGTTACAGGGACGCGGCCAATCGCAGCGCCGCCGAGCGGCCCCGGAAATTTTCAAAAAGCTCAGGCAATGTAAGCAGCGCCTGTGCACCCCGGAGTGCGCCGAGGGCCAGGCAGGTATCTGCTGTGTCTACCCAGGGACAGCCGGGGCCGAAAGCAGCATAGATTCCCGCCCAGGCTCCTGCCATTGTGGCAGCTCGGACCCCAGCCCTGTCGAGGGACAGGGACTGCTCGGGTCTCCAAGCTGGAGCTGGTGTGGCCCGACGCCCTCGGGCGACGGGTCCTCGTACCCTTGGAAGAGTTCTCACAGGCTGCTACACGACCCTCCCCCAACCTCCCACCTCTTCTCGTACCCGCGAGCAAGTAGGTCTGGGAGTCCCCAAACGGATGCGCCGAGCACGGGGGAGTGGGGGTTTAGAAGCATGCGCCTTGGAACTGATGCTATTCTTGGGAGCTTAGTCGGGAGGCCAGGCCGGGAGCAGACAACTTCTGCTCTTCCAGACCCCACCCCTGTCACAGTCCAAACGGGGCCGCAGGATCATGATCGCTGGCTGGGGGTGGGGAGGAAAGAAGAGCCCTAGATCTTGCTTCGAGAAATCCTGGATTGAGTCCCAGCACCACCATTTCACCCTGCTTAAACTTGGACAATTCCAGTGCCAATCAGAGCGTCACTGTCCTCATACGTGAAATGAACTTCTCGTTAGCATCTCCCGGCTTCCCCTGTTTTGAGGATCGCCTTTAGTAAAAATACAAAAGCACCCAAAAGCCTAAAACCACTAGGAGCTCATAGTAGATACTAGGCAGACTTTTGCTGAATAACCCACCACCGGCCCTCCTGTTCCATAGGTGATGCTTGTGGATTGTTTTGTTTTGTTTGTTGGCAAATACTGGAGGTCACGAAGTCGCTGCAGAAGTAGAAGCACTTTGCTCTCAGGAAGGGGAGAAGGAGGTGAGGGCAGGTTTCAGAATTAAGCAAAACCGATTTGCACCTTGGCGGGGTGACTTCGAACGGGGTACTTAAATGGTCTGAGCCTCGGTTTCCTCATTTCTAGAATTGGGGGAATCGATGCTGCCTTGCAGAAGCCTGGTGAGGCGCTCAGTAAACCTGGTTCCCTCGCTTGTCCTCACGGCCCCCTCGGAGCCCTGGCTCTCACCTGTTTAACTCCCAGGTCAGCTTTAACCGGATCTAGAATCAGCCCGGCGGAGGCCAGACGGTTCGCGGGCACAGCCGTCTACACAAGCTTCAAGGAAAGGAAGGCGAGGCAAGGCCCCGAGGCGCTCAGGCCACCCCACCCCCTGGCTGTGCAGCCACGGACCCATCGATCAAGAGATCCCGGAATCCAAGCCTCTACGGTGCCCCCAAATGCAGCCAAGAGTGAGCGGAGACTCTGGAATCAGTCCCCACAAATGTCCAGACGCTGCACCATGACGGTGCAGTTCGGGTCCCTCCTTGCCCGCGCCGCCGGGGTTATTCAGTAGAGCGCTTATAATATCATTAGCCGCGGTGAGTTGAGCGACCGCAGCCCTGCCCGTGGCAGAACCTCTCCCTACTTAACTCCTCCAAGGGCTCGTTAATGGGCTAATTGATTAGGAGTCGCGGGCGCAGCCGGGGCAGGGCCACGGGAGGAGGCGGGGGCCAAGGGCTGTGCGCCGCAGCCCGGGAGGCCGGCGAGGGGCAGGTGCCGGCCTCCGTCACCGCATTAACCTCTTCAGGGCTCAGCGGCCGGGTCGAGACACATTACAAATGGTCAGCTTTAATCATGGTGTCAGCTCATTAACCCGGAAGGACCTGGCGCTGAAATACAATTTGTGCGTCCTCCTCTGCGAGGCGAGGCGCAGGCTCCAGGGCCACGTCGCAGCCGCTCCTGCGTGCTCCCGCACAGTTGGGGGGTTGAGGGGAGGTTCCTGGAAAGAAACACCCTATTCTCACCGGCCTGGGCCTGTGGCCTCTCCGCCTACCGCAAGCACCCTGAGTGGGCGCCGTCTTCAGGCCCAGGCCGAGGCGGCCCGGCAAGAAATTGGCCAACGCGACCTGTCACTGGGGAGGAGAGAGTTGGGTAGGGGAGGTTGGTTGAACCCTTATGGGTTAGTAGATACTAGGTGCTGGCAACCTGGAACACGCTGGGGAACATCCCATCATTCTTCACTCTAGTCCTCACAGCAAACCTGTGGCAGATCTTTGTCCCCAATGCACAGATGGGGAAACTGGGGCTCAGAAAAAAAGTGATCATGCCAAACAAGTAAGCAATATTGAAGCTCAAGGTTGTTCCACTGCCCATACCAGGCCCTTGGGAGGGGGCGTGGGGTGAAGCAGGCCTTGAGCTTGGGAGTGGCTTCGAAAAAAACCGTGAGGAATGCCCCCCTCTCAGGAGGTAGGGGGCGGATGTGTGTTTGGGGTCAAAGGCTCAAGAGATTGGCCTCTGCCAGGACAGAGACCATGCGAGGTGGCTGCCCGGCCTCTGGGATGGGCCTCAGAGAAACAGCTCCCAGGCCTGGGAGTGGTAAGGGACAGGGGGTGACCCGTGCATCCTGGCTTGAGGACTCTAAACTAGGAAACAGCAGCCTCTGCAGCCTCGGGACCCCACAACCTCCCCGCCCCCATCCTTCACCCCAGGCTATTTTCAAAGTCAAAGGGAGCCCTCCGGCCTCTTACTTTGCCAGCTAGCCACTCCCACTGGCGTTGACCTTCCCTTGTACACAGGTGCGCTACAACCCAGCCCTGCGAGCCTCTCCACCCCACACCCCACACATCTTCAGAAGCTCATGCTTTAAGCAACAGCACACACTTGCATAAACGCTTACACACTCACACACAGTCAGCAAATGTCCACTGAGTTCCAACTAGTGTGCGCCACACACACACTACACTAAACCAGGGAAGCGATGGCACAGGGTGGAGGCTGGAAGCCTCTGACTGAGACTGGGGAGACACCTGCCTCCGCAACCCAACAGACCATCCCCTCGCTTCTCCTCCACTGCCAACTGGTCAACTGCGGGGTCTACCGTCCCTCATACACCGACAGCAGTCACAGCATGGAGCCAGATGTCCACCGTTCCTTTGGGGCATTTGGGGCTCCCGGAGACTTCACCGAAATCGCAGACACTTCACCCAGACACTCACTCCTGGGCCCTGGGCAGCTGCAAAATGCACTCTCAGGAACCCCCACCCCCACCCTCCTAGAACCACCACCCACAGACACCCAGTCTCTCTGCCCTTAAGTGTGGCAGTCCTTCAACTCAATACCACCTTGTGCCCCACCCTCCTAGTCTCGGGAGAGCCCCGCCCCTCCCGACTCTACTCTATTCAGATTAACAGCCCTACCTTTGAGATTGCCCCCACCCCAGGAATTAGGCATAACGGGTTTAGGAATAGTAAACTTTCTGAGACTGAAAGGACGCTTAAAGTTTAGGTCTGGAGATTACGCCACTGCTCAATATTAAAGTGGCCCACAGCAAACTTGCGAGGAGCCTAATAAAAATTGATCCTCTCTGCTCTGCGGCAGTTGGGAAATAGGCTGGCTGAGCCCGGTAATAGTGGAAGAAGGCTCTCTCCGAAATGACAGATGAAGTCATAAACAAGTTTGATCTTGGAATCAAGCTTCGATAAATATTAAACACAGTCTGACCCCCCCTCTTACGCCAGTGGATTATGATATATGGCGCGTCCAAACTTTAAAATAAGGAAATACCAGAGAAAATGATCTCAATAAATTTTCTAAGTATAAACGTTGATTATGTTTCGATTTTCATTCAAGAGCCTCTGCTGTTCGTTCTATGGTGCAAATGACATCTTGCAATAGGCTTTTGGGGAAAAGGGATCCCTATTTGAAAAAGAGAGCCCCAGAGGTGTACAATTTATGTAATCTGCGGCTGGAAAATGAATTGTGTAATTTATTGGAAAACAGAAAGTCATGAAGATTGGATCAGCATAGCCGAGTCCCGACAGTCCCCCCCCCCCGCCCCCCATCCATCAAGTTCCAATTAACAGCCTAACCAGAGAGCTTTAATGGGTTTCCAATCTAGTGGCCTGATAGACTCATCAATTCCTCTGGGAGAAATTAAGAAAATCGACCGCCCCTTGGCGACGCAGTGTCATTCCTTTCTGCAACTATATGTCAAATTAAAAACACAATTAAAATTTAAACTGTTTCAATCAAAGGGTGCCCTGCAACCTATGTTTCACTTAATAGAACTTTGATGAAAATCTGATGCGTGCACTCCATCACCAAGGGGGCGAGGGCAGCGAAAAAGCTCAAGAGAAGGGGATTCTTTCCATTCCTTTAAGACACTAGCGCTGGGGTGAGGCACACCAGGTGACTCCACCTCACCGCTCCTGGCTAAGTGATGGGCCCAACGCGCTCTCGAAGCTCTCCCACTCGCTGGCTCTACACTTCTCCCCCAGCCCATTTTCCTCTCGGTCCACTGCACCAGAAGGGATCCTTTGGGAACCCCGACCACCCAAATTTGGTGCAGTTTCACCCCGGAGACACATCGCCTGCAGCCGCGGCCAAAGAAGGGACCTGGGTAGTACGACCAGTGCGCACCGTCTGGGAACTCGACGCAGAGGCACGCAGCCTCCAGCTATCCTTGCTCGCGTCTCTGAAAACTGCCAGGACACTCGAGCGAAGGTCTCCGGGATCCTGGAGGCAGAAGGGTGGGAAGAAATCCCAGGAGGATAAACGGGTCCTAGTGGAGGCTAGGGCTGCATTGCCATCTGAGACCCGATTTCCCAGAAGCCGCCGCTCCCCACCTGATAAGCCTTCAGGGTACTTCCGCAGGAGAGGCGCACCCGGGGACAAGTGCAGCCCAAGTCCCAACTCAAAGACCCGGGTCGCAGGCACCAGGAAAGGCTTCAAAGTACAGCCGGCCTAGTTACCTTCGCGGCCCTTTTGTCTCTTCAGCCACCCACCCACTCCACAATCGTTTGTAGGTCAAAGAGTGAACACCTGCCCTGCACACCCAGACGGGCGCACGGGCGCACACCAGCGTGCACACTTCCAGATGTGTAAGCACAGATCGCTCGTACCGTACCCCAAAGCCTGGGAGGGTCTACAGGCAGGGCGGGGTAGCCGGCAGAGTGGGCGGGACGCCGGAAGGAGGAGCCGCGCAGGTCACCTCTGCGGGGCCACGCGTACGTGCCCGGTGGGGCGATGTCCCCCGGGCCTGCCCAGCTACGCTTCGGACCCCAGGCAGGGATTTCTGTGGGGCTCATGGTTCTTGCACCCTGACCCCGTTGGGGTGACCAAGTAAGGAAGGTCTTTTCCTAGCATCTCTACGGAGTCTAAGTTTGGATCGCTAAGGGGAAACGGCCCTCAGGATAGGTCGCTGGGCCGCGGGGCGTGGAAAACCGCGAGAGGTGGGGCAAAATGGAGTCTTGGAGGCGGGCAAGGCCGTGCCCGGCAAAGTCTGCGGCCCCGCAGGGCCTCTCGAGGGAAGTTAGGTACCCTGCGCGCACGGAGGGGCTGAAGCAGGAACGCTTGGCCCCCCGCCCGGGGAAGTCAAGCAACGCGAGGCCCCGCCAAAGCTGCGCAGCCCTGTGGGACCCCATTGTTCTGGCTCCCCCCTCCATCGCCCAGGCCCTAGGTGGCCCAGCAGAAGAGAAAACAAACCCCACCGACCTTCTTGCCTCCTCCTCTTTCTCCCAGCTCTACCCTCCAGCGCGCGCTGGGAGCGGGGAGAGGAGAGCGCACTGGACTTCTCGCGCGTGGCCTCCGGCTCTGGTGTCGGGAGCCGACCAAGGGGACCTCCAGGCAAAGAGTGAGCGTCCAGTGGCGGGAGGTGCTGTTTATATCTATCTTGCTGTTGTTTGATGTACACACACCCGCTCTATTTACTACCAAATAAAAGAAATACATCTGTGTTGCCAACAGAAACAGCTCTCGCGCTGGCTCCGCGGTCTCCCAGTGCCCAGAGGCGCTCGCAGGAGCTGAGAGTCTGGAACTGTGGGGACCCGGGCTCTTAGTGAGGCCAGGCCCCGGCCCATAGGAGTATGGCGGTCCACCGTGGGGTGTTGGCGGGCTCCACTAATTTGAACCAAGTGGCTTGTGAAGAGGGAGCACGAGGCACCCCTGCCGGAAGAGTTTTAGGCTTCGGTGCTGCGGATGCAGGAGCGCCACCTCGCTCCCTGCCCCACCCTTCCCGCAGGACTCTCCCCAGCTGCCAGAGTCAGTTCGAACAGGTGTACCTGACTGCGTTAGTGATGGCTGTAGTGCTACACACGTGTGGGTGGGAGTGCTGGGATTCCCTGAACACCGGCTCTGTTGGATCTAAATGTGTGTGTGTGTGTGTGTGTGTGTGCGCGTGGGCGTGTGCGCGCGTGCGCTTTATGTCATGAGTGAGTGTATCCTACCTGTCGTTCGCATATATGTCTGAGAGATACGGAAAGAATTTGGCCGAGAAGCCAATGTTATTTGCACTGACTCGGAGATTAATTAGCGGTGCTGATAGGGAAGGATCTGAAGTTAGGTAGGAGAGGAGGCTGGGTTCCATGTCTGAAGGGAGGGAAGATGAAAGAAGGAAATCGGGAACGTCATTCAGTGTCCTGGGCTAGGAGCCACTAGCTGTTCTGGCTTCTCATGATGAACTGTCTTGGAGAAATCGCATGGAGACACCCTCGCTCCCCCACATAGTCCCCTCTGGTGAGTGGTTCCAGCAGCTCCCAGCAATCCCTGCAGAGGCAGGGTGGGGGAGAGAATGTTGTGTGGGGGAGACGGCCCCAGCCAGCTTTCCAGATGTGACAGTCCCACCAAGTGCTTTCTTGGCGTCTCCTGACAGGGAGGCCTCAGACCAGCAGTCGAGCCTCAGATGCTTCCTGACAAGGGTGGAGCGGCTTGGGTGCTCCGCGGTTCCGCACCCTGGCTCAGCCCCTTGCGTTGCACTGTGAAAAATACCGTGACCCCATGGGACAGGAGGGAGGAGGGCGTTTTCGGCCTGGGCTTCTAGACCCACACAGCCACCAGTCCCAGGAGGCATCATAGCCACCCTCCTCCCCAGGGCACAGCCACCACTGTGGCTCCTGGGAGAAACGCGCTGCCCAGGGCAG
>NW_006436291.1:6433391-6437935 GCF_000325575.1 Pteropus alecto
AGTTGCTTCTCGACTTTGTAAAGACTGGGTCAGTCAAGAACCGTTTTTCTAGAATCTAAACACAAATAAAGTATTTTCTTGGCAGTGGATACCATCGTTTTCTGGCTGTAAAATCTAAGGACATGTTTGCTGTTGCAACATTATTTTTAATGAGCTGTTATTGGCCTGTCCTGCAGTTAGTATTGCCAACAGTAAAAGGCATCACTATGTTTGCAGGTAACACAAGGTACAACATATTTTGACCCCGAATTTCTGTTTATTTTTCATTTACAACACATGCCCTCGTTTTTATTCCAAACCAGAGGGAAATAAAGAGAGATCTATCTTCACTGAGGTCCAGGTTAAAATTTTGCCGTAAATACTCATGCCAGTTTATTTGGGGTAGTTTCCCATCAATAGAAAACGATACTGGACGTTTCAGCCACAGTAGAATCGATTGCGTCGATTGGGTTTGAGGAACCTAGCACAGCCCTGGGAGAGGCGATGGGAACGCGTGGAGGCGCTCCCCTGCGGACGCTGCCTGCGGTGTGCTTCCCGCAGTCTTCACCGTCTCCGGGGTCCTCATCTCTCCCTTCTGGCTCCCCAGCTTCAAACGCGCCTTGCCAGGAGTTGGGCGTGCAGCCCCCATGCTCTAAGGCAGGGAGCCGCAGGGCTGGCGAGAGGCGCCCAAGGACCTGCCTCCGCCGGGCAGACTCGCTCCTCCGCGACGCTCCCGGCGCCCCGCGCCTGGTCTGGCTGGCCGCCCACCATCAGCGCGGTGGCCCAGCGCCCTGCAGGCGCACGGGGACGTCTAGCGCTGCGGTTCCATGCGGCGGCGGGGACAGTGGCGGGAAACCTAGAGAGGCCACCCTTGAGGTGCTGGGCGCAGGTGGGCAGAAAAGGCCTCGGCCTCTGGAAACAAGGTTCTTTCGGTTGTCGCTGCCGCAGGCGGGTGAGCTCCGTTTCCCGGCACCGGACACACCAGGACCGCGGCCACAGCCGAGCCGCCCCGGGAGCCACAGTTCCTCCAGGCCTGCGGAGACCGCGCGGTTCCGGATCTGGAAGCCGCCGTTCCTGGGGCTGGATGGCCTCCCGGGGCTGCCGTCTCGCGCGCACGGCGCGGGCTCTCCCAGCTGGACACCGCGATCGGCCAGCGGCCGCAGCTAAATTCTAAGTCACTCCCGTCTTCCCTCCCCTCACTCCCGGAGCCCACCAAACCCCAGGACGGCTGCCGAGTGCCCAGGGATCTCCCGCCTGGAAGCCCGACGCTCCCGAAGGAACGGCGGTCTGGGAACGGAACGCGAGGCTGCAGTCCTGGGCGCGGAAACGCCAGCTGTCTGAGCTCGCGGCGGCCGCTCCGCTCGATTTCGCAAACTAGATAAGCCCAGGTCCTCGCCCCTTCCGCCCCGCATTCTTCCCGGTTCGCAGGGCGTTTCAAGCCGCGTCAGGTACCGAGCGGCCCTGGTCGCGAACAAAGCCGCCTCTGTCTCCGCCGCCTCCCGGGTTATAGGGATGTGCGGGCAGGTCGGACTCGGGGAGCGCAGAGGCAGCCAGAGAGCCAGGCAGGGAAGAGTTTCGGAGACACCTGCTCTGGGAGAAACCGTCCCAAGTTACACACGCTGGCAACGCACAAACGCTTCGCTTTTCTTTTTAATTCAATTTCACGGCAACATTAAGTGTAACAATATTTTGTTTCCTTTTCTCTTTTTCTTAAAAAGGGACTGAACCCGGGCAGAGATGGGGAGATGGGGGTGGGGGCGGGACAAGCTATCGCAGAACAACAGGTGTAGCTGACAGAAAGAAAACAGATCAGGTGGCGGAACAAGAAGCCCTGCGGAGACGAGTGTGAATTTTACATGAAATCTGTACATTTATCAAATAAGTTAAAATTCTCCTAAATTGATTGTCCTTCACTTAAAGCGCTCCAGTATCCTACCTTACTCCTTTGAGCATCGCTACCTATCCTTGTTTCCTTCCTTTCCCCCTTCCTCCTTCTTAAATTTCTCTTCCTCAACGAATGACTGGCATTATACAGTGGAAACGGCTGCTTCTCTCAGTAGAGAAAGAGCAGGGCTCGCAGGAAAATTTGTACAATATTGCACAGTCAGAAGTACGACAGTTACTGCGGAACAAAAAGGTAGGGGATAAAAGATACAAGGGTTTTTTTTTTTTTTTAAATATTGAAATCACTCTCTCAAAATAGGGGACAAAGAATAATAGTAATATTATTAATAATTTACCAACAAATGAAATTCCCAAAGTAAATGCTAATAAATAAGACAACTCACACTGGGCCAGATGTGGAGCTGTTTCAATCATCAGAAGTCTGATTCTAGGCTGTTTTGTTTTTTCCCTTTAAACACTTAGAGAATTCTCCCATCACAAAGCAGGACTGATGAAGAGGTCAAATGCCACAGACCTTTGCCAGAGAGAAAAGCGGCCTGAGTTGGGGTTCTTCTGAGGAGATGCTCAGATTCTGAAAACTGCGGAGGATAACTGATTGGGGGTGGAGAGGAAGAACCACACCCAGAAATCCAGAAATGAGAGCACTGCAGTGTGAATTCTCTCTACCTTTGCGTCCCCTTCTGAAAACGGTTCTATGCAAACTGAATAAACTAGAGGGATTCAGGTTTTTGCCCTTATTTTCCTTCTATAAAAATAAAACCAAAAAAGCCACAGTGCAATGCAAATTTGGCGGGAGGGTTGCTCATATTACAAAAGCTTTCAGCCGAAATATCTGGCCCGGGAATTTTCTCTTTTTCCTGCCCTCTCTGAATATAAACCAAAAGTAAGAGGGAAAGCGCCTCAAATCCATTAGGGGTGAATTGCACGAAAACGCATTGCAAATACTTACAAAACGCTACCGATTGGGGGAGGGGAGGCCGGGGCAGCGCTCCGAAGCCCCGGTTCCCGAAGGCCGCTGGACGTCTCGGCGCCCTCGGCCGGGCCCAGTCTCCTCCAGGGTCTGGGAAGGGGGCGGAGCGCTCCCACCCCCTCCCCTCTCGGGCCTCAGACCGGCCGTAGCAGCGGCACGGACGAGACTACTGGGTGCGAGTAGTAGACGGGGTGCGGGAAGGTGAGCAGCGGCTGGCTGACGGGCACCGGGGCCCCCGCGGCCGCGGCCGCCGCGCCCTCGGCCGCCGAGTTCTCGTGGTAGAGGATGGGCACCCGCACGATGCGCTGCGCCGCCGCGTGGCTCAGGTTGGCCGCCTCCAGCTCCGCCGCCAGCTGCCGCTTCCACTTGTTGCGGCGGTTCTGGAACCAGATCTTGACCTGCGTCTCGGTGAGGTGCAGCGACGCTGCTAGACCCGCGCGCTCGGAGCTGCTCAGGTAGCGCTTCATGTCGAAGGTGGACTCGAGCTGGAAGACCTGGCTGCGCGAGAAGACGGTGCGCGTCTTCTTCTTGCGGCACGCGGGCTTCTTCTCCGGGCTCTCGGCGCCCTTCTTCCAGTCCTCCGCGCCCGGCGCCGCCGCCGCCGCCCCTACGCTCGCCCCCGCCGCGCCCGGCGCCGCCTCGCCCTCCTTCTTGCCTTCTTCCGAGTCGCTCTCCTCCAGAATGATCTCGTCCGGGCTCTTGGAGTCCAGCTCCTTGTGGTCGGGGTCGGCCTTGAGCAGCGGCTCGGGGGAGTCGCGGTCGGTGCCCGAGGCGGGGGAGGAGTCTCGTAGGAGGGCCTTCTCCGAGGCTGCGGAGAGAGAGACAGACGGACGCGTACACACACACGCGCACACACACACACACACGCGCACACACACACGGACACACACACGGACACACGGGCACAGCCTTCAGCGAGGCCGGAGCCTGGGGCGGTAGGCTTGATCCACGCCCGCCTCCGGGCCCCAGGCCTCGCGGCCTCACCATTCCCGCCGGCCTCCTCCCGCTCGACTGAGCTGGAATAGGGGCGCCGAGTCCTGGGATCCCCCTCCTCCCAAGGACAGGAGACAGAGACCCAGATGGCGGCAGAGAGGCCGCTTCCTATTTTTCCGCTCAGCATCCCCACCGGGAGCCCACGGAGAGATTCGCCTCTGGCTCGCACCCGCCCGGGTCACTTCCTCTAGAGCTAGGCCAAGTGCCCAGTCCCACCCGCCAGAAGCACTCCCACTTGTACCCGAGGCCACTGTCCCCGGGAAGCGCCGCGCCCCGGGCTCCAAGTCCGCTTTTCTCACCAAGTGGGATTGGATCCCCGGGCAGCGCAACGGCGCGCGCGCGGCCGGGAGACGCAAGCCAGGGCCCGGACGAAGTTGGCCCAGCTGCGGGCTGGAGGTCCCAGGGCTGCAGTGGGAGGCAGCGCGGGGCGGGGATGGGGCACGTGCGCGGGGAGAACAACGAAAGTTCAAAGAGAGGTCGGTACCTTCAGGTCGCGGGAGGTGGCCACCTGCGGGAGTCAGGGTGTAGGGGTACCACCAGGCCGAGGAGCGCTCCAGGTAGTGCGCGGGCAGGGCAAACCTCTGCGCCGGGATCTCAAAGCGGGGAAAAGCCAGGTCGCCCACCTGCGAGAGCGCGAAGCCCGCGGCGCCCTCCAGGGCCCCCTTGGCCGCGGCGGCAGCGGCGGCGGCAGCGGCGG
>NW_006436291.1:6438472-6438828 GCF_000325575.1 Pteropus alecto
GTTAAATGCGGGGAGTATACGGCGATTGGGCGCGTACAATGGCAAATGGGATTAGGCAGGCGAAGGCACAGCCGAGCCCGGGCCCCGCAGCCGCCTCCGCCACCGCCCCCTCCTCGCCTTCCCTCAGATTTTGGCGCTTTGGCTTCGGGCTATAAGAGCCCGCCTGTTATTGGCTTTATATAGTCCAATTAGGCAGCAAATGAGGACAAGCCTATTAGCACAAAAGGATATTGGTTCCTGCTAAAGAGGCACTCGGAGCGCTCCGGCGAGCGCCGGAGGCGAGCGAGGGACGCGGAGCCGGCGGCGCCCCCGGCCCGGAGCGCACTGACAGCGGAGGCGCCCGGAGCCTCCCTCCC
>NW_006436291.1:6438921-6468921 GCF_000325575.1 Pteropus alecto
GCGAGGGACGCGGAGCCGGCGGCGCCCCCGGCCCGGAGCGCACTGACAGCCGAGGCGCCCGGAGCCTCCCTCCCCCACCGCCCCCGCAGCTAGGGGACCCGCTTCCAGCCGCCCGGCCTGCGGGAGGGGGGAAGGGGCGGGCCAGGCCCGCGCGGGTCAGCTCAGGGTTATCCGTGCTCGCAGCTGCCGCTCCCCCGCCCCAAGGGGCTTGGCAGGGGCCCAGCGCCCCCACGTAGCTGGAAAACCACGCAGCGCGGGCCCAGGAGGCAGGACGCGACCTCCGGCCCCCGCGAACTCACCACTTTCCTACCCTTTGGGGTCTGGCGGCCTCAGCATTTTCCCCAATGCCTGCTAAGAACGCGGCAACGAGGCGGAGGATTGGGGTTCCCCACCCGCCGTCTAGTCGATAGAAAGGCAATCGGGGTGTAAGTCCTTGCACTGCGTCAGCGGGCTCAGAAATTCGCGTGGCTTTGGCCTTTGGCCCTGGGAAACCAAAGAGTGATCCTTTCCCCAGGAGCCAGAGTGGATGTGCGTCTCTGCGCGCCCGAGTGTGCACGCAGAATGGGCTGACGCCCGCGCGTCACTCAGTGGGGCGGCTGGGGCGGCGGGCGTCCCAGCACCGACGGCTACGCTCGGAAGGGCGCTTCTCTTCTCTGGCCACTGGAGCCCAAAGCCTGGCGATTAACTCGAAGCCCGTGGCCCCAAAGACAGCAGTTTTTCCCAGGAAGTCTCCCCGGCTGAGGTCTGGAGCTGCCTGACGCTCTAATAGGGCACGGCGAACCGAAGGCACAGCAACGTACCTTCCTCAACTGTGGCGGTGGCAGAGGCACCCGCAGTACGTTCCGACGGCCTCCAAGTCTCTAGAGAACCATGCTGGACCTCTGAGGGACAGCTGGGCGGACATTCCCTCTACTCCATCGGCTTTAAAAACAAATCCCTAGATTGCACAGGAAGTCCGTAAGGCATTTACGACTCTAGATTCAAGCATCAAATAATCAGAATTGCTTGTGGGGCCCCTTTCCTAGAGACAGCTCCCTAGTCAGAGTAAGGTGGCAAGCCGACCGTCGCTACTCGTCACCCATTGTGAGCTTCCGTGCGCCCAGATCTTTCTGTGGTCCCCTTGCCTCCTCACCCTCTTTTTCGTGAGATTGAGCCCTCGCCTAACTCAAGGCCGCCCCACATTGGCAGATACTAAAGCTCCAGTTCCCTAGCTGAGAAGTGGGTAGGTTTTATTTTCTGATGAGGGGCTTCAGACCTCCCCCCATCAAATCTCCACGGGCTCGTTTAAGGCTTCTTTCAGCAGACTTTCATCTACAGTAGTGAGCCCGATCTTTGCTTTGGGAACCTGGAAGCATTGTAAATGGTGCTTCCATAAACAATTATTATTATTCTCATTATTATTACTCCCTTGAGTTTGTACGAGGCTTTCCTGGAACGCAAAACGCTATTCAGTGTCATCCAAAATCTGAGTTGGAACCAATCACAGCGCTGAGACTCAATCAGGGTGGGTCTCACACTCGGGTTTTATAGATGGAAACGGGCTCCTGGAGAGGGGGAGACCGAGCCAAGGTCACCCGACCGGTGTTGGACGCCCAGAAGTCATTTTCTCCCTGACGGCAGAAATAGCTGGATGCGCTTAGGTCAGCGCAGGTTGGGTGGGCACCGCCCGAACCCGCCAGCCACATGGCGGAGGCCGTGGCGGAGCGGCCCTGCAAGTGTGCGCGCCTGTTGTGGGAGCTCTCCCGCCCGAGGCGGATGCGTGCAAACTTGCACAAAGTTCTGACGCATGGAAGCGGCCTTTAAACTGCGACAAGCAGAAAAGCTCATCTCCAAGGAAAAGGAAGCACCTGGCAGACGTCGCCGAAAGTTCTGGCTGGGAAAGTGGGCTCTTTGCTGTTGGAAACTCGGAAACTCGATCCAGACGGGAAGCGGGCCAGGCTGGCGGGAGGAGTCCGGGACAGCCGTGCCCGCACCCTGTGGCGCCGCTACTCGAGCCTCACTCTCTTGTCCCAAGTTCCCCCGGTGTCTCCCCTCCCAGGGGCGCGCAGGTGCGCTTGCTTGTGCGTGCGTGCGCGTTTTGACAAGAGAGTAGAGTCGCGTGGCTGTCAGCGCCCGCAACCCATCCCCTGAGTTTCGGGGATGCTGGGCTTAAACAGACTAAGTGCACGGAGTGAATCATTCTTTCTCTTCCGTTTCGAGAACACTTTTGGGGATGGGGCCCCGGGCGCGGACGCAGCCCTTCACTCTCTCTCTGGCGAGGGGTGTTGCCTCGGCTTTCTCGCGCCCAAGACTCCACGCAAAGTCGGGCAAACAGCGCCCTCTAAGGGACATCCTCTAAAACAAACCCGCCGGTTCCGCGGGGAAAACCACAGTCCACGCGGAAAGCATTTAAAGGCCATCGCGGTTTTACCCTTCCAGACCTTGGCTAGAGAACAAAAGCTTTCCCCCCACCCCGCTCTGGATTCCGAGAGAAGCAGAGAGTGAAATCGCCTGCAGATCTCTGCTGGTCTTTACCTGGCCGCCATGGAAAGTGGTCTCGCCGACCTCTCACTCTCCTCCCCGCCTTCCTTTCCCTGTTTTAGGGCGCGTTTAATGTTCCGGCTGGTCACCGATCCCTGAGGTGCCCATCCTGACTGCCGGCTACATGTGAGCGCCTGGGAGGGCGGAGGGCGCGGGGCTCTGGTTCGTTTTCCCAGGACTCGGTGCACGGATGGCCAACCAGTGGTGCCGAGTAGCCGCCGTGTTAACGCCCGAGTGAGTGACAGAGGGAGTGAGTGAAGGAGTGAGTGGGCGCGTGGGTGCGTGGGTGAGTGAGTGAGCGAGCGAGCGAATGAATGAACGCACAGGCCCCATTGCAGAGGATTTGCCTATCTGGTTAGGGTCTTCAGGTAGCCCGATCATATTCAAAAACAGTTTCTAAGAAGTTTAATGAGAACCTGAGGTTTCCTAATGACAGATTTCACCGAACCTAAAGGAGCCCCAGGGACAGGACCACGAGAGAGACATTGCACAGGCTGATCCAAGGTGATGGGCTGTGTACCACTCCCCAGAAGGACAAGGAATCCAGAGCATACAGGGAGGCTGGGGAATGCTAGTGACTAACCCCCAACCTTTACACAGAAGAAAGGTCTGGCAAAGGAGCATTGAGAATGGTGCTCTTACCTACCTCTCGCCCCGCCCCCCACAACCATCACACCCCCAGAACATGTGTACATGTCTGCACACATACAAGTCGGTAAGTAGTGAGTTCCCCAGGAGGGGAGCATTTCCATATTCTCTAAAACTTCCCCTCCTCCCCTCCATAGAGGCCTTCCGGAAATGGCTTCGTGGACGGTGCTTATCCAAGGAGTAGGAGGAGCTGCTTAGGCATCTTACCAAGGCTGCAAAGTTCCCAGGCATGGAGGCTCCCCGCCACAAGCCTAGCCAGAGGTCGTGGTGGGCACATTTTAACACTTAACTCTCCTGATCTGCAGGTCCTTGATCTGTAGGCAGAAGGGACAAAAGCCTGGAGGTGTGATCCTGGGGACTCTGGTCCCCAGGCTATGTGTGCTCTGGCCCACTTTCCTGGAAAGTTCTCTCCCATCTGTTCAATGCTGCCAGGAACACTGCCAAGGACCCCTCCCTTGGGCTGAAGACTGTGACTCAGGAAATGCACAGCCCTCAGAGAAGGGTCATGGCCATGCTGTCTTTGATCGCATATGTATTGTGAGGCACATGCAATGTCCTTAGAGTGGCTGAATGTCTCATCCCTTCCTGAGAGTAAAGGTGATAATTACAAATAGAGATGATGTCGGCTAACAGTCATTGAGTCCTCATCATATGCCAGGCCCTATCACCTGGCGAGGCAGGTACTGTCATTATTCCTATTTGACAGACAAGGAAACTGAGGCACAGAGAGCATGAAAAAGGGGAGAGAGTTCTAAATACGTGGAGCCTCACAGGGTTGTTACAAGGACAGAGCGGACGTTCAGTAAGCACTATGTAAGTACTGGCTCTTGTTATTCTTCATTCACTTTTCAGGAATGAAGGCCAGAAGTCCACTCTTGCAGGATTTCCGGGAGAAAGCTAGCACACCTTACGAGCGAGAGTGCCCAGGAATTTCTCCCGTGCCTCATAGAGGCCTTACTCTACTCACGAGGGGTAAGCTAACCCTCCCACACATCCCCTTTCTCTTCCTGGTTCTCTCATCTTCTGAAAAAAAAGTCCTTCTCTTCGATAATTATTTGCAGACTACTTTCTATCTTCAGAGTTCTGATTAGGGGGAAATGAGTGCAGATTTTTGCATCGTGCTCCATCGAATCTTACCGTTTATAAATATCTGGATATTTTGTGGACTCTGGCTGATAATTTGCGGTGACCTTTGATAAGACACTGAACTTCTCTGTATCCCAGACTTTTCATCTGAAAGATGATGGGGTGCGTCAAAGTGACTCCATTACGAAAGCAAGACAGGGCATCCTTCATGTCTTCAAAGAAGGATCTCATTGTGGTCCCAGACTCCATCCTCACGGCTCACCCCCGGCCTGGGTCGAGCCCTCTGAGAACCGCTGTGCTCTCCACGCCTGGACTCACAGGGAGGCAGCTCCCATGAACTGTGCCAGGGCCCCATAGTGGACACGGACACTCTGCTTTAGTCTCCTCCCCATTGCTGAGACAGGCTGGGGTTTCCAAAACAAATCTTGCTAAGAATATTGCTACGATGTATTCGACAGGTGTTTGTTGAGCACCTAATATATGCCCTACTCTATTCTAGGCACTTAGTATAACTCAATGAACAGAATAAAGACCCCTGCAGTCGGGTACTCATATTCTAGTGGGGACAGTAAGTAAGTTACAAAGTATGTTCAGGGGTGACAAGTGTTACGGGGAACACTTAAAAGGAAACAGGAATGCTGAGGTCGGGGGACGGGGGGTGTTGTAACATTAAATCCTGTGATCAAGTGGACTGCGCCAAGCAAAAGCTTTAAGCAAAGACTCTAAGGAAGTGGTCATTAGGGTGAACGTTCCAGGTAGAAGGAAGTGCTTCTGAGCAGAAGGAAGTACTTGAGCAAAGGGCTTCAGGTATGTCCGAAGAACTGCAAGGACATGCGATCCAGGGGGACGCAGCAGGTGAGCTGGGAGGGGTAAGCGCGTGGGGCTCTGGACGCCCAGGTGGGAATTTTGTCTTTACTTTGAGCAAAATGGAGGACTATCACAGGGGTCTGGGTTTTTTAAATCAGCTCTTTTGAGGATAATGTATAGTGCGATGAACATCGACAAATGTATATACCTAGGTAGCTATCATCCAATGCGGTATGGAATGCTTCCTCCCCTCCTGCCCCCAGAAAGTCCCCTCACAGTCCTTTGCCGTCAATCCTCCAAGCCCCACCTGAAGGGACCCCTGGTTTGACTTTATCTTTAGAGATTAGTGTTTCTGGTTCTTGAAGTTCAGGTAAGTAACCGTGTGTAGTCTTTCTGAGTCTGGCTTCTTTGACACAATATATCTGTGCCTTTCATCCACATCATTAAGCAGAGTATTCCTATGACAGTATTTTTAGCAGAGGAATGGCAATATCTGCCTTACATTTAAAAATCAGTTTTATACTCATCATGTTCCAATGTGATTCTCATCCTAAGATATCCACATCCCATGAATGGTTAAAGAAAATGCGGTATAGCCATACAGTGGAATGTTATTCAGCAATAAAAAGAAATAAAATACCAATGCATGCTACAAAATTGATGAATCTTCAAAAACATTACGCTAAATGAAAGAAGCTAGACACGAAAGACCACATATTGAATGATTCTATATGTATGAAATGCCACAATAGAAAACAGACAGCATGTAGATAAGTGGTTGCCTAGGGCTGAGGGGTTTAGGAGAAATGGGGAGTGGCTGTTAATGGGTACAGGGTTTCTTTGGGGGGATGATGAAAATGTTCTAAAATTGGTTATGATGATGGCTGCCCAATTCTGTGACTACATTAAATCTGATCTGTACACTTTAAGTAGGCAGATTGCGTAATACATGAATAATAATTCAACGAAGTTATTTAAAATCCACCTCCCAGCCCCCATGTGCCGATACAGTCTTGCGAGCTCCACGGAGCTGATCCAGTGACCCATCTGGGGCTCCCACAACTCTCTCCACTCAGTTCTTGTGTCTGCTGGGCAGGGAGTGAGGGACGCAAGGACCATTGACTCAGCCTCCTGTGTGTGCGAAACTCTCTGCCAACACCACGAGGGTGGCCGTGCCCTCTCAGCCCTCGGCGGGGTTGCACCAGCTGCATCTGAGCTGAGCTAAAGCCCCTCTGAACCATGCCCCACATGGGGCCCTTATCCTGGATGCCTCCCTTCTGGCTATGATGTCCTGTGACTCTGTGCTCCTTTCTTCAGTGCCTGAGGAATGACCCATTCACCCTGAACCATCAATTGTCTCCTACCACATAAGGGTGACACAGTGAGGACAATCAGTGGTCATATAGCATAAACCAGGACAGCTCATGAAAACTACCAGGCAAGGAGGAGCTACAGCTTCCTCCAGAATGTATACTAATGGCTGAGCAGCCCTGAAGAGTCTTTGATTCAGTCACTCCGTCAACAATCATGCCTGAGCAGGTGCTCTGGGAGTATAAGACTAAACCAGTTACAGCCCCATCCTAGCTCGCAGCCTAGGGAGGGAGACTGAGAAGGGACAAAGAATGGAAATGCAGTGTGAGAGGCAAAGCGCCTCTACCCGAGTGATTTGGGATCGCAGAGCAGGAAACCACTAATTCGGTCTGGTGGTGTGGCATGGTCAGTAGAGGCTTCCTGGAGGATGGGATCAACTAGAGCCTTGATGCGTGTGTGATCGGGTACAGAGGAGAGAGGGGCAAGAGGCAGAGGATACAGCCAGGGAATAGTCACAGAGGTTGGGAAAGGGCTTCGCACGGTGTGGAGGGTGCACAGAGGCTTCAGGGGGAAGTCGGAGGCCGGCCATAGTGGCCGTTTCCCTTGTGTGGGCCCTTGACTTCCGGCATCAAAATCAGTAGGTCTCAGCCAAAGCCACCAAGTCACATCGTGGTGATGGTGGGGATGGCGGCGATGGTGAATCACGGGCCCAGGAATCTGCCGTTTCTACTGGCTGGGGTAGGTAGACTTCTAGCATGTTCCTTGTGTTAGTGTCCTAGACTGGTGTAACAAACTAAGGGTCTTGAAACAGCAGAAATTTATTCTTTCACAGTTCTGGAGACTAAAAGTCCAAAATGAAAAAGTTGGCAGGTAGCCGTTCCCTCTAAGTTTCTGGAGAAGAATCTGTTCTAGGGAAGAAGGCCTGTCTCCTAGCTTCTGGTGGCACCTGTCAGTCCATGGCATTCCTTGGCCCGTATCTTCATCACTCCAATTTCTGCCTCTGTCTTCACATGGTTGTCTCCCCTCTGTGTATGTCCCTTCTTATAAGGACACCAGTCATTAGACTTAGGGCCCGCTCTAATCCAATATGATCTCATCTTAACTTGATGTACATATTACATGTTAACTTACATCTGCAAAGACTTTATTTCCAAATAAGGTCATGTTCACGGGTACTGGGAATCAGGACTTCAATATATCTTTTTTTGGTGGGAGGAGACACAATTTAGCTAATCAGCCCCCAATAATCCCTGCCTCCTAGTATTCACGACCTTGTTTAACCTCCTCCCCTTGAATATGGGCTGGACCTAGGAACTGAATTCTAACCAATAAAATACAGCCAAGGTGATGATATCACTTCCATGGCTGGGGTACAAAAGATTGTGACACCTATCTTGTTAGCTGACTGTCTCTGTTGCCATCTCGGCTCGCATGCTTTGATGAGCTCAGGGTCACTTGAATAATTTGAAGGATTTGTAAGAGGAAGGAGGGACAGAGCTGGGGTCGCTGGCTAGGGGGAGGTTAATGAGGACCCAAACTACCTGGGATTTTTCACAAAACAAATGCACCCATAGTGCCAGCACCCAGATTAAGAAACAGAACATTCCAGAATCCCAGAAGGCCTCCTTCTACTCACATCCAGTCTACCCCTCCCCTACCCCGCAAGGATAACTACTCTACAGGCCATAGATTAATTTGCCTATATTTGCATTTTATGTAGATGGAATCATATAGTTTGTTCTCCTTTCTGTGTGGCTTCTTCTGTTCAGCATTATGTTTATGAGCTTTATTCATTTCATTTCATACAGTTGTAGTTTGTTCCTTTTCATTGCTTTTTAGCAGTGGTCCCTCACCTTTCTGGCACCAGGGACCAGTGCTCCTATGAGAACCTAATGCCTGATGATCTGAGGCGGAGCTGAGGCGGTGATGCTAGCGCTGGGGAGCGGCTGCAGATACAGATGAAGCTTTGCTCACTCGCCTGCCACTTACCTCTTGCAGTGAGGCTTGGTTCCTAACAGGCCACGGACTGAGACCGGTCCACGGGCTGGGGGCTGGGGACCCCTACTCTTTAGTATTGCACTGGGTGAATACAACAAAATGTATTTATCCATTTTGCTGGACATTTGAGCAGTTTCCAGCTTGGGACTATTCTACATGGAGCTGATACCAGCACCTCTTCTGGTGAACACCTGCGTGTGTTTCTACTGGGTAATTCTAGGAGCGGAATTGTAGGCCCGAAGGTGTACGTATGTCCCTTCTACTCACAGGGAAACATCAGATGACAGATTCATGTGATATAAGTGTCCCAGTCTGCTCCGAATACCATCACCTTGGGGATTAGGGCTTTGACCTATGAATTTGGTGGGACACAAACATTCAGTCCGTAGCACAAGGGAAGTGCTTGCAGCCTGGATCTGCGTCAGTTCTGCCTGTCACTGAACACCTGCGTCGCTTGGCCGAGGCCTTTCACCTCTCTGCAGCAGCTGGGTCCTGCTCCAAGTGCTATGGTTTTGTTGTGCCCTCTTCTCGCCTTCCTGGGACACTGTGCTAGATTAGGTGGAGTTGGAAGAGGAGCGAGTGCTCACACTCCCCATTCATATCTGACCTCCGACGAGGCCGGCTCTCTCAGGAACCCCTGCCAGAGGGAAGTCATCCCAGGACATGAGTTTACCCCAGTTTCTCTCGAAATAGGAGGTCACAAAGCAACTAGAGCCCTGTAGATTTCTCTCTGAAAGATGTAAGCATCTTCTGAAACTCCAAAAGGGCTATGATAATTGATCGGAGAAACTGATTTCCCAGAGGTTTGCAGGATGCTGTGATCTGTGTGGTTTGCATGTTGTACTTACTGGTGCATATGTTTTTCTGGAACATGGGGTGACTAGGGTGCTGAAACGTTGAATCCAATTTGGCAAACACATTGAGCACCTACCATGTGTCAATCCCCCTCCCCCTTAAAGGGGCACAGGGTTGATGGAGATGTGGTCTCTACCCTCTGGGACCTTTCCGGCTAGGGCAGGAAGAGGACAAGGGCCACAAACAGCTATCAAGTCAAGCCGAACCAAGATGAATGCTATCTCAGAAAGAAAGTACCAGGTGACATAACTCTGAAAAGAGGGTTCTGCCGAGCAGCTGTCTTGGAAAGTCTCGGGGTGTTAGGGAGGAGGGGGAGGTGGCATTGAATCCAGGTCTTTGAGATGGAGATTTGAGCAAGCACAGCAGGTGGGCCAGCCCCATCCTGCACCTTCAAGTCTCTGGATCTCCAGCAAAGGGCTCCCTGGCACACGGAATTCCCGCCCCTTCATTCCTGCCTCTGAGAGGCCTGAGGCGGTGCAGACACCTCATGCCTGTTTTCTTTCTCAGCAAATCTTGGTAGTGAAATTAGGATGGAGCCTCTAGTCCCTTACGTGGCACAGATGTTTCTAATCCACAAAGGGAGCAGGCCAGCATGGCTCCTCCAGGAAGATGTTGGCAGGGGCACGGAGCCAAGTAGGAGCCTCTTGAGCTGGAGAAGCTGCAGGATTTGGCTCGGGAAGGCATGAGTCTGCATCTCCCTGCAAGATGTTGAGGCGTGCACTGAGGCAGCGGTGATGTGCCAGTGCCCACCACCTGGACAATCTCCCCTTGCTTCCCCAGGGACTAAGGTGAGACGCAGCGGCAGGGCGAGCACCTCTGGGTGCGGGATGATCCCAGGCCGTCTGCATTTCACCCACCGCATCCACAACCATCCGCTTCAGTCTGTCCTATAGCTCTGCTGGGCGGGCTGCACTACGCACGAGAGAGGGCCAAAGATGGGTCCCTTGCACCAGATTGCCTGGAGCTGAATCCTGTCCCTGCCTTTTACCAGCTGCGTGAATGTGGACAAAGTGCTCACTGCTCTGTGCCTCGATATCTCCATCTGTAAAATGGGGATAATATGAGCATCTTCCTCCTGGAGCTGCCGAGAGGCTTAGATGAGACAATGTGTGGAAAGTGCCTGCGTGGAGGTTCCTGGCGCATACTCCCGCAGTGCCAGCTGTTAGCAGCAGGTGGGATGAGTGTTACCGTTTTGTCCACCTCACAGGGGATGGCTCTGAGGCACAGAGGAAGCAAGTGGCCTGCCGAGGTCGTTCCGCTAGACAGCACTTATCCTAGGCTGGGTTCCCCCAAAGTAGACCTCGAGGTGAGGATTGCTGGATGAAAGCAGGGCTCCTACCCCAGCGGGGGTGGGGGGAGGGGAGCGGGCTGGGAAGGGGTGGAGAAAGCCAGACAGGGACCAGGGACAGGTGCGACCTCAGGCCAAGACCTGCAGTGGGCGGACTCCTTCTGGTGCTTGGGGTGGGGAGGAACTCCAGAGTGTCAGTCAGGCCTCAGAGTGTCCTTGTCAGAGGTAGGGAACCTGCGCCTGTCATGTTCCTGCTCCTCCAGACAGTTTGGCCAAGGCCGCCCTGGGGTGACACAAACTTCCAGGCACTTTCAGCAGCGCAGTCATTTGGGCAAAGTGGCTCCAGCAGCCCCAAGGCAGTCCGCCGAGAGTCACAGGTGCTTGTAGTTGGAAGCAGAGGCACCCACATTAGTGCCAGAATGGGAAGAGTGGGGCATGTCTGTGCAGGGGACCTGGCTGGAGCAGGACCCCGATCTGTCACTGCTGGACTTCGGTCCTGTCCTCACCAGGTCCCTCCATCTTTTGAATGACCTAATCCAGCAAGACGTGCACCGAGACAGACACGAACCTGCCGCGTTTGCCCTTCGGGGGGCTGTCAACTGGTTTCCCACCCATTTGGGTGGCAACATTGAAACAAAGGAGGCCACCCCGAGTCTGAAAACAAAAGAAGGCCATCTCCTCAATCTGCTCCTTGTCTTTGGAAATTTGTGGCCGCCATTTCAGTTTAAACATATGACAATTAAATCGTTAAGCGTTCCGATGCTGAATTAATTACCCAGTAGAAAAGGGATCAATTGTGTAAATACATCATTTATGTAATGAGTCCTGGCTGTGATTTAGATGTCCAGATTGGTTTTTCTTCCAGCTTCTGTCCTGAAAACAAGTCTAGCCTTTGGGCCAGGGCCAAACAAACAGCCTCTATTAGGTCCGAATCCAGAGCTTTAAGTGGCCCAAATAGACAGGTGGGGGCAGGTGATACAGGGGGTTGAGATTATGGGAAAATTGGAGCAATTTGCCAAAATGAGCCAAGTTCCTGCTATTATTCTTCATGTCTCTGCAGAAAATTACTCTTCAGAAACAGGGAGTGGAAGTTAAACATCCCCTTAAATGACACTTCAGGTACGGCCCATTTCACCCTCCTCCACCCCCTCCACCAGACACCACGGTCCAATTGTGACAGTCTCTCCAGCAGAAAGAGTCACGGTTGCATTCCTGGAGGTGGCCGAGGCCCCCCAAACATTTAACATTCTCAAAACTGGCCCCGCCGGCCATCAGCCTGAAGCCCGCCTGCCCGGCCCACGGGCCCACAGCAAATTCACTTCAGTGCCGCTTCCAGCCGTGGCATCAGGCAGGCTACTCTGGGGGTGAGGCAATCTCTGCTTCAAAAAATTTTAAATCCATTTACCACTCTTTATTGAGCGCCCACTTTGTGATACTGAGTCGTTTCCTCCCTTCCTTTCCTCCCTCCCTCCCGCTGACAGGGGCCTCTCTCCCCACACTCTCTCCACGCTGGCTTTATTCATCTCTCACGGCACTGCAGACAGCCCCACATTTGTCCCCAGGGTGCCTGAGAGCTGGAATATCCCTGGTCATCCAGTCTTTAGGGCCTGCAGGGCGCCCAACATCTAGGGGAGCCCTAAACCTATTTGCAGAATGTTACCCAGCCTCAGGGGGCTTGGAGTCGAGAAAGGGGTTTCTCTGCACAGCCTTCTCAGCCAGGTGTTCACCCCCCTCTGAATCTCCCAGGGAGCCCCCCATCTCTGACATACAAGCCCAGGCACCCAGGCTTTCTCTAGTCTCTTCCACCCTTCTTTCCCCTCTGCCCCTGCCGTCATGAGTCAGTGTGGTGGAAAGTGAGTGAGCTGACTTGAGTTCCAACCCCAGCTCTGATCCCTGGAGGTGGGGAGGGGCGTGAGGGAGGGGAGCCTTGGAGGGGTCATGCAAGGCTTTCACCTCCCTGAGACTCAGTTTTCCGATTTGAATAACGAGATCTCTAATTCGTGATCCAAGATCCCTGCCAGCCCGGCCCCTCCTGGGTGGGATGGATCCAAGACACCCATCCTGAAAGGAAAGGGGCAGGAAGCTCATGCTGGAGTTTAGAGGGTGAAACCCGGAACATAAACGGTCCAGGAAGCCTTGGCCTTGGGGAAAATGAGATCAAAGGGGGGTAATTATGCATCAAATGCCACGTATTTGTCAGGAATCCGTTGCTTAATTGATGTTTTATTGCTCCCACTGACACGTGTGATGGAAATGAAATTTGCATGTACAGGGAAGAAAGTGAAATTTATTCCTGCTTGTATCTTAATGGGGGAATAAAGCGTCAATTAAACAATGAAGATGACATATATTTGATGTATGATCTGAAGAAGGAATATTACTCACTAAAATGTTATTTTACAATTTACAGTAATGGAGCACCTGGCAATAAGGAGAGGCACGGTTCACACATTTCCCATTATTTAAAAATAGCAAAAAATGTATCACTATTAAGCAATACAAGAAAACTTCACTTTTAACAGCATAGCATAAGAATTGTACAGTAAGTGCTCTGTCGAGTGACTCAGCTAATGAATAACAGGTACGGGACAGAGAAACGGGAGGTAGGAGAGAGGGAGAAGGTATATCTTTTCCCTGATCTTGAAAATGAGACGGCCTAGGAATTTGGGAAGGCAAAAATCATAAGAGGAGCTGCTTACTGAAGTCCTGTACGCCAGGCTCTATACTGAACTTGACCTTGATCCTAAACCTCAAGTAGCCCTACTTTAATTGAAGGCTCTGAGACTTTGCCAAAGGTCACACAGCAAGTACTCAGCAAATCCAGCATTTGAATCCAGGTCAGCCTGACTTTGAGGATTCTCTCTTTCTTTTCTATCAGCAGATATTTAACAGACAGAGAGGAAAATAAAAGACAAAAATAGTCACTCAAAACATAGAAGATAGAGCTACGGCTTAGAAGAAAGGTATCGTGCAGGACCGTCACAGGCAAGTGGGGAGGAATTTAGATCAAAGGCTGTCAGACGGGGGAGAAAGGAAACGGGAACCTCAAGGAAGAGCACGGAAAATTTTGAGAAAAGGAGACTGGTATGAACGTATAGCTGAGTTATGTGCCTTCCATGAAAACTGCCTTTAGTTCAGAAGTTAGTTTATGAAGAAGAAACCAGGTTAAATTAATTCTGTACAACTTCATGAAAGAAACAGATTCTGTAAACTGAGTGTCTGTATATCAAGTCCAGAAATTTTGCATTGACTTTTACTAACAAATTGGAAATTTATTCCTTTTCAAATGATATATTGCCTCAATACGCAACCGAAAGACGCCTACGAATATAGAAAAATAATCAGAAAAATTCCTTGCCATCAATATGATAGAGAGTTCATATTCTTAATGTTTAAAAAGCATTTATGGGTCATGACAAAAATATTTAACCGGGATAGAAATCTAGGCAAAGAATGTAATATTATTTTAGCAAATCACGAACATAATGAGCAGACAATCATCTCTATCAATCAATTAAATGCACGTTAAAACATCAGTGGACCACCTTTTAATTATTAAGAAAACAAAACTAGGGAGAAAAGATAACCCTCACTGCTGTAAGGATGAAGAGCGATTCTTACATCGCGGTGGGGAATGTAAATCTGTATAAAGTTTTCAGAAAGTAATTCGCCAATATGGATCAAGTGTTTTAAAAAAGTTTAAAGAAACAGGTTCCCTTTAAAATATATTCCAAAGTAATAATCATGAGCTTAAACACATTCACATACCCACAAATACAGAGATAGGTATCCCTCTGTCATTTGTAATACAATTCTACCCATATATGAGCAAATGGTTAAATAAACTGGGATATAACCAAACAGAATGGAATGTTACATATGGTGTTTTTGAAGTCTCTTTAATGACAAGGAAAACTACTCATGATGTCATTTTAACCAAAAAATATTATGTTACAAAGTACAGTATGGACGCAAAATTTTAAAAACACTGTGGATGTGTGTATAGAAAAAAACCCTTGAAAAATATCATAAAACTGTCACAGTCTATTTTTTAATGATGGGATTACAGGTACTTTTATTTTACTCTTTGTACGTTTGTGTAATTTTCAAATTCTCTACATTAAGCAAATATTATTTTTATAACCAGAAAAAAAACAATATGTTTTTTTAAAATAGTAAAGTACATTTGAAATAAAATATTTAAAGGAAAGTCTTTTGAGGATAAAATATTAAGGCTATTTTTTTTAAAGGCTATTTGTAATAAATCACAAAACAAATACACAGAAGGGTTAGCGTGGGTTTTTACTGAGCATCAATTTGCTTTGAAATCTAAGGACAAAATGACTGTAGTTTATGTGGACAAATAATAGTAATTCACTTAATGAAGAGAATGTCACTTAATGGTGGAGCCGAAGGTTAAGAATAAATTAAACTGGAGGTGTCCTGACAAGACCAGGCAGGTCAGCCAGAGAGTGAGTGAGGCCACCCCCTGCAGATGTCACCTGAGTGTGGACTAACCAGAAGTAGGTTCATATGTGTGTGGGACATTTATTACTTTGGTGGGCTGGTGGTTTCTAGCTAAATAAATGCCCAGTGGGATTTAGGATTTGGCTCATTTTAAACTGGTGACCCGATGGTCTCTTTTTGAGTAAGTAATGGAATTAGTTTTTTTGTTTAGGTGTGTTTTTCGCAGAAGAGCAAGAATTTTGTCTTATTTCATTTTTATTTAACTTGAAAGGATGATAAGAGAAGAGACAATGAATGGCATGGTGTCTGCCTCAGTGTCCCCACCCCGTGGCCTGGTCTCAAGCCCTGATCGAGAGAGAGATTGAGGCCAGAAAGTGAGAGAACTGTTTTCACGCAGAATTTGAGAGGCTCTGGGTTCGGGCATGGGGAAGGGGGCCAGCGTTGTGCCTGCTTTCAGAGGTGACATCCAGCACAAGCACGTGGTGGGCCCCAACAGAAGTAGCAATGGGATTAGGTGAAGAGAAATTCTTTGGAAGGACATAGGGCGAATCAAGAAGCGACAGGAAGTCTGGAGACCTGGCTCAGAAAAAAGCAGGAGCTGAAGGAGTCCAGCCAGCAATAAGCTCCAAGTCCAGCCAGAAGAACTTTCTAGTCGGGGAAAGAAGCCTCTGCTGCTGCAGAAGCCTCCAGCCCAGGGCCTGGCCAGCATGGCCATCAGCCTCTGCTGGGGACAAGTAACTGTCTTGTTCCCACCCAAAGTCCTGGCAGGAGCATCTGATTGGTCAAGCCCACATCACTCACATGCCACATTCTCACTGCGAGGGGAGGACAGGAGGTTTGGCTTACCTCCACAGCTTCCATAGCAAAAGCAAAGCTCTGCCTCTCCCCTCCAAGATCTCAAATGGTGGGCTTTTCCTGTGTGGGGCTGGCACTCTCCTGCCGAATGTCTTCTGTACAACCTCACAGTGGCCTGGAGGGAATTAAGGGAGGAAATAAAAGACACACTTGGCTCAGAGCCTGGAACACAATATGAGCTCATTAATGTCTCTATGATTATTATTATGCTATTTATTATTATTGTTTTAATAATTATTGCACGTGAGACCTTGACTTGGACCATTGGATGATCACGCCAGGAACTCTGGCTCCTGGGAGACTGATATGAGTTTTGTACAAAGGAATCAGGGAACAGTGCTATTTAAT
Organism: Pteropus alecto; assembly: GCF_000325575.1. Taxonomy (NCBI): domain Eukaryota; kingdom Metazoa; phylum Chordata; class Mammalia; order Chiroptera; family Pteropodidae; genus Pteropus; species Pteropus alecto. The sequence goes on from NW_006436291.1 coordinate 6,455,105, forward strand.
AGAATTCTAAAGTGACAGATTTGCATAGAAAACATTCTCTTCAGAAAAAGGAATAATTGATAATATGTGATTAGTAAAGATCTAATTAACAACCAGTGTCGGTAAACATGTACACGGAGCTCCAGAGAGTGGGTATGTGGATGTCTTTGGATCCTCGGATTATTCTGAAGTATTTGGGCAGAAGGTGCTGGATGCCTCCCCCAGCATCCTCCCCGCATCTTTCCAGTAATAGACCCGTTTTTAGGCGGGCACTTTGCTGCCTGGAATAAAGGACTTCCTTTTAGTGAGGAGTGGCCTTGCGATTTGACTTTAGCCAACCAGGTCTAAGTGAAATTATTGTAAATATCTCTGGGAAATCTGCAGACGGTTTCTGCTCCGTGCAGCCCAAGGTAATCCTAACTGGCACAGCCTCAATATCCTCTTCTCTATTTAATGAACGGGGAAGCTGGGGCTCCGAGGGTTTAACCAACACGTTTGGAGCTGTGTAGAGTCCCTGAAATTGCTGGCGATGAGATCAGGTCCTCTGATTTCTGGGAACCAGTCTCTCTTCAACATACCATGCCATCTTGTCTTTTAAAAAAATTAATATTATTGTGGTATAATTTGTATACCATAAAAATGTACCAATTTAAAGTGTACAGTTCGATAAGTTTTGTCAATCAAGAAAGAAAGCATTTCTATTTCCCCAGAAAGTTGCAGCGCCTCTTCTTTGCAATCACCGCCCCCCACCCCACCCTCAGCCTCAGGCAACCACTGACTTGCTTTCTGTCACTATGGATTAGTTTTGCCAATTCTAGAATTTCATATAAATGGACTCGTTTGATATCTACTATTCTGTGTCTGGTTTCTTTGGCTCAACATAATGTTTGGGGCTTGATCTAAATCGTTGCTAGTATCAGTAGTTCATTCCTTTTTCTTTTTTTTTATAGTTGGCATAAATATTATATTAGTTTCAAGCGTACAACATAGTAATTAGACATTTCTATAACTTATAAACTGATCTCGATAAATCTAGTACTAATCTGACACTGTACATAGTTATTACAATATTATTGACTATATTCCTTATGCTATACTTTACATCCCCGTGACTATTTCGTAACTACCAATATGTACTTTGTAATCCCTCCCCTCTTTGTTGCTGACCCCCCAGCCCCCTCCCATCTGGTAACCCTCAAAATGGTCTCTGTATCTATGAGTTTTTCTGTTCTATTTGTTTGTTTTATTCTTTAGATTCCACGTGTATGTGAAATCATATGGCTTTTGTCTTTATTTGACTTACTCCACTCAGTACAGTACCTGCTAGGTCCATTCATGTTGTTGTAGATGTAAAGATTTCATTCATTCATTCATTCATTGGGTGTGTTCTGCTATCTCATCTTCTAAATCACTGATTCAGTCCTCTGCTTCATGGAAGCTACTTTGATTTCCTCTAATGGATTCTTCATGTCAGTTACTGTAGTCTTCATTTCCGCCTGGTTCTTTTTTTTATGTTTTCTATCTCCATTTTTATGTTTTCTTTTTGTTAAAGTTCTCACTTTGTTCATCTGCTCTTGCCCCAAGCTCCTTGAGCATCCTTATAACCAGTGTTTTGAACTCTGCATCTGGTAGATGGCTTGTCTCCATTTTGTTTAATTCTTTTTCTGGAGCTTTGTTCTGATGTTTCACGTGGGACATGTTTCTTTGTCTCCTCATTTTGGCTGCCTCCCTGTGCTTGTTTCTATGTATTAAGTAGAGCTGCTATGTCTCCCAGTCTTGGTAGAGTGGCCTTATGTAGTAGGCATCCTGTGGGGCCCAGTGGCACACTGTTCCTGGTCACCTGAGCCGGGTGCTCCAGGTGTCCCTCGTATGGGTTGTGTGTGTCCTCCTGTTGTGGCTGAGCCTTGGTTGCTGTTTGCACGTCAGCGGGAGGGATTGACCCTTGGGCTGACTGGTTGTGAGAACTGGCCGGTGAGGGGCTGAGCCCCTAGGGGGAGCAGGATTCACTTTAGCAGCGTTCTGGTGCTTGCCCAGTCTACCCTTCGGGTCCTCCTCAGATTCTGCTCTGGATGGTGCTCTGGGTCCAGTGCCTGTCGAAGCAGGCCACTGAATGTGCTGGCTCAAGGGCCTCCTGGGAGGGGCCTAGCTGCCAGCCAAGTTCAGCCGCAACCTATGCACTTCTGGGGACACCTGATAAAAGTCACCAACCAAGTTGCAGATGGCTGCTACCCATACTGGGCTTATAGGTGCCTTGAGAGGACAAGCCCAAGGCCAGACACCGCCAGTGCAGAGCTTGGGGCTGCTCAGCAAGAGGTATCTGGGCATGCCGAGGCCAGATGCTGTTTTGGGGGGGCATTGTGAACATTTGAGAGATTGTAGGAAAGTCTGCAGCATAAGCAAAATAGGCCATTTGTATGGAATAAACTATGGAGGTAGCTTAGGTGGGCCCCTAAGTTGGGAGGGGTGGGGTCTCAGGGAATCACATGGGCGGGGCAACCAGTGTTAACTAGGGTGATGGAGCTCAAATATGGCGGCCGCCTGCTTGCCCAGTTAGGAGTGCAGAGGGCTCCATGAAGGAAAAGTGGATACTGCCAACACTTCTGTCTGGGAGAAATCCAGCCCTCTAGCCCTCGCCCTGAAGCCTGACAACTCAGTTCGTCCCTGTGTGTCCCTGGCGCTCCTTGAACAGCTGCCCCAGCGCTGGAGCTCAGAGCGAGTGAGTCCGTCAGAAAATAAGTCCGTGCGTGGGCCCCTTAAGAGGTAAGTCTGCGACTCCCGCAGCCTCTGTCTCACTCAGCCACAGTCCCTGCTGGTTTTCACAGTCAGAGTTTATGGGCATTTCTCTCCCCAGCCCTGGAACCCTGAGCTGGGGAGCCCAGCGTGGAGCTGGTACCCTGTGTTCCTGGGTGTGGGACCGGCCCATTTTGCATCTCTCCTACCTCTTAGGTATGTCCCCAGTTGTAGGACTTCCGTTCAGACAGACCTACGGCGACTCCCAGTGATGGTTATTCTATAGTTTCGTTGTAATCTTGGTGTGGTTGTGAAAGGAGTTGAACCCAGCATCTACCTTCTGTGCCATCTTGATCAGACCCCATTCATTCCTTTTTCCTGCTGGTCAGCAGAGCACTGTACAGAGGCACCGCTGTTTGTTTATCTAGTCACTGGCTGAACCATGATCGGGTTGTTCCCAGTTTAGGGCTGCAGTGGACATTTTTGTACAAGCCTCTGCGTGGACAGATGTGTTCATTTTTCTGGATAAATGCGTAGCAGTGGAATTGTTGGGTCATGGGGTAGGGTTATATTTAAGTTTATATGAAACTTCCAGATTTCCAAAGGATTTCATGATGTTTTCCCTTTTTAAAACTGATTTTGAAAATCTGATGTCGAAAGAAGTTAATTTTGAAATTCTTGATTTATTTAGATGGGGTTCAACCTACGCCCCTCTGGGTGACCTGCTGTAGGACTCACAGTCCCTTAGATCTCAAAGATGAGGTTTTAAACCCATCATGGACTGAAAGTTTATGTAGCCCCAAATCGATATGTTGAAGCCCTAACCCACAATGTGATGGCATTTGAAGATGAAGCCTTTGGGAGGTAATTAGGTGGATGAAGGTAATTAGGATGGAGCCCCCATGATGAGATTAGCACCCCTGCATAGAGAGGAAGAGATCAGAGCTCTCTCTGTGCCATGTGAGGACACAGCTGGAAGTCAGCTGTCTATTAGCAAGGAAGCAGGCTCTCACAGCCATGCTGGCACCTGATCTCAGACCTCCAACCTTCAGAATGGTGAGAAATAAATTTCTGTTGTTTGAGTAACCCAGGTTGTGGTATTTCGTTGTAGCAGCCCAAGCCGACTAAGACAAAATCCTTGTTCAGCTTCTAAATGTATCCTTTCATAAGTTATTTAACCTCAATGAGAATTAGCTTCTCCAGCTATAACATGGCTGATAATAATAATATCCACATCACCTGGTCGTTAGGATTAAGCGAGTTGCTATTTGTGGAAACGCCTGGCATGTTAGAGTTGCTTGTGATCTTGACATTAGCTTTATGATGAGGGAATGTTACTGGAGAATAAGGCATCTTTTTTACCCTACAGTTGGAGAGCAGTCTATCATCACATTTTATAAGTTGTAGAAATAAGTCCTTTCCAATGGATCTGCTTCAACAGTTCATATTGGAATTGTTGACACTTCTTGGAGTCATCAGAGTCTAGATGGCTGTGTGTAACTCAGCAGGTGGGAAAGCTGTTGACAACGTTAATTGTTTCATAAATAGTGTCAGGATGGAATTTTTCCCCCCTTTGGCTTAAACCAAGTTACTGAAAAACCAATACTGTGCCCTATGTTTATACTTTTGTTGGCATATAAACTAGATATTTTACAGACGGGGATAGGTAATAAAAAGCAAGTATTCATTCAAGTCACATGTTTGCCTCTCGATCAAAGAAAAACAGCCATAACAATCCAATTCCACTGCAATTTTATCAGAATTAGTTGTAAATCACAGACACTGAAGACAGCACCCTAAGTAGAAATGGCTACAGAACTAAGGAACCCCCGAACATGTGCCCCATTTCCTCACTGTCATTCGGTACAGCTATTAAATTAGGTTAAATAAATTTGGCATTAGTAAGCAGAACCAAAGAGTGTCACTGTCAGTTACTAAGGGTAAAGTTGGTGACCCGACGGAATTTTAAAAAGTCGAATTGCTATGCATGAAAGACCCAGAGGAGGCGTGGCTGGTCTCCCCGCTGACACGTGGTCATTGATTATCACACAAAAATGGCCTCGTGTGCACCTTCACCCTACGTCTGTTTGTGCCCCAATGACCAGAGGGGGAGAGATGGATTCTACCTGAATGAGTGCCCCAGGGGAGTGTGGGATCCAAGACCGACCCTGCTCTTTCCTCCAAAGTCTCATTTCTATGCCCTTTTTGGAGTGTGACAATCACGCCCAAGTTGAATGTGACACTAGGATTTCGTTTTGTCCTCATACCACTGGCCCCTAGAGGCCAACCAACTATTTTGTGAAGACGCTCTGTCCCCAAGCCAGAGGAGAACCCTGATACTGAGCCAGGATATGAGATGTCAGTCTCCCAACTGGCAGGTGAATACGGCACGGATGCTACACTGGAGGCCGATTTAAGGGACTTTCCAGAGTGATTCTGTCGCTTGGCACCACACTCATTCCTGACCTTTGCCTTTGCCGCCTGGAAGGGCTGCCACACTCTCCCGCTCATTCTCAGGCCCCATACAACGCAGCCTTGGTCTGCAGCCTCCCCAGGGATGCCAGGCGCCCACCCCATGTCCTCTAGGGACAGGCCACGGGCCCTCTCTGTGTCGCGGCGATGCAGTTGGTTCTGAGGGAGTGAGCTGTGGAGCTGGAAGGGCCACCAGTATCATCACTGTTCCTTCCAGCAGTGGCTCTCCACAGAAGCACAGCAGGTAGCACAGCAGGTAGCACGAATCGGAGGGACTCTGCCCTGGGGACGCTGGGGGCATCCAGATAAACTCGCCACTTCCCCATGAGAAAACGTGCCTGCACCTTCACAGTTCCCACATCTGTAAGCAGAATGCAGTGCAACTGCGAACAGTTAACTTTTTCTGGAAGAAATTGCCAGGAACCATTGACACTATTTCCCTTTGCGGGAAGGGCTGTGGGAGTGGGCGGCTTTTACTTTTTTACTTTTTATTTTTTATTATTTACACTTATCTATTTATTATTTTATTTTCACATTAAAATTTGGGGGGTGACATTGGTTAATAAAATCAAATAGGTTTCAAGTGTACAATTCAAAAATATGTCGTATTCATCACCCTAATTAAATCTCCTTCTGTCACCAAATATTTGACCCCCTCCACCCCCGCCTACCTCCTTCCTCCCCCCTCCCCTCAGTAACCACCGATCCACTGTCCACGGCCCCGAGTCTCTGTCTGTACCTTTTTATTTAGAGGTGGTGGAGCATAATGGTTACACTAGGGCACTAGAGACCGGTGACTGGGTCCGCGACCCGGTGTTGTCCCTCGTTCCCCGGGGAACCTCGGCCACGCCGAACACACCCCCTGAGCATCCGTTTCCTCCTTCACGAGCAGAGGTAATGACCGTGTCTGCCTCACACAATCTTTGTATACTAAGAACCACATAAATATCAGCTGCCTCTCTTCTTCTGTGACTGTACCTACTCCATTTATTTTAAAGAGGTCCATATGTATTATCTATGCAGTAAGATTATCCAATTTTCTTCTTTATAAATATTCTCTATTTACAAAATCCTAATAAGCATTTAACAAAATAAAACATAATCGCTTCGGCATTTGTACAAGAGGTACCCATATGAGTGGGGAGAATGGAGATGGGGGGCGGGCAAACATCCCTGTTTTCTGGGGTCACGGAGACAGAAGACGAACAGGAGGGTGCTGGCCCCAGGCTCTCTGGGTCATACTGTCTCACTGCCCCATTTTGCCTGGGCCTCTGCCGGTCTCACTGGCTGCTCTGGACATAGGCCAGCTGCATAAAATATCTCTGGGGGTCATTAGTCTGGAGAAGATTCGTTCTAAAAGAAATCGGGCCCTCTGCCCCCCTGCCTCTGACAAGATGACTGAAACTTTTTTTCCTTTAACTCAACGTTTTAATTAAGAAAGTCGCCTTTTGGTGAAAACTGCAAAATTCTTGTACTTAAGAATCAATAAAATGTGCACTGTCTAAAATGAGATTAATAATGGCCAAACTATTTTGGGTGTAATTATTTATTCATCAAAGAAAACCAGCTGCTTAAAACCGTAGTCCATCATAAATGTGTAGACAGTTCCACTTCAAGTCTGTTGTTAAAATTCCCTTCGATCGCTCCGTCTGGTGTTAAGTATAAAAGCAGGAAGGTTCGTTCTCTACCTGCATACATTTTAAATAAGAATTTCAACATTATCTTGTCCATTTAAAATAATTGTATGAAAATGTGAAGAAATATGATCTTGTAAAAGCTGCAGTCTGACGCACCCAGGGAGAGAGCGAGAAAGAGCAAAGCTGCTATTATTTAAAATTCATGGAGACCGTGACGAGATTGATCGCAAGAAGCTCCTACCGAGAACTGTCCTGGAGCCTCCAAGCGGGGAGCTGAGGCCTGGCCAGGAGCTCGGCCAGAGCCCCAGACCCCGCAAGGACCCGAGGGCATCGCTGCCCTGGCCTGTGCAGAGACGGGGCCTGGGCACAGGGCTGACCCCGCTGGGTTCTCGCTGAGTGGCGAGTCCCATCAGGCGGGCTCTGAGGAAGAAGGGAAGAGCCATGTCTGTGTTCAGGATTTGGGCCAGGCCGAGCATCCCAAGTCACATCCCATAGGCAGGGCTGGGATGTCAGGCAGGGAGCTCAGACCCGAGGTGGTGGGGGAGGGGACCGCAGTGGCTCCGCTCAGGCCTTCAGCTGGCGTTTGAATAATTTACCAGCTTGGGACTGTTATCACCGGCTCCCAGAGCAGGTAGCTGGGAATCACAAAATATTTTTCCTCGCCTGTGTCCATCCGTCCTAAGTTGCTTCTGCGGTAGAGGAGTCCTGGACCGAGCCAGCGACTTTGGGTCTCATTCTGCTGTTTGCTTTCTGTGTGATTACGTTAGTTTTCTATTGCTGCTGTGACAAAGTACCACGAATTGAGTGGCTTTGCACAGTACATTATCTTACAGTTCTGCAGGTCAGAAGTCCAAAGTGGGTTTCACTGGAATCAAATCGAGGTGCCTGTGGGGCCGAATTTCTTCTGGGAGCTCCAGGGAAAACCCTGTTTCCTTGCCTTTTCCAGCTGCGAGAGGCCGCCACAGGCCTCACGGCCCTGGCCCTTCCTTCGTCTTCAAAGCCAGGGATAAAGGACCGGGTTCCTCTCACGAGGCATCACTCTGGGGCTCCTGCCTCCTTCTTTCTCCTAATAAGAACCCCTGTCCTCACAAAGACCATCCAGCCTTCTCTCTCCATCTCACCTCCTCAACTTCAGCAAAGTCGCTTTTGCCACGAAGGTTTGGGAGATTGGGATGTGAAAACTCTTGGAGGCCATTGTCCTGCCTACACAGCGACCGTGGACCAGTCAGATGGCCTTTCTGGGCCTCAGTTTTGCTGTTGCAAAGCGTGTTTTATAATGTGTTAAACTCCTTACGGAGAGAAACTATTTTTGTTGTATCTGAAGAAACTCAGTTAAAAAGTCCTCTCCCGGAGGAGACGTGCACGGCTGGATTCTGCTTAAATGGCATTTAACTTTTTTTCCTTCACGAACCAGGTTGCGTTTGCGAGCAGCTCGGTTCCTGTTCTAAGACCTCAGGTTGTAGGTAAACTTGAATTTGGGGGGCCCTCTGAGCACACGTTCAGCCGGGACCTTTTCACTTACACCTTTTGTTGTTAGTCTCCGGCCGGAGCCCAGGACAGAGCTGGCCCCATATGTGTAGAAAAAAGAAACCAGTGAAACCAAGACTCCATGGCAGTGATTGGTGACACAAACTGGACCCCTGGGGCCTACAGGAGGAAGGCGGGTGGTGCCGGTGCTGGCTCGCTGTTGTGTGGTTGACCTTGGGCAGGTCATTTCTGGGCTGCACCCCCATTTCCCTATTGGTACTGCGATGGATGGGGTGGGCGAGTAGTCTCCACTCCTGGCCACTCGTTAGCATCTTCAAGACTATATGTGGCAGATAAGCCACTGGCGGCTGACTTTCAACAAGTATCTGGTTGATCTGGGTGCGGCTTATGGCTTGATAACCCCCAAAGTCCTGTCATCATTGAGGATCCAGGAAACCGAATCTAGAACTTGACTCTAAAGTATTCACTGAATCAGGGTTTCTTAAAGTGTGCCTATGGATCATCTGTCTCAGAATCACCTTGGAGATGGGTGGGAATTTGTTAAAATGCATATCCCCAGGCCCCTTCTCTACATCTCAGCGGGAGCCTAGGGATCTGTATTTGAACAAGCAGATCCCCAGAGATTCTTACGTGCTCCCAAATTTGAGAACCACAGCTCTGACCACAGGGTCAGCTGCATAAAAAAGAGTCTCAACACTCTTCCGTGTGAACTCTTACCGCCTTATTCCTAGGCCACCAAGCGCCTCTTGCTCATGACTTTGAATTAAATGTTGACTTTCTCAACCCTGTTCAGCCTCAGTCTCTCCAAGGCCATGTGTCCTCAGGTCCTACCAGGAAAAAAATCCCCCAGTAGGAAAAGAGCTCCTTGAATAAGGAATTTCCTTATGGGAGCAGAAACAAGAAGGGGTCGAGACCTGCTCAGCCAGCCCCGCCTCCATATTTTCTCCCTGCAGGTGAGCTGCCACCTGTCTCCAACATGCCCGCGGCTGCCCAGGAGCTCCTCACCCCCTCCCCATTTTCCCCTTTAAACTCTGTCATTTGTACAGCCTATTAACCTTTAACTTTATGACTACCCAAAGATGAAATACTGGCAGCATTTAAGGCTGAGAATATTCCAGCCCTACCTTCTTAGTTTGCAACAGGGGTGAAGCACTTTCTCTTAAATCAGTCATTTTTAATATCAGTCACAGAGACGCTAACCACGGAGAGTATTTTTGGCTCCACATAGCGAGTTGATTCATAATAAATGTGGCAGTGCTGGTTCTTACCTCCATGCCTCCCCTAGGAGCAGAAGGAGCTCTTTCCACGAGCTCCTGGAATAAAATACTCTCTGTATTAATAACACCATCACTACGGAACACCTACCATGGGCTGTGTCTCATGCATGATAGCGAATCCTCATAAAGATGCACATTTCTCTCCATTTTTAGATGAGAAAATTGAGGCTCAGAGAGGTTAAGTCGTTTGACTAAGATCATGCAGCAATTGAGTGACTGGGCTGGGATTGGATCCTAGTTCTGTTTGACTCCAAATTTTGTGCCTATACGCCCAAATCATCTAAGTTCGTCTTTGCCAGCCTAGTCATACTAGAACTTTGAGTGACAGTTGCTGTCTCAGATTGTTGTGGGAGTATCTCAGGGATGCGCCAACTTTAGTGAGAAGATACCCCTCGGGAGGGGGTGGAGAGCCTTAGACCCAGTGAGTTTGAGGTCCAGCTCTGCTTCTTGCCAGAGCATGACCAACCATCCTGGTTTGCACAGGACTGCCCTGGTTTCAGCATGAAAGTCCCAGGGGAACAGGGACAGTGGGTCACCTAACGTACCAGTGACATGCTGCCTCTGAACTTCAGGATCCCATATGTGAAGGGAACAGTGCTGCCTGCCTTATAGCGGGGTGTGGGGCTCCTCCCACAGAGTGGTGCCTGGCAGCCTGGTGCTGACCCATGTAGAGCATCATCAAGATCCCAGGGAGACTGGTTTCTAAGGAAGCCAGGTAACCAGGGCACGCTGAAGGAAGGCCTGGGTACCTGGAAGCCAGTGGGGGCTTGAGCTGAAGAGAATACAACTTGAACTTGTCCCCTCGCCCTGCTTCATGGTTCTCCCTAGCACTGACCACCCTCCTGACACATCACAGATTCATGTGTCATATCTGTGTGTTGCCCTCACTAGCATGTAAGCTCCGGGAGGTAAGGATTTTTGTTGAATGAATGAATGAATGAATGAATGAATGAACGAATGAATGAAGGACACAACCATGGACCTTGGCTGATGGGTTCTCCACTGCTATTGAGAAGCAACACTAGATGGCCAGATGAATAAACCATGGACCTTGGCTGATGGGTCCTCCACTGCTATTGAGAAGCAACACTAGATGGCCAGCAAACTCAAGGCGAGCTGCTGAGGGCCTGATAAGTGTCACGTAACCCAGGAAGATTACATTGTCGTGGTGGCGGGGATCACTGCCTGGATGCTTCCAGAAGATACTCTCTATCAAAGCCACTGGTGGCCTGGATTCTTTGTGGCATTTCTCTCCCTGAGAACACAAATCCTTGAAGCTGAATCTGGGCCATGGCCCCTCCTGGATCTAAGCAGACTGCCTCCCAGCCCAGCGGATGGGTGGGTGACCAATCGGGCCTTTCCTGTCTGAAGCTGTGACTTTGGTACCTGGCATGACCCTTGGATGTCTGTACCTGCGTAACAGAGCATGTGACCAAACTCTGTCACATCTGACCCCCACATACAGTGCTGATTAAAACCCAGCTGCCTGGCCTCAGCAGGGGACAGCAGCAAAGGCCCAGCTCAACAGAAGGCAAAGCAAATTAGGGACGAGACCCTGGCATGGGTCTAATTCATGCATCAGGCCCAACTGTGATGTTCCTAACTTTTTAACATTTACGTAGAAGTTTCTCTCTTGTTTCGGTCCCATTTTGTGGTTAGTATAAGGCCAGTCTGAAAGATAATATATTGTGACTGTTATATTATTTATTTTCAAGCCAACTTATTGATTATTGCGTGCTGAAAATGACAAATGGTGTCTGCGCGAGACACGGTCAGCAGGTTCTATTAAAGAAATGATAGTATTGCTCATGGATTGTTAAAAGGTTCAGTTTAGGTTCTTTATAGGTTTATATCCATCACTATTTAATGACCAAATGATGAAAAATATGAGCTGTGGGGACAATTTTTTTTTCTGTTGGAGTTTTATGTTTAAGCAGTTAGCAAAATAAGATACTCCATTTCGGTGGGGGCGTGGGGTGGTAGTGAAGGGGGTGCCGTAAGGTTTTATTTCTCCAGATTTAATAAATTGTCATAATTAATGTTGCAGATATTTGACTGAGTAGGAGGATGCCGAATAAGAAAAGTGCAGCCAGATAAGCCGTGAGAACCCCCAACCGGAGTTCTTGCTGGTGAGGGTCCCACTGGTTTCAGTCCTGGGTTGCAACCATCTGCTCCTTGTGGCGTTGGCAGTGGGGGGTCTGGGGCTCATGCTGGGGCAAACAGTCAAAGGACAAGCCTTCTGGGGAGCAGTTTTCCCCACTGGTGAGAGAGGACCTGATGAGAAGCAGCAGAGTCCCTAAGTCAGAGAAGGGGCAGCAGGCTCTGCATCTAAGGTTGACTGCAAAGTCAGAGGCCCAAAGCACCCTAAGAGAGGAAGGCTGTCACTGGACACTCTCAAGGGGCTCTGGGGCGCAGCATAGATGACTGGGCATCCGAGTCCCCTGAGGCTCAGCACTTTATGTGTCTGCTGGTGACTTGGGGGCTCGCAAATTTCACACCTGGGGCTCTAGCAGTTACGCTCTGCATCTGTCACTTGATCCCTAATTTAAAATAAATGATTTTCCTTAAGGACAAAATGACTTGTTGGAGCTGGTTTGGGCTTTGAAGGAGGTCTGGGGTTAGAATCCTGGGTCTGCCGCTAGTCAGCTCTATGCCTTTCAGTCGTCGTTCACGGTCTCCAAGCCTCAGTTTCCTGAACCGTAAAATGGGCATAATAATGTCTCTCTCACAGGGCAGGTGTGAGAATTAAGTGAAATGTGAAAGCAGCTATGACATTGCCTGGCACTCAGCGGGGGCCCACCCAACATGTTTCTTTCTGTCAAAAGTGTAAATAGAACAGGCAGGCTTACTTGTTTGCATTTTGATTATATTTATTCTAAAATGGCTTTCCCAGTGGCGTGTGAAGAGTCAACATTAGCAATTCATACTTTGGCGTGAAACTCTGCCATTTTCTCTATCACCTAAAAAAAAAGCCAACATTCCAGAGAGGTCTTCAGCCCTTTACCTATTGTATTAGTCTCCCAAGACTGCCAGAGCAAATCACAATAGAAATTTAACCTCTCACAGTCTGGAGGCCAGAAGTCTGAAACCCAGGTGTCGACAGGGTTGTTCCCTTCCAGGGGCCCAATGGAAGAGCCTGTGCCACGCCTCCGCCAGCTCCTGGTGGTGGCTGGCAATCCCTGGTGGTCCTTGGCTTGGAGCTGCACCGCTCCAGTCTGACTCCGTCGTCTGTGGCCTCCCTTCCTGTGTGCACCTGTGTTCTCCCCTCTTCTTACGGACACCAGTCATTGGGTTTAGGGCCCACTCTAATCCAGGACGATCTCATCTTGACCAAGTACATCAGCAAAAACGCCATTTCCAAATAAAGTTACATTCTGAGGTCCAGGGGACACAAATCGTGGGGAGACTATTCAACCCACTGCACCTGTCATTGGTGGGAGAGGAAAATCAAAAAATAGGGCTCAGAGAGACAGAGGCGGAAGCCCTGGGCGGCGCAGGCAGACTTGGTGACTGCATACTTTTTTCCACATCCATTCAAAAGTGACTCTCCCGAGAGACAGTCTTGTTGCCCTCCAGAAAATAATGTGTTCCATCCTAGAAATACGCGGAGCGTCTCCCTCTTAGGCAAGGCTGTGCACGGAAGGAGAATGAATAGGACTCTTCCACTCTTCCTCGCTTGTTCCCACGCCCCTTCCCTCGCCCCGCACAGCCACTCATCTGACATCTTACACTATAGGTGGCAAAACAGAATTCTCTTAGAGATGGTTTAATTGCTAGGAGCAAAGCCCACTCAGACTAGCATAAGTAAAAGGTGATTTGTTAGGACGCAGGGAAGTTCACAGAACCCGGGAGCAGGAATATGGCCATCCTTAGGATGCCCAGCAACCAGGAACCAGGCGCTTTCTGAATTTCTGGGGGCTCTGTGGCTCCTCATTTCTGCTTCCAGCCAACAGAGAGGCATACCTTGGGTCAGGCATTCACCTGATGTCCGAGTAATGGTGACCGCTTGTCAATTGTGTAAACAGAGTAGAAAAACAGCTGCCAGTTCTCCCCCTGTGAAGGCACACGTAGGCGGTTCTCCTGCAGAGGGATCAGGCAGACAGGCACCCCCGGGAGAACACTCATGGACCCTGCACATACCAACCCGCTGTTCCTGTCTCCAACCGTGGGCTTCCCCTTTGCTCAGAACAGCCAGTCCCAGCCTTAAGCCAGTGACTTGAAGCAAGTCTTCAAG
>NW_006436291.1:6472200-6479271 GCF_000325575.1 Pteropus alecto
GGTTCCTTGAAGATAACGTTGACTTCCCTCAGAGCATAGGAACTGAGAGAGGGCCTGGAGTCATCTCGGCCTACTTCTCAACTAGTGGGGAAATCCCTGGCCGGTAGCACTGACCTCTGCTTAAACACCTCCGGGGACGGGGAACTCATTACTTCCCCAGAGAGCTCTTCCTCTGATTAAGTTCCCGTTTTAGGCTGGGCGGGGATCTGTCTCCCCACGTAGATTCTGGTTCTGTTTTCTGGAGCCACCTGGAACGGCCTGCCCGTCCCGCCCCATGGGAGTCATTTCAGTGTTCAAAGGCGTCAGCCAGGTCCCCAGGTCTTCTCTTCTCCAGATGAGACAACTCCAGATCCTTCAACCATTTTTTTGTGGGACTAGAAAGGTGACACATGGAGACAGCAGCACACGATGAGATGTTTTGAGCAGATCTTCCCCTCCTGCAGCCATTTGGGGAGAAGGTTAGAGAGATGGCTGGGTTGATGAAGATGAAGGAATTGGGACCCCAGGCCCCACAAACTGCCTCTTAGTGACAACCCCACAATCACTGAGGGCTTCACAGTGTGAGTGCGAAACATCGCATCCGTTGGCCCCATTTTCTTGACAAAGAAACTGCGCGGCTTGGAGGAGGCCTGGCGGTAGGTAGGGCAGAGCTGAACGTGAACTTCTGTCCTCCAGCGCCAAAGATTTTGCCTTTACTGTGACCTGGGCTATAGACCCGTCAGTCCAACAAAAGAGTGTTTGCACCTATTAGGTGCCAGCAGCCCCATGGGCGGGGTGGGGAGAAGTCCATCGGCCCAACTTCCGTTTCTGTGAAAGGAGTGAGAGGGAGCCGTTCTTCCCTTTGGACGAGGATTTTACTCTGAAACTGTTGATTAACCAAAAAAATCACAGAGTATCGATCTGATTGGTCATCAATTAACACCTCACTGCAGGCCACACTGCTTGACTTCCTTAGCAGAGGCTAAAGGGACAACTTTTTCCAGTAGCTTAAGCCAAAAAAAAAAAAAGAAAAAAAGGAAAAAAAATGTGACAAGCAGGGCGGGGAGGGGCTCTGGGGGAGGCGAACACGCAATAGCAAGTTCGAAAACCTCACGTCCGCTTCTCAAGTGGAATACATAAGAATGTGGTGAAAATTTTAAGATAAATTATCTCTGATCACATTTCTCTATTGTACACTGGGTAAACATTTACAGTAAATCGTTTGTAAATTTCACCCTTGGAAAAACGACAGTGCAATCATGTTCGTTATTTCCCAGCTTCTAATACAGTCTTCGGTGGCAGACTTATATTTCTCATATTACCTTGTTCCAAATGTGAGCCGGGGCAGCTGGCTCTTTTTCTTTCTTTACGTTTTCATGATTTATATAAATACTTTTGCCGCGGTATTGTATTTTATTTTTATCCTTTGCATTTTATCGGTACCAAACTACTCGTGCATTTCCAGCGCTCCCATGCGAATATTCCTATTTATTCCACGATTATTTATTGAAAGCTATCTCATGCTCGGTTACTTTGCCACTTTCTCTTGCTTTAAACATTACACAGATGCAGTATATTTTCAAAGAATTTAAACAATACTTGATGAGTGAATTTTCCCTTTTGCCCTGGTTTTGTTTCTTCTGGTCAAAATGGTGACATCTTTGTCTCTGCCGTCAGACTGGCAGCAGATCGAGAACCCCTCCCAACTTCCAGGTGTCTGGTGTGGATGAAACAGGCTCTGTTTTTGACCCAGAGAAAGTTTTTGCACATGGAGAAAAAGGCAGAGCTAAGGGGAGGGCTCAGGGCTGTCCAGTAGAACCTCCTGAGGCGGGAAACGCTGCTCTACCCCAAACAGTAGCACAGGCCACAGGTAGCTAGAACTACTGAGGAACGGAATTTTCAACTTGACTTCATTTTAATCACATGCAGCCATGTGACCAGTGTCCAGAATATTGACAGCACCGGTCTAGGTGATTCTACCGGTCGGTTTGTTGGGCTCTGGGAGTGGTTTGGCGAGGGCAATGAACTTCTGATGTACCCCGAAGCTCTGAGATGCTTCTGCTGGTGCGGGGGGCACTGGGGCCATCGCCAGCCCCACCCTGTGTTGGCCCAGTGACCACAAGTAAGTCAGGGGACCTCTTGGAGTCCCAGTTTCCTCGTCAGTAAAATAGTCACAATAATTGCACACTCACAAAGTTACCCCGAGGCTACAATGTGATTGATGCAAGTGAGAGGACTTCGGAACAGCAATAACAAAGTATGTTGAACGCTTAGTATTTGCTGCCTAATTTACACTGATGATCTTGTTTAATCTTGATGGTGGCCCCATGAAAAAATTCCTACTATAATTATCATTATTGCCAGTCCCATTTTAGAGATAAGGACACTGAGGCTGTGGGAGGCCAGTGATGTTCTCAGTGCCCCCAGCCGGAAAGTAGCAGTGCCGTCCCTTGGGCCCCTGTGCTTTGCCACTGTGCCGAATGACCTCAGCAGCGAACTCTTCAGATGTCAGGAATGATTAATCACGACAATCGTTTTCAGTCGCCATAGCGCCTTTTGTCTTGAGGGAGACGGGAACCAAATCCACACTGGGGGATGCCATGGCTTCTGGAGCAAAGAGTTCTGACGATGACACCCACCGCCCAGTGAAGTGGCCGGGCCCGGGGCAGGGAAGGAAGGGCCTCGGCACAACGCCCAGCCCAGAGCCCTTCCTGTCCCTCGCCCGTCCCTTCTGTTGGGAGAAGTCACTTCTTGCTTTGAGCTTCTAAGTTTCTTTTATTGGGCTAGGGTTACAGTATTCTCGTAAACGGGCTGGCTCCCCAGAGTCCCAGCGGGCTCTGGTCTGTGTCCCCTCACTGACTCTAGTGACCCCCAGGCCCGTTGAGTGGCATGTGAAGGGGTCTCTGGTAAGTCGTGTCATTCCCCAAACAAGAGTTATGATTCACGCCAAGGAACAAACAAGCAGCATGTACAGCGGGGCAGGGGAGGGAATGTAGATAGGATCTGCAAAGATGGCTAGGTGACCACAGCCCCAGGGAGGCTCCGGGTGGTGGTGGGTGGCCAGCCACTGAGGGCAGAGATGGCCACGGCCCTTCTGCTTTGCCCCTTTTCTTTAAGGACAATAGATATGTACATGTATATTTATATGCATACATAAATATATTGACATGTATATGAAATGAATCTGTGATGTCTGAGGCCACTGGTAAATCCACATGGATGATTTCCGTGAATCACCCACCATGTGATTGGATTTTGCCTCTAAGCAAAAATAAAGAGGCTGGACTATGTGGGCGGTGGCTTCTTGTCCCATGCATTGGGCTTCCTGACATATCCATTTCACAGGTCTCCAGTTAATAGCAAGGGAAATCAAAACAAGGAATAAAAATAGAGATCTCGGGATGTTTGACCTGGGCCCCCGAGGCTGGGGGGCTTCTGAAATGGGCAGAAGGCAGGACAGAACGCCGTGGTGCAGGATTCTGGCGTGGCCGGTGGGCGGCAGCCTTGGGCAGCCAGGCCCTCGGGCCCTCCAATCCGTCCTCCGGGAGAGGCTAGGGCTCCAAGTGGTGTATCTGGCCCTTTTAGTTTGTAAAGGAGGTTGACTTTCATGATTCAGTTTGAACCTCACAGCTGCCCTGGGGGGCCTTACTGCCCTTAACCCCACTTTACAGATAAGGTAAACAGAACTCAGGAGAAAAATGACCCGTCCAAGTTCACGCTGCTGGTGAATAAGCAAAGCCAGGACTCAAACGTAGGTTTTCTGACTCCAAGCCACTCACACGTTGTCATGTCGGTGAATCCCCTGCTGCGTGGTGGGTGACAGCGAAGGAAGGAGGCTGACTGGGCCCGACCTCGTAAAGGCGGCTCCGAAGGCAGCTCTGAGCGTGCCGGTTGGGTTGCTCGCGTGGGAGGCTCGCATCTTCTCGGTGCCGTTCTGGTTGTGCTTAATTCAATTATTTGTGACGAAGCATTTCCACAGCCCCTCGTAAAAATTTCTGTAATTACGGTGTGTAATGATGTAAGAATCCCCAGAAATCCTCGGTCAGCCCCTCCTGTGGGAAGGCGACACCTCCTGGATGAAGCAGCCCACGGCTTCTTTACCAAAACACCCCCCATAATTAGGTCACATTAAGGGTGCAGTGCCCGTAAAATTGGATTGTTTAAAAATAATGAAACTTTAAGCAGCAAAAAAAGAATTTTAACAATTAAAGATTTTCAGAGGGTGATTAAGGGAAGATTTCCTTCCAGTTCGAACTGATTAAAATGTCTCTGAAGGAATCAAGTGCTGAGAGGGACGCCTTCGTCTGCATGACATGGATGGGACTGTGTTGAGTTCCAGCTCAGAGGGAGGTGGGGGGTGGGGGGAGGGGAGAGAGAGAGACCAGCCTTGGCAGGTTGTGCAGATGGGGTCTCGGAAGCTTGGAGGCTGTCGGCATTGCCATTTGTGGTGGGATTGTGGGTTGAAATATGGCTGCCATTTTTTGAAAGAAGCTAGACCATTTGCCTTTGGGGCTTTGATTTAAACATTAGGGGAAAAATCAATGAAGTACACCCAAGATGCCCAGTCTGGACCATCTCTCCAGCCAATCCCTACCCCTTTGGCTTTGTCCGACACCCAGGCACAGCCGTCATCACAACCCACCTTGCACTGCAGTGGCATCTGGTTGGCTTCTCTGTCTCCAGACTTCAAGCCTGGGGTTAAGAGAAAAGAGGTCAGGAATCTTCCTCATTCCTGTTCTGGAAGCTTCTAGAAAGCTCTCTAGAGAGTCCTGGAAGCCAGCCCAATGAATGCTGGATCAGGAAGATCAGGGGGCATGTCTGTTCGTTCAGGGAAGGGCTTTACTTCCTGGCTCAGATTTCGTCCTGACTCTCAGGTCCCCTCCTTGCCATCCGTGGAAGATTGTTCTGGGGCTTGAGCATC
This sequence comes from Pteropus alecto, assembly GCF_000325575.1. NCBI lineage: Eukaryota > Metazoa > Chordata > Mammalia > Chiroptera > Pteropodidae > Pteropus > Pteropus alecto. The sequence continues at coordinate 6,477,101 of NW_006436291.1, forward strand.
CATCGTATTCATTCATTCACTCATTCATTCATTCAGTATTGATTGAGTGGTTCTCTGTGACTGGGTATACCCTTATGTCTTCCAGGCTTTTTCATTCTTGGGCGGAGAGGCAGACAACAAACAAGAAAAAAATACACGATTTCAGGCTGCGGAGAAAGTGAGTGAGGACTATGTGAGTGAGGGTGACTTGGTGGTTACTGAGGTGCAGGTTAGAAGGCCCGGGGAGGGAGGGGTGATGGGGAGCCAGGAGAGGACCCCAAAAGCGTTTCCTGCCAGCGAGTGCAGGTGTGGCTGCAGTCAGAGTTCCCTTCACTGGGGTTGCAAAACCCGCCTGTCTCCTGGGCCGGAGTTGTTCCCAGGGCTGGCAGTGAGCGGCGTCCCTGAGCGTCCTCTTCAGAGTAGGGACTGCCCGGATGAGTCCTCTCCGTCTCCTGGCAGGCACACCAGAGCACATGTCCCTTTTACTCCTCCATTTCCCTCTCCTTCCCTGTGCCTCAGTCCTTCCCATGTGGGGAGCTTGAGCTGAAGGCATCCATTCCTCCCCAGCACAGGGGTCTCAGCATGGGGACATCCATGCTGCTCATCCCTGTGGCTGAGACGAGGAGGCAAGTTCTTCGAGACCCGTTCCTGCTGCCTCAGCATCATGTCCCGGGTGTCAGGGCCTTCCCGGGATGGTTCCTGGGGCCCGCACGTTTATTAGCAGATTGGGTGCTAACCCCACCCAGTCCTGTTGAATTAGGGCCACCACAATGATCTCATTTAAAGTTAATCACCTCTTTAGAGAAGCTCTGTCTCAATAAGTCGCATTCTGAGGTACTGAGGGTTAGTACCTCTAAAATGTGAATCTGAGGGGACACAAAATTCAGCCCATCACACATCTATAGCATGTTCTTCCCTTTCCCATGTTGACTTTTCTCACTTGTCTTTCAAGGCTCAGTACCACTGGGGTACCTCCTCTCTGAAGCCTTCCTAGAATTCCTTTCCCCCCAGTAGAAGTTTTCACAGTCGACCAGCATTCACACTACTGACAGTTGTCTCCGTGTATCTCACAACTGGTCACATACCTGTCTGTTCTCCTCCTGAAGTTCAAGGACTGGGGCTACTTCAGCTTGGCCTCACCTCAAAGCTCCTGGCTCAGGGCCTGGCATAGAACACATGCTCACTTGACATTTGCCAAATGGAATTAAATGGCTTCAGGCTCCAGGCTCTGAAGTCTTCTTTCTCCTTCTTGCCTGTGGGTGAGAGTTCTGTCCAGCTCCCAGTCTCTGGCGTACCCCTAAGACCCCCCAGCTCCAGCGTGGGTCACAGGGGATCTGAGAGCTAACAGGAGGCAGAACACTGAGGGGAACTCACCACCTTGTCTATCGCCTGCTTCCATATCGGGGCATCTGACTTATTGATGATTCCGATTAAATGAGGATTAATTACCAAGGGCATTTTAGTCTAATCATCTGTTCTGAAGGAGGGGACACAGTGACATTCCCTTATGTGGAATAAAGCACTGACAAGACACAAATCCTAATAATGTGATGATTCAGAAGGTTCTTGAGGGCCCAGCAGTCCTACAGGGTCACCATGACGCTCCCTTGTTATCACTGAAGCCAAGATGAGCCCCCTTTATGCCAGGGGGTGTGCCTGGCAGGTGGAATACCAGCTAAGTCCCATTTCCTTGAAGTGACTGGACTTGCTGCCCACCACCTTCCTCTGCTTCTCCTCATATTTAGTGGACAGTGACCTGTGCCCAGAATATCTTCCGAATGGAGATCATCGAACTTGCCTCGAGTCCCTCCTGGGCTCCCGATGAGCAAACACATGCCAAAGAGCTTTGAAAAGAGTTAAAAGAGAGAGAGAGAGATTAAAAATCATCGTGATTGTTAAAATCCCTGCATAGAATGAGCCACGTAGTTGAGAAGTGGAGTGGATGGTCTGTGCCTACCCTGAAGACACACAGGCTGCAGTTGAGGACGTGGCCCTCTGAGCCAGGGGACCAGGCTGCCTGGAGACACACTTCTGGCACAGTCTCCCTGGCTGCTTTGCTCAGTCCATCCCCAGACAAGGGCCGGGCCAGGCAACCTGGAACCAACTGTCACTTGCCCGCAGGCCTGGAGCCAACTCCTGGCTCTCGGTAGAGCCATCTGCATGCAGGCCCGAGGACAGATGAGACATTTAAA
>NW_006436291.1:6480488-6548537 GCF_000325575.1 Pteropus alecto
CCCATAAGGGTAAAAGCACCTAAGACCCGTGAAAGTTCGAATGCAGCCACTCGTCCAAGCTCCCAGCTGGCTTTAATCTACATCCCATACTCTTCCCATATGGGCAACCCATAATTTCATTAAAAGCCACCCCCCAGCTTTGTGGCCTTCTGTTCTTACCTGATGTAACAAACATTTCAAAGAGGTTGGCTTGGCAGGGTAGAAAAATATTGCATCAAAGTGTAAATCAAGGCTGCTCCTATTAGCCTTAAAATAAGACATTTCTAAGTGAAGTCTCGGGTACGTTCTGACTGAGAAGCAGGCTGAGTTCTGTTGACGGAGGACTAACCTGCCTGAAATATACACTTTTTTCCCTAATGACTTAGGCTGAACAATCACTGGGCAGAATATCTCGGATACTGTGGGTTTTCATCTCACGAGAGGCCTGCCGTGGTCGGTGACACGGTTTAGGTATTAAAGGCAGAGCTGAAGAGCTGAGACAGCCGTGGCTTCCCCAGGCACGTGGCCGCTGGGATGTGGGGAGTCCTCCCTGGCCACCGGGCCCAGAGCCGGCGAGGTAAATCACGCCACGTCCCCATTAACGTCTCATGTTGTTGCAGGGTGGTAATTTTGACAGCAAAATAAGCCACAAAACTGCATATGCTATTGGGTGACATGTAATTTTAACTTCATTCAGGAGCGAGACTTTTGAGACATTGTTACCTGCAGGAGCAAGCAATAAAACAAGGATGGACACGAATATGTCAAATAGAGGGCCTTCCTAAATTACGCCGGGAGGCACGGATTAATACATTTAATATATTCCGGTCATGAGTGAAGCGCTCATAGCAGAACAACTGCTCCTTCAGCGATATCATTCATGGGAATGAACTACGGTCACACTGACAGCCTGGAAAAATGCCCCCACTTTTCAAACTGTACAAATGGTGGTTGGACACAGTAACTCAAAACTGGACACTTCATTTCAAGTTTAAAGCTAGTGGCCCAGCCACAAACTATTACTCCATCTTCTTTATTTGTGGTCCATGGTTTTGTACTCTTTAAGAATCAAATAAATACTGGTGTAATGGGTAGCAACTGCCAGTTCAACGAAAAATACTGCTAAATTCACCAATAAGTCTTTTTTCCACACACACAAATTTATGCCCCAAGAACAGAGCCCATTCCTGCCACAGGGTCTGGGCAGTTTTTTTTTTAATGTAGAGGGAGACTCGCTTTAGTGATAAGAGTTTAAACCTCAACTCCTTTTTCCTTCCTTCTCGCTCATAGATCTGGCACTGGGAACAGAGGGAGGTAAACGATCGATATATGTAAGTGGAGATGCATTAACTCATCCATCCATTCACGGCCGGCCCCAGCCAGGCAGGACTCCAGCCCAGTCCGTTCCAGCAGGGCCCTGCGTCTGGAGTGCCAGTGGGCGCTGGGAACCTTCCAGGTTGGGAGTGGCTGAGGGCTCCCTGGGTGTCCACAATGCACCGAGTCCTAGCCAGCGCCCACATATTGTTGATATCGTTGCCATTGATAAAAATATCCTGTTTTCAGAGTGCAATTTTTTTTTTTTTACTTTTTAAAGTTTTTTTTTTTGAGATATAATTCACGCGGCATACACATCACTCATTTAAAGTGTACAAGTCAATAGGTTTTAACACATCTGCAGATACATGCTACCATCACCACGGTCAACTTTAGGACATTTTTATCACCCCATATAGAAACCCCATACCCATCAGCGGTCACCCCTACTTCTCCTCAACTCCTGAGCCCTAGGCAAACACTAATCTACTTTCTATCTCTGTACATTCGCTCATTCTGGATATTTCTTGGAAACAGAGTCAAACGACATGTGGTCCTTTGCGACTGGCTTCTTTCACTCAGCATAATGTTTCTAAGGTTCGTTCATGTCGTAGCATGTATCAGTGCTCTATTCCTCTTCATGGCTGAATAATATTCCACTGCATGGATATACCACCTTTTTGTTTAGCCATTCATTAGCTGATGGTCCAGAGTGCCTCCCAAGCCCCTACCCCAAATTTTCATAGCAGGCCCACTGTGTGCCAAGCATGCAGAGCGCAGCAGAGCATGTATTTATCCATGGCATCGAGGTCTTGTGTGACTCACTGAGCACCATACCAGGTACTGTTAGTTGACAGCTGAGGACATCAAGGCAGGAAGCCAGGCAAACTGCCCAGTCGTCTTAGCTGAGACAACAGCTCAGAATGTGGCCTTCTGTTCAAGGATCTTTCTGGCAGTTGAGATCGATATACCTGTATGGGGGCCAGCCCAGTGACCTGGGTTTTGAGGGAGGAAGAAAGATGGGCTGCGTGGTCTTTAGAGAAGCAGCCTCAGGGCCCAAGGGAGTTAAACTTATTAAGAAAATTTTCAAGCGTAAAGAAAGGTAGAGAGACTAGGGAAATGAACAGCCGTATAGACCCACCGCCCGGATTTAATAGTTGTTAACATTTGGGCAGATTTGCTTCTTTTTTTCCCAAAGTAATTAAAAATAATTATAGACATGATGACATTTTACATCTAAACATTTTATGATGCATCTCCAAAAAAAGGACATTGTCTTACATATTCGTAATACCTCTTGTACCTAACAAAATAAACAAATCCTCTTACGTGCAGACCCCAGCCCCTCCAGGCAGCTCAGCTTGGTGGCCGCCTGCCAGCACCAGCCACCTTATAGGGTACAGGCCCAGCTCCGGGGGCCAGGTGACCTTAGGATGAGCCCCTGGCAGATGCTGGGGCATCCTGGGGATCCTGTTACGGAGTCCCATGGAAGATCCTTCTCCAGCCTTGTCTCCTTTTCCTTCCCCGAGGGACTCGGCCCGCCAATCCAGCCTGCAGCTGCAAGCAAAAGCAAACGCAGGGAGGCGGCCGGGGCCAGTTGCTCCTGCTGAGTGCAGCGAGGAGGCTGCTGAGGCTGAGCAGATTTGGGATTGCAGCCTCGTTGGGCCGGAGAGTTCCATGATTGCGGTGGGAGCCGTGACAGAGACTGCAGGAGCCTGGGGGTGGGCTCGTGGCTGGTTCCCCTGGGCCCGGGGGGAAGGTGAAGACAGGTTGGAAAGAGTCTCCTGGGAGGACAGCCCTGGATCTGGGGCCTAGAGGACCTCTAATCTGCTGAGACAATCGTCACCTGATGAGGCCGAAAGGACAAGCACCCAAAGGCATCACGGTGAGCCAGCAGAGAGGCCAGGCCTCCCGACTCCAAACCCAGAGTCTTTCCTCAGCCTCCGCTCCCCTCAGGGCCCACCTTCACCCTGAGCCCTCACTGAACCAGCTCTCAGATGCGGCTGTGGCCCGGATGGCCCCCTGGGATGTCCCAGGGTCCCTCCTCGTGCCATCCGAGGTGACCGTGTCTTCTCAGGAGTCGGGGCATTACCCTTCATGGACTCAAAGGTGAGGTGCCGATTCCACCTTGCCACGGGTAATGAGGAACACAGAAGACAGATGGAGGCTGCTCCCACTCATGCTATGCTAATTCCGCTAACCAGTGGACCAGGAAATGGCCGGTCATTTGCGCAGCCATCAAGACTCAAGAGATGCCGCCTCAAAGCTCACTTGTCTTTAATGCTGTCCCCTGTTGAGGCTCCTCAGAGCGATCACTCCAGCCAATTTCCAGAGCTACGGGCAGCAGGAGGAACGGGACCAGTGATGGATGTGCCGGTCTTCAGGGGAGCCCACCACCCGCCAGCACTCTGACTGCTCTGCGTCCCAGCACCCACTGGGTGCCCTTGGGTCAGTCCCAGCCCTCCGCCTCTCCCTTTGTGCTCACCAGGCCTCCCTCTCGGGGCTGCGGCCAGGTCCAAGGGGCAGGCGGGCTGCTTCCAGGGCCACGAGGCTCCTGGATGAGAACGGACTTGCCGTGTGGCTGACGGGCATTTTTGGACTCTGCTGACTCTCAGCTGCCTGGTGGACCCTCTCCACTGCGCGTGAGGTGGAGGGCGAGGGCGGGGCAGGAAGGCTGCCTTGCATTTGCAGAGCCCCGTTTCCAGATTGTATGACGTGCCCGAGGCCAGACCTGATGCTGCCTCCTTGGCTGCCATCAACCCCTCGTGCCCCAGCCTTGCAGCCCAGCGCTTCGGACCCAGTCCTGGTCGCCGTCCTCCTGACCGCCAGCCACAGAGATTTACACCGCCCTTGCTGCAGGGAGGCCAGTCTGGGAAAGCCTCGCTACCAGATAACACGCGTGACGGAGCTCTGGCCGCTCTGAGCCCCACATGCGAGAACGTGTGTCTTTCGTTCTGGGGGTCCCGGAGTCTCACGTGGTGTACGCAGGTCCGTGTCATTGCCATCCTAGGAAAAACGTGGCGGGAAAAAGCCCACTTTAAGTCAATCTGTTTAAAACAGGGACCTCCTTTCCTGGTAAATGGTGAAAACAAAAGAGGCTTGATGTGGAATTCGTCGTAAAACTTAAAATTTGTACTATAATTTATTAGAATAAATGTACCTTGCTTTTTTAACTTAAGGCTATATAATTGCATCTGTGATCTTAGACTGAGCCAAGCATGAATCAAATGTTGATTTGGGGATATGTTTTTCAGCCCCAAATTGTCTGATAGTTCATTCTGCAGGCCATCCTTTGTGGTTGATTCTTACAGCATGGTCTTACAAAGTGTCGTTTTTTGCCAAAGTAGCCAAAGGCTTCATGCATTTTCACAAGGGCGTATCTTAATCTGTGGCACTCAAACCATTCTCTTTTAAATGTCTGCTGTGTCATCAGCCTTGCCCATTTTTTCCTTCTAATCAAGAATGCCCAGACCCTCATCTATCAACGGCTTTGCATAGAATTCAAATGCTCCTCCAGCATCATTTCCCCGACTCCGTGAAATCCTGCAACTCTGGCACAATTTGTAGTTTCACTTTGCAACCCGTTTATACTTTGCAATCGATTTATATGGGTTTTGCACAGATGAGCAGAGATGGACACGAGAGTTTAGCAGAGGGGGACGTTTGGGTGGCCATTATTTGTATAGATGGTCAGTTCTTCAGTGAACAGAGTATTATGATGTTTCGCTGCCCTAAGGAAGCTCCATGACCGGGGAACTCAGGTGCCGTATCCAAGAATAATGAGGACCTAGGTGTGGCGGTCCTCCTGATACGTATCCAGATCCTCTGGGAGCTGCAGAGGCAACATGCTCCATTCTGTGCCGTCTCCGCTGGTCCTTGGACTAGCTGAGAGTCATCGTGATCACGGACATGAGCCTGAAAAAGATCAGACCAAGTCTAACACCGTAGAACTCTGTCCATGGGAGCTCCAGATTTAACCAAAACCTCCTTAAATTGGGGTCAGGCAGCCTTCTTATCCCTGGATAGGGAGCAGGATTCAATCTGAGATGACACTTCCTGTGCCACTTTCTCTAGGGGCGACAGACACACCGCAGGACTCCAGGAAGTGGTGAGCAGTACTTTGGAAAATCCATTCCGTTAAACACAAGTGTCTTCTGGGTATCGAATAATAATAGTAATAGGTCAAATGTATCGAGTGCTTACTATGTGCCAGGTATTGTTGCAAACGTGTGACAACTATTATTTAATTCTCATCACCCTTTCGTGTTGTTGCCCATTTGCAATTGAGGAAATAAAGACTTTGAAAGATGACTTTCTTCCACGTCACGCAAGTGATCAATTGCGAGCTGAGATGTGAACCCAGGCAATCGGATGCGAGACCTCATACTTATAATTAATATCATTATTGGAAACCAACTTGGCTTTTTCCTCCTGGGTTTGAATAATGCCGGGGGAGCAGACCTGAGGTGTTACGGGGTCATCTAGCCCATCTCCCATATTTGATAAGTAAAAAAATAACTTGCCAAATGCAGCCTCCAAAATTAATAGCAAAGCGCAATAAAAATCGAGGGTCTCCTCAACTCACAGGCGTACTTTATGTTCGACCATGAATCCATTTTGAAAATTCTACGTGTAAGGGAAGAAACTGTCTGTCTTTCAGGAATAGCAACCCCAGAAAACCTGGTGTCGCTGTCTCGACAGGCGCAGGAAGTATTTCCTCAAAGATGCCACATTTCTTGAAACTAATAAAATAATTGGGTTGAACACGTTCGGTGCCGACTTTCCCCTACCAGTGAGCTCTTTGATGGCCCCTGAAAAGTCACTTTTGGGGGAGCTCATTATCCCTCAAGATCTCGTGCCGCTCATTTGCATGTGAAAGAGGAAGTTCATAAAAGCCCTTTCTTATTTTCTAACACGAGTTCAAATCAGGGGCCATTATCACCCTATAGAAAGACCCAAATGGCATATGGATCATTCTGGAGAAAGGGGGGAGCGCCTTTTAAGAGAATTGTTTTAGTTTTTGCAGGAAATTAATCAGAGGGCTGGGCTTTGTGGAGCGGGGAGCGAATCTAATCTGTCCTTTGTTCGAATTTGCCTTGCTCCAATTCCTAGCAATTGTAGACAACATGCTCTTTTGTTCGGGAGACACTTGTTACATGCATAATTAGAGACTGCAGTCGCTGTGTTTAAAGAAAAACTGTTTTCCAATGTAATGTGTGATCTTGATAATAGTATTTTCATCAAAGGTAGCAATTACATTCATTAAGCTGGGACTGGCGTGGCGGCAAGGAAATTAAGTGGAAAGTGAATAAAAAGCTCCCCTCCCCCATCTCTTATCTCCTTCCCTTTATAAGGTGAAATGCACCATGGTGAGCTGGAACTGGGAAATACGTAGTGAATATAAAAAAATAAAGTCCTCCTTAACCTTTCTGAATAATGACCCTGCAGCTATCCTAGGGACTGCAACATAGATGCACTTTTCAAATTAAAGGGCTTTATTCTACCTTAATTTCCTATGCAAGTTTTAAACGAGCTCAACATATGACTCGGGTCTTTAAAGGCTGCAGGGCTCTTTGGGATTAATTCACTGTTCTTTGCACACATAAATTAATAGTTTTGTGTTCTCAAAAAACCCACAACAAGGCATAAATCAACCGGTTTAGGAGAGAAATAAGGCCATTTGCCTATTTTTAATTACTCCTTCAACTATTCATTTAGGCTTCCTTACACTTTCATTTTGAGGCTGTTGTAAATGAAGTCCACACACTGAGGTAGCAACGTAGCACAGGAAAGCCCCCTCCCCCGACACTCCCAACCCAGGTTCTTCCATCTCGCTGTGTTGCTGTGAGAAATTTATTCTGGAAAAGACAAAGTGTGTGTGTGTGTGTGCGTGTGTGTGCGTGTGAGTGGGTGTGTGTGTGTGCGTGTGTGTTTCCTCCAGGCAGATGCTCTGTGTCTCTACTCCCTCCAACCCCCATTAAAAGTCCTGCTTGAAGAATGTCCTTGCAATGCCTCAAAGGGCTTGATGATTTCAATTTTATTCAATAGAGCACAATGATAGCCAGACATTCCTGGGCAAAAGTAGATGGAAACACGCCACCTCCTATCAGCACCCTGGCTCCAGCCAATGTTTGACCTGAAAGCTTTCTGAGAAAATGAAAGCGGGCCACAGAAATCGGTTGGGGACCCCTATTTCTCGTGATTGGACATGCCCGGCGCTGCGGCAAGCATCATTATCCGTAGATTGATTGACCCAAATGTCATGCAGATCATCTTGGAGTGCGAAGCCAAAGTGCTTGAACAGGCTCCGCATTTTCTGCTGGCTGCACAGCCAGATGTGGCAGTGGCCTTGATGGCCAACCTCTAACCAAGCGGGTCAGGGTATTTTACCCTTGACTAAGGGAGTTGCTATACTATGAGCTACAGGGGGACTTTGAGAAGTTTTTTAACTTTACCTTCTGACTTGCTCATTAGCGGTTGGTTTGACCTTATAACAGCACTAAACAAGGAGCCAGGAGCCCCAAACGGTGGCCCCAGCTGGTGTCAAGAGCCGACGGTGACTGAGTGGCTTCCCACACGCCTGGTACTCTGCTGAGGGCTCTCACACACTGTACATCTTACTCCTCACAGTGAGCCTTCCCGGCAGACATTAGTATTATCATCATGTCCATTTTATAGTTAAGAAAAAATCCTTAGAGAGATCAGGTACCCCACGCCAGCTTGTCAACTTGAGTGTGGGGTGGGGGTGGATTGCCGAACCTGGCAGTCTGATATCCACGCCCAGGCTCTCGGCCGCCTGACCACGGGAGAAAGGGCCTTCGCCTCGGCAGGCTTGGTTCCCGTGATGTAAGGAAAAGGGTAGCTGACAAGTCCCCAGTGTCCCCAGCAGCTTGGCAATTACGAGATTTTTCAGAAGACCCGGTAGGTTGCCTTGGGATAGTTTGTTCCGGGGGCCTCCTTTGAAGAGCCAGATGTAGCCCCTCCGAGCAGAGAGAGGACAGAGTCAGGCATCCGAGGATTTTCGGTACCTTCAGACAGCTGAAGATCCCAGGAGGTGGCCCAACGAAGGTGGCACGTGCAGATCTCCAGCTACCAACACAGGGGAGCAAGGAGGAAACAGTGCATTTCTTTAGTTTTGTGACAGGCTTATTGAGCAGGGTTTGGGGCCATTTCCTAATAATCCTCAGTCACCCTCTCCTTGAGCCCCGTCTCCTGTAGGAGGTAGCTCCCTGGGCAGTTACATACCTCAGTTCAGTGTGATGGCTTCTTAGTCACTTTTGATTTATCGAACAGGCTGAGCTCATTTAAAAACTGTGGTCTCATGTCAACTTTGAAGCCTCCATGCCCTGAACCCCGGCACGGGCCCTGCCTGTCTGTGATTCTAGCAGCTTGCAGTGTGTGTGTGTGTGTGTGTGTGTGTGTGTGTGTGTGTGTGCGTGCGTGCGCGCGTGTGTGTGGGGCGGGGTGGAAGGGGAGAGTGCAGAGTCTCTCTTTTTTCCTTTCTACCTCTGATGTTGGGGTCGGCTGTGGGCGAAGGGAGAGCAGAGACCTCCGCCTCCTCATGTAGCTGGACGAGGTTCCGCCCCTCCGTGATTGTGTCGTTCTAGCTCCTTCTCTATGTGCACATTTCAAATGAGGGTTGGCTACAGCAAGTCCCGCTATCAAGGGTCTCTTGCAAGGGTGCCTACATTTTCCTGCTGGCTCCTTGCATTCCTCCTTGTCATCAAGATAAGAGATTACGGGAAGATCAGATAACACAATCTCATCTACCTCCTGTGCTAACTCTCGGGCACACACAGGACCCATTTCCTTTACTTTTTGGAACCAAGAACTCGATACGGGGTGTTTCTGGCCTCCTCTCTGTGGCTTCCCCCATCGTGCCATCATTTCCTAGGTCTCCTTTTCTCCTGCTCTTATGGAAAAAATCAACAATCCACTGGCCAAGTAAGGTGCTGGGCTGCTTTGCTTGTGGAATTCTCAACCTTGGCTTTGGGGACACGGAGCACTGAACTGGGGCCTGGGGGACGTAGCTGGTCCTACTCCCGGTGGTCTTTTGAACTTAGGATATGAGGTGCTTGCATATGCTGGCCTTGTAATTTATCGCCCAAATTGGAAGGTCCTTTTGAAAGTCAAAGATGGCACTATTAATAATTATTTTGAGCTAAAAGGCATTAACTGGGACTGTCCTGGAAAACTACGACATCTGGCCCCCTGACCCGTGAGCACCTTTGGACTCCAGCTCCAGTTTTGCAAGAGGAAGAAAGCCCATCGGACACCCTCTACAGAGTCAAACGGAGTGATGTCATCTGAGCACCACCCGACTATTCGACGGGATGTCCGGCTTTGCTCAGGGCTCCTTTCCCAGCAGTCTTGTCTGGGTTCTGGGGTCTTACGCAGCACAGGTGCAAAGGGCCCTCTGGGAGCCTCCGCCCTGCATGCAATGCTGACATCCACGAGACTGAGGCCTGTCCTCCCGGCCTGAGTGCTTCTTTCAGGTTGACTTGGCCGCCTTGTCCAGGACGTACTTGAGGTTCAGCGTATTCTGTGAGACCAGAGGGCTCTGACCGGAATCCAGCCTCTTGGTGTCCCAACCGCCCTTCCCTCTGGCACACATTCCCAGGGTGCTAGTCTTGGCTACATAAGGGGCATGAAGGCCTCTCTTTCTCCCAACCTGAGAAACCGCTTTCATTCAGGGCAACGGAGGCCTTATTCTCAAGCCTTTTCCTCCTCCTATTTCTTTCCTACGCCTGTGGAATAGTCTGGTTTTTGCATAATAATGTGTGATTCTTTCCTCTGAGGGGCCAGTGGTGAATGCGCAGTATTTGATTTGGAGTCAGGTTCTTCATCATCTATACTTTTAGTCAGAGTGAAGGAAAGTGTTTCCGAATTTTTATTCTTTTGGAGGTTGCCCTGGATCGCTGAGGTCCAGCAAAAATTTCAGACCAAAACATCAGCTGGAATGAGGCAAACATCTGTATAAATTTAAGATCAATGAGGTGAAAAGTGTGTTCACCCAAAGACAGCACATGAATGTCCACACCAAATGATGACAGTAGATGAACAGAGCCTAATTTTTTTACATAATGTTAAAAAAACAAAAAAAAAAAACAAAAAAACAACCCACATCTTTATCTGGTGACTGTTTTACTACTGGTCCATTTCGATCTGAGTAATTCCTAAGACTTCTTCCCCACCGGGCAAGTGCAGGGTTGCTTCAGTCTCAAAATGCCTTTTATTACAAAATACACTTAAAATGAGCTTAACGGCAATCAATAAGCATGTCCTTAGTCTCTGTCTACTTGCAAAAATCGATCGAGTTGGAAAGATGGGGTATGAACGTGCAAACGCACTGTACACACAATACATGGTGATAGGTCTGTCCCAGGACCGAGTGCAAAAGAAAGCGAGACTCGAAGGGGCTGCCCGCTCAACCAGACGCACCCCCTTCGGGCTCCCGAACCCTCCTAAAGTACAAAACCTCCCCGCTCTGGTATTTCTTCATCGTTAGTTTACATCTCTAAGAGGAAAAAAATATCCTCTTCTAAGAGAAAGTGTTAGATTTTAAGGTGTTTAATCTGAATTTAAGGTCATTAGCATATTAGTAGTTTCTTCGACTCTTGTGAATAAAACTAACATTTGATTAAAGCAAGCGCCACTGAGCTTCCCGCTTCGGGGTGAAAAAATAATGAACACGATGCCCTCGACAGCTTTTAGTTCCACAGAATCAGAACAGAATGTGCAGCTTGTCAGTGGCACGTCAGGAGGGAGAGTGGGTGACCCATCGTGAACGAATCACCTCTGACCTCAGTGGACGGAGGGACGGTCCCCTGCCCGCTCCGCCTCTGCTTCTCAGCCCCCAAAGCAGGTGGGTGTGTAGGGTCCTGACCCACCGGAACGCACTGGGGAAGCTGAAAAGGCTCATGGACTTCGGGGCTGGAATCATTTGAAAACTCTACTCAGGTTTTAGTGTGTGATTCTGAAACGGGCACTGCCAGGGCCCAGGCTCAAAGACCTGACCCGTGTCATCAGAAAACCTGCCTTTTCATAAGGACCCCGGGTGACACGAGGCCAAAGGCCCAGAGATGGCTGTTGGTCTCTTCCTGAGGACTTCATCTGTCCTCAGGCCGTTAGTGATTATGTAAGACGCTGTCTCCCACCCTAGCCCCTGTCTGGCATTTCAGACATAAATTTCCATTTATGTCCATTTAGACATAAATTTCCAAGAGCCTGCTGGACATCCGGTCAGGGCAGACTTAGCGACTAGGAAATGCTAGCAACGGGGCATCAGTCTGCACCTCTGAGACTCAGTTACTCTGAAGCACAGCGAAGACATGAATAGAGACAAGAGGTGCGATGGTATAATCTTGATAAATGGTAGAATTTCGATATAAGGGAAAAGAAACCGGAAGACACAGCCGAAAGGAGGAGGGGCCTCGTCAGAAAGCAAAGGAGGCAGAGTTTGAAGGAGAGAGGTGTCCTAAACTACAGAGCGTGGAATGGATGTAATAATAGGCCACCGACTAAGAGTAAGAAGATAACTTCTGAGAACACGGTTTAAATCTACTCACAAAAGTGAAGTCCAGGTAAAAAGAGGTGAGAAGAGCAGGCGCCGAGGGTGAGGGGGGCTGCACAGGTGCTGACCCCCGCCCAGCCCCTCGGTGCTGTGGAGCAGTGGCTCATGGGAATTTTTTTCCAAGGAACTTGAAACACTGTGTAGATGGGAGGAGGGAGCCAATCGGGCTGCACAGGCTACAAATGAAGTTAACAGAGAATCATGACCCAAGTTCCTAGGGGAGGCCTCTCCCTCTCCCTCTCCCTCTCCCTCTCTCTCGCCCCCTCCCTCTCATGTGACAGACTTACTTTCTCAGTAAAATGTGATGGAAGAGGCAATCATTTAATCAGGGTTGGCAAACTCTTCCTTAAAGGTCAGACGGTAAATACTTTAGGCTTTGTGGGCAAGAGGCAAAACTGAGGCTATCGTGTACATGTTTATATACCGTTTAAAATGTAAAAATAAATTATAGTTTGCAGGTGACAACAAACAGAGCCAGGGGCCCACGGGCCACAGTGTGCTCAGCCAATTTCCACAATGGATCTGGGTCCTACGACTTGCGTAGAAGTTTTGTATTTTCTTTTTTTGCTGGAAACAAATGACTATCTCAGGTCAAATCACATGAAATCAAATTACAATAAAAACAACATGCTAATCCCAAGGTCAGTACGAGAGGCCCCCGCTGACGAAGCCCCGCCTGGCAAAGCAGGACACGCACTGCTTCGTGGGGGGCAGACACTGACGCTTGGTCGGCGCTGCTTACACACAGAGGTCGAACCTTCGAGGGGTTCGGTTTCAGATCCCTTTTCGCTTATCTCTGTGTCAGAGCCTAGTCTCCCGCGTGGCTGAATGGAGCTGCCTACTTGGCTGTGGCTATTTGAGAAAAGTAGAAAAATCAGTTAAAGGAAAATGATGCACAAAAGTGAAAAACTTCAGGAACCTTATAGGTAGCTTTATTTTTCAATCGCACAGGTTCTATTACATTTCATCACTACTATGATATCCCATTATAAAAATTCAAACGGTATAGACGATGCCAGGGACCCCACAGCTACCTTCCTGGCCCCGCACAGCCCCCAGTGTAGTTACTGGTGTGGCTACCAGACCTTCTGAATTTATTCTAAGAATTCATATATATGCTTGGACTTACAGAAATACATAGGTTTTTACTGTTCTGCACAAATATTGTTCAATTTGTAATTTTTTAAAACAAGATAATTTACTGATGATTAATGTCAGTATGTGGACCATATTCTCTTAAGTCGCTGCATAGGATTGTACAGTATTTCCATGATTTATTCACTATTTCTAATTTTTCACTACTACAAACTCCGACTTCCCGTCCCGCTCTCAGACACGCTGAGAGGGCCTGGCTCCCCATAACCTCACTGACAATTTGTAATTTATATTTTTCTTTTTATACGAACCACTTATCTAAAGTTATGCTTAGCTTTCTTTACCTCTCGTTGTGTTATTTACTTATTGTGTATAGTGAATGTTGCCTGTAAAATTCTGTCTTTTTGGAGTTTGTAGAAATTTCCTGTGGCAAAGTTCTAAGGATTGTTCGTTTGTTTTCAAAAAGAAGCAAAAAAGTTCTTCGCGTGCACGTCAAACTTGTCCATTATGCGGTCCAATCCTCTCCGTTCTTTTCTTCACTCAACTTGACTTCTAAGTCAGCGCCGCTGATGGCTTTGTCCGTGCTTTTCACTGTGTTCCTCCTTGTTTCGCTGTGTATAGTTCCCAGGTATGTTTTAGAGACACAAAGTTGATGGCTTTGGAACCTTCTCGGGCAACGCTTCCTGTTTTATTAATCTTTTTGTTTTGTCCTTTAAAGTTATTTTTGCCTTTAATTCAGTTTTGATATTAACACTGCTATTCCTGCTTTCCTTTTTGCCGCATTTGTTGGTCTTTTCCCAATTTCTTTATTTCGATATTCTCGTGCTGCTTTTTAAAAAGGTGTTTTTAACTTTATGTAGCCAGGATTTTAATTTTCCTTTTGTCCCATCTTAACATCTCTTAATAGGTGATTTTAACTCATTTATACCTGTAAGTACTACCATGTTTGGCTATGCTCCTACCTTGTTTTCAACTTACCATTGCTTCTTAAAAAAAAGAAATTTATAAAGTTAGGGGTTTTTAAATATATATTGTAGCTTTCCATACAAATAATTGCAAATCAAACACCTTGTAGCCACCCAGATTTTTATCATGCTTTATCATTATTCCTACCTCAGGGTCGTTTTTAGATGACTCTAAACGAGATATTTTTTTTTAAATTTCCCTAGTTCTTTTTTTAGTACTTTTCTTACCCACTATCTTTCCATTGCCCTATCTACTTACGCCTCCATTCTTTCTCCCAAAACACACCTGCTCCCACACCTATTTACTTGTCTTGCAGGCCCTGTTCACAGCTAGTTTCTCTGCTGAAACATGCCTCTGAAGTATTGTTCCCTAGTAAAGAGCTAGTTATAGTGGCGTTTCATTGGAAGGCTCCTAAAAATGAATGAGCCCTAAAGACCCAAAGGAATGAATCTGGGAGGGTCTTCATCCGCCTGGCCCCAACAAGTATCTCATTCGACATCTCCATGCCTGTAAAATGAGCTAATAAGAGCACCTACTACACCGGGTTGTTGTGAGTTGACACATGTCAAAAATATGGAATAATGGCGGGCACATGGTAAGAGCTCAAGTTAACACTTACTGTTATTATTCTAATGGATCTAAAGAAATACTGTTAAGTAGGGTTGGCCTTGGTAGTCTTCTGCTTGATCTTTGTGTGAGGATGCACGGATAACGGAGAAGGAGACCTGAGGTGAACACATCTCAGAAAGGGTCTGGTCTCATTCGTCTCTGCAGGGCAGCCCGGAGCCCACAGCACCTTGGACACACGATGACCTTCTGGCACACGTTCCTGAATGACAAAAGGAAAAAAGGACTGATATCTAGGTTTCTAAAATAATGTAGAAAATAAGAGGGAACAGATAGGCTGAAATCTCCTATGGCACCAGACTATAGTGCATCACTGAGTGAAAGGTGCAATATATAAAATTTCTAGAAGTAATACTAGTATAAAGCTCAGGCATAAATATCAGTCCGAAAGATCTGTACTGCAAAGACATGCTCAAGAGGTGCCCTCTCTACTGAAGAGCTGCTTATTTTGCTCAGAAAAAAAGGATCCTCTGCTAAAACATTCTTTAGCATCAAGAATTTAAGTTTGGTCTTCATCATAAGACCTCTTCTCCAAAAACAAAACTGGCTTACCCGAGAGGTAACTATCAGTGTGGCCAACAAGGTGTCGTGTCCATTTTGCAGGAAGACAACTTTATTTTCTTGCTTCATCTGTGTAACAGACAATTTCGCTTCATCAGAGTCGCAAGTCTCTGGTTAACTCAGCTCTTTATTTTTTCATTCTCCATAGAATACAAATTCTTTCACAGTGAGTACAGTCTGACTTATTAAAACAAAACTTTCACTTTATGAAAGATCAGCAAGGATATAAGTGGTATATTTACAAAAATACGCCATAACCATAGAACTGATCACACACAAGAACCTTCACCTTTGACAAACCAGCTACCCCAGAGAGCTAGTGCCTTTGGCAGGTGATCTCTATATGTAGACAATGATACCGATCCATCCTAACACTTCTGAAATGTTAATTCTTTTACCAGTGAAACCCAACATAAATCAACAAGAATACTGAAACACATAACAAGGATGAAACCCCAGATTCGCTGAACAGAGACAAAGCTAAACAGTGGAAAGAGCGCTGGACTGGAAGCCAGTGCCTCTGGATTCTTGCCTGGTCCTTGTCCCTGGATGGATGACCTCGGCTGAGTATTCTGGGCTAGGAGTTCTTCATTTCCAAACCGGAGAGTTGGCTCAATGGTTCTCTAAGGTCTTTCTAGGATTTACTTTCTATGATTCTAGAAACATTTGACAGTGACTCATTTTCATGTTGTAAGATGAAATCTCTAACAATATTACCTGGGCAGCTGGGTAATATTGTCAGCTCCGCCCACATGAATACAGTCAGTGGTTCCTTGGGGCTTGTGTTTAAGTCTCTGCCTTCTGAGCCTGATGACAGCTCAGTCCTCAAACTAACAAACAATGACAGGCTTCAGGAGAAAAATGAGCTTGTCCGCCACCAGACACAAACTCAAGATAGATAGGGTTTTAAAGACTCCAAAATCATGGTTATTAAGAAAAGCTATAATGGAAGAATTATAGGGGAAACCCACATCTTCTTCCTTGGGAAACAGTAAAATTACACAATGAATCACTAATAGAATAAGATAGGTACATACGGTAATTGTGATACCTAATTAATTTTCAACTGTTCTTTGCGAAGACACACAAAGAATCTGCGCACAGTTAGCACTCCAGCAACACTAAATATAAGTTCAAGGTCCAGGTGGACGAGAAGACTCTGAAATGCTGCTAATCTGAGCATGAATGAGGTTCACTGTCATTTCAAGTTTATTCGCGTGTTTATAATTCTACAGGAGGAAGCTGGGATTTTCTCCTAATGTGGGCTTCTACTCCATCATCTGTAAAGTCCACCTCTTTCACATAATCACAGAAATGAAGGATGTCCAAAGCCTCTTTTGGAGCATTTCAACCACCCCTCCCCTCCTCGTCAGATTACTGTCTTCTTCTGAGGAATGAGCAGGTTTCCACCGTCTCCCTCGGAGACATCAGGGAGGGGTCCTGCTCCTGTGGTATTCCGCATCGATGTGCTTCGCAGTGGTGTTCGGCTGGATGTTTGAAGCTCCTTCATATATCGTACCTTAAACAAAAAGGAGCAAAAGGAACGATTAAGCATCTACACAAGACATAGCTCTACAAACATTACCTCTGCGTTTGCTATAAAACTGTTACTAGTGACATCACTCCACGTCCTCTGAATATGCTACTGACAAAGTAATTTTGCCGAAGAGATGATAATTTTCCATTTGGAAATTAGATTCTTGTCCTCTGAATATGCTACTGTCTGACAAAGTAATTTTGCCAAAGAGATGATAATTTTCCATTTGGAAATTAGATTCTGGTTCCGGAATCAGTATTAAGCAGGTGAAGGTCTTCACTCCTAAACTAGAAACGTGGCCGCTCCCATCTGGGAGGGGAGCGTCGGAATGCTCAGGCTCGACTGGGCACTCGGCTCCTCAAATCAGAACTTTGGCTTCAAAGAATAGCATTAGATGCATCAAAAAATATTAACATTTTTAGTAAAAGAAAAATGAAGGCAGAAGATTTTGTGCGGTTTTACTGAAAGTTCTGTTGAGGCATTTAAAAAGGCAATTCGGTGTTTTTAAAAATATAG
Organism: Pteropus alecto; assembly: GCF_000325575.1. Taxonomy (NCBI): domain Eukaryota; kingdom Metazoa; phylum Chordata; class Mammalia; order Chiroptera; family Pteropodidae; genus Pteropus; species Pteropus alecto. The sequence continues at coordinate 6,497,657 of NW_006436291.1, forward strand.
ATCCATTTTTTTGAAGGAAGAGGTGGGGACAAAAAACCCAGCCACAGAAAAGGAGAACCACTAAATACAATTCTGGAGAGATTATAATTGCCTCTGCCCAGGTACCAAAGAATAAATATCAACCAAATGAAATAGCCAAATAATATACAATAACATGTAATAGATAATAACATATAATTAAGGCAAATAAAACAAAACAAAATAAAACGGAAAAAAATTTATTTACCAATCTTCGTATCTCAGTAGTATTTTTCCACAGGGTAACTTTCGGTGTAGCCTACACCTCCTATCCACTCAATAGGCCACAGTGGTCAGATTGCAGAGGTCAGTCCTGCAATCTACCCAAAACGAGCAGCCAATCACCTGTTGAAATCACATTACAAACACTCTTGTGGTGCAATGGGGTGGGCGGGTCAAGTGGAAATTGGTTTTATTCACCTGGCACTCAGAAGGAAGGTTGAGGCAGGAGATTAAATTTGGGGGCTGAAGAAGTTAAATGAATATTTGAGGCTGCGGGATGAATAAGACGTACTACTGAGGCTGGGAAACAACAGCCCAGTGATTTGGCTAAGTTCTCCAGCCCAAGTCTAATGAGCTAAATGTAGAATGCACAGGTAAGAACAGAAAGCATTAAAAACATGCCACATCATCGCCCATGGCATGCACTCTGCCTCAACTCGGAACCACAGGGGTGACGCCATAATGCAGACGAGGCCCATCCGGCGATTGATGATGAGCCTTCTACCCGAACTGGGCAACCTGGTGTATATTTAAGATCCTGTGAAAGCACTGAGACCTCACAGAACTGAAAAACCCATGTTATTTTACTTAAAAAAACAAACAAATGTTCAACCAAATTTCCTGAAGGAAAAGGATAATACATACATACCCGGAAAAAAAAAAATAAAGACTGAATCACTTTTTTTTTTTACTTCTGATGCGTAGTATTTGGCCATAGAACCATAAAAGATGCTTCTTTTATGAATGGCCTTCCAGCTTCTAAAAGCCTAGCAGCATCGCATGTTAGCAACCTTGCAGCTTCCACCTGGGTGGCCACCTGAGCCACCTGGTGTTGGAGCCCCTGTAACATTCAGGCCCAGGTTAGAGAATTAGAGCTCCTCGAAGTGCAGCTAATCCTCGAAGTGCTGCCTGGATATGGAATGCTGGCAGATCGAAAGACACCCCAAAGGAAATTTTAAAACATACTTTAAAATCTGCACTCTAAAATGAAATGATAATACACTTGTTTTTCAAAAAATTTTCAAAGTTCATGTAATTTTTTATAATTGTTAAGATTTAGGAAAATAAATCACAATTAGTTTTGAAAACTTGACTGTTATATTTAATCATTACTTTCAACCCTTTTTATGATCAAAATGAGCTTAAACTAAACCCCAGCGAAGCAAAAATTTGAATGATTTTATTTGCTTGAATTAACAAAATTTTGATTCTGCCTTTAGCCTCAAGGCATTAAAAGACATTAGCTGCCAAGTAATGAAGGAATATTTGAAGCATCGATTTTTCTTATAGCAACTTTAGTGCAGTGACTCCACTACAAAATCCACGGACAGGTACCAGTTTCTCGAGGGTTACAGAACACAGAAAAATAACTTAAAAAGCAAATAAACAAACAAAAAAACCCTTAAGAATTCACTACCACTTTGAAATTTTAAAGAGTGATTAGGCACACACTAAATGTAAGTCAAAGAAAAATGAATGAATCAGTGAGCGAGAATAGAAATATTGTTTGTAGTCATAATTTCCTGGAAATACTGGCATAGATATGTTTGTTACAGACTGACATGTTTCTCATGCCTGATATATCCATCACCCGGATATTTACTGAGACCCTACCAGATGCCAGGCACCGTGCTGAGCAATGGAGACATGACATCGAATGTCACAGCCAGAGTTCCGTGGGCTTACGACTTATGTAGCCCAGCAGGGAGGACGGGCAGCTAAATAATTGTGACATTGTGTGATGACTGCAATGTCAGGAAACTTCACTTAAGGCAATTATTCAGTAATCCAGGGATGGCCTTTCCTAAACAAAAAAGGACTGTACTGGAGAAAAACAGTATCGCTCTCAAATTCACTATAGATTTTTCTCTTTCCGTAATATTTGTATGCACAAAAAAGACTATGTTACATCTGTGAAGGTTATGAGGCATAATAATAAAATGAACACCTGCTAACCTATTTGTAGAGCGAATAATTTCTTTATGGTTTGCCTTTTATGGTATGTTGTGAGGGGAAGAAATTCAATAGCCAATTCACTATTTTTATTATCTTTTACAATTAGTCCTTTTTGTGTCTTGTTTATGAAATATTTTCCTACCATGAGGTCACAAAGATAGTCTCCCTAAAATCTAAAATTTTGCCTTTCATATTATGTCTTTAATACAACTGAAATTTACTTTCTGTGTATGGTGTGAGGTAGGGATCCGGTTTCATTATTTTTTCTCCAAGGAAAGAGAGCATGCTCATACTCACTGGTCTGCAATGCCATCTCTATCCTATATCAAGTTTCCATAGGTGTATGAGTCTATTTTTGGCCTGTTTTGTTCCAGCAGTCAATTTGTCTATTTCTACACCAATCCCACTATTCAAGAAATTGTTCCTGGTTTGTTATGTGGAATGTAGAGATTCTAATAATTTTTGAAAAGTACATTCAGTTTAATTAGACCGAGAGTCGCCATCCATGTTGTCTACTCCAAGGACCATATTAGGCGCCAGGAGGGGCAGAAAAGTGACTGTGGCATGTCTCCAGCCGATGAGAACGTGTCGCCGCTGAATACCGGCTCCTTCGCTACTCTGTGAACACAGGGCCTGGGGTGGAGAACATGCTCAACGAATCTACACTGACTCAACAACCGAAGGAGTAAGGATGGAGAGGCCTGGTCCCTGCCCTCGATGGGCTTGCCTGCGGCCCAGAGGAGAGAAGGATACAGACGATCGCATGCAAAGCAAAAGACAAATCACTCTGATGAGATTAAAGCCGTTAGGGAAAAAACCCTTTAACGAACTCTTCACACAGATACGTAAAATGATGTTGCTTTTCATGATCAAATTTCTAAAAGTTTTAATTATCCATACGAGGCATCTTTAGAAATGTCATGATTCTATCTATTAGTACCCGTGGCCCCTTTTCCTTCCCGCCCTGCCTCACCCCATATTCATGAGAACACTGAGGAGATCACAAGTCTCCCTCAAACTGTCTTGGCATTCTGTCCCCTTTGTTGTACAGCGGTGGCTGGCTCTGAGAGAGCACTCCAGTATTACAAAGTGAAAGTCAGATCAGAAACCATGACCCCAAACCCTGTAATTCCTCGCTAGCTGCATAACCTCGGGAACTCACTCTCCACGTGCCTCAGTTCCCCTGAGTAAGATGTTGACGTCAGCATGAGCTGTGGCAGACCCCAGCCAGGCCCGATGTGCTGAGTCTTTCCAGGCCATGCGCTGACCATGCACACCCACAGCTCAGCCTCTGCACACGCTCCTTCCAAACATGCTCGTACGATGACTAGTCATTAGCACAGAATGGGATGATAGTGCAGCACTATAGAGCCGGTGATGTCATAAGAAAGTGCACGTGAAACCTAGGGCTGTTTAAAGGGAGATTTTGCAAACACGCGAGGTAATTCCAGATTGTTAGGTAATGTGCTGGGGTAAGCTTGGTACGCTGCCACTCCGGGCTTCCCCCAACCTGGTCAGACCTGCTGAGGACAGGAACACGGAGAGGAAAATTGAGTATTGCTACCGACGGATCCCCCGACTGCCTGGGGAGCTCTGAGAATTCACGCCATGGGACCAGGCTGGTATTACCAAACATGCTTGACTAAGAGCATCTCGTCTGCACTGACCACGGCAAACTGCCTTTTCTGAGGCTGAAGTGTGGGAGTGTCATCTTGAGGATTACTGCTCTGGCCTGATTCCTAACAAATGCTACATCTACTGAGCACTGGTTAGACTCAGGTACGGTGTTCAACACGTGACAACCTGGAGGGCAGGTAGTATTTTCTTTATTTTACAGATGAAGCAGCTGGTGCTTAGACAGGTGAAGAAACTTGTCCAAGGCCTAAGGCTAGTAAAACAAAGAACCAGGCAGGATATGAACCTAGGAAGTCTGACTGCAGACCCCAAGTCCTGGAACTTACAAAGCAGTGAGGAGACAGCTCTAAAGCTCTCACCAAGATATCCTGAATCGTGCCATAGCTGGGCCTCAAGGACTACTGCTGTGCCCTTGGAGAAGGTCAAAGCATAAACGAGTACAAACCCAGAGACCTATTCCTTCCTCCCCTACTCCTCTCCCATTATGATCCCGAGGGAGTCCCTCCATGGCTCCCTAACACATCTCTTCAGTAACAGGAAGACGGGAGAGCCCAATACAATAGACAGATGCTAATAATTACATACCTGAAAATCAAATATTCTTTTGCCAAATCGTATCCTTTCTTTAATATACGGATTAGTGTAGTCAAAACATCCTTGAGCCGGTCCTGGCATCTGTTAAAAAAAAAAAATCAAAATTTCTTATATAAGTTTATGCTTTTAATTATTCAAGTTACAAAGTCCTTCTACAGGCAAATCGAATGGTTGGGGGAGGGAAGCACTAGAGACCCCAGGTGGCTGGTGGGTGTTAAGTCTTGACCCTCTGTACTTGTGGAACTCTACTTCTGGTAATTGGGAAGAAATTTGAGTGATTTCAGAAGTAAATGAGTATATTTAATTCCAGCACAGAGGTAAATCTCCCAGCTTGGCTGTGCTTACATAATCAGATTACTTTTCAGGAAACTCTTCCTTTAAGATGATTCCCCAAGCATAAAGTGAGCCACAGAAACTCTGCTCAGAGCTGGCTTCGAAGACTGCAGAGTAGCTCACTCTAGTCTCTAGAAGTGAAATGTGGAGGAGGGTCACTCCGGAACCTTCTATCTTCCCGCCCATTTTGTACGTAATCAGGATTAATAAGAGCTTTGGTGGAAAGGGCATTAGAACACAGAAGAGCAGTGTTTCTCAACCCTGGCTGCAGTTAGAACCATGTGGGGGAACTTCGTAAAAAAATACGGATGCGGCGGATGCGGAGGGTCTAACAACGGAATCCAAACCTTGGGAGTGAAGGGGGCGAGCGGGGCCTCGGTGCTGGCGTTTTAGAAACTCTTTAGATAGTTTAATGCAGAGCTGGAGTTGAGAGCAACTCAGAGAGCATCTGGTCAAGACGTTAATTTATATACGTGAAGAACAAACCAGGATGCGGTGACAATTTTCGCTGACTTGTTTCATTGCTAACCAATCTCCATATCTATTGAACGATACAAGCTTAGAAGTGGTTTCTAAATTTCAACGTCAGGTAGCCATTAAATCACATATCTAATTATGTCAAACTACACAGGTTTCAGAAAAAGGGAAAAAAATCAATAGTTAAAGCTTTTGGGGGAAATGCCCACAAACTTATCAATATTTCATTAGTGTTCGTTCACATTTTCCTTTAGCCTTTTATTTTGAACTTTCTGGAGAAGAGAATATTATGCTAAAAATTAAAGGACAAAAAAAAAACTCCAGTAAAACTCCAAAATAACAAATTAAAGTGAGTCGGTGGCTCACTGTACTTTTGGCTATGAGATTAAGATGATGTCGTTATACCTCAATAATTAAAATTTATGGTCTGTGAATATCCTATATTGACATGAAATTGAAATGATCGGTTATTATAAGAGGCTTTCCCATCTCTAAAATGTTTTCACTATAAATACTGAAAAACTAAATTCTCTTTGACTGCAGAGTTTTGAGGAAGGACGACTTCAGTTTACTGTTCTTTGTGCATCTTTCTCTAAAAGGCACTCACAGTATTAACCAGGAAAGAATTACTACCTGATCTTAACTTTTAATTAGGTTATAAGATAACTCGGAGTAATTAGACTCAAGCCCAGGTGGTATATTTTACTGCCAGGACATCTATATCATTTATACACCTGGAAACAAGGAGATGCGTGGTTTCCATGCCATAGCTGAAGTGACGATGAAGTCGAATCACAGGAAAACTTCAGAAAGAACAAATAAGCCAATTCGCTTTAGTAACCTATTATCTAATTTTGTGGGAAACACGTTACGTTTTGATCTGAGAATATTCTGTTAGCAAATTAACAGCAAAAAAAAAAAATCTAGAGTAATATTACAACACTTAACTAATCCAATAGCTAATGTATATATAACATCTTCAAAATCAAAAAGCTCTTAAGTTTTGAATTTTGGATACTGATCACAAATAAATATATTCTATAAAAATGACATAATTTATAATAAAACCAAAGATTTTATTCATTTTCTTAATAGTAAAAAATAACTGATATCGAATAGAAAAGTATACACTAAAAGGCAAATCTGGTAAAAAATCGAATAGTTTTCATCTTCTACATCTATTTAATTGTGGCTATTTTATTTCAAGTGGCACACAAAAAAAGTGCCTGATTTTCACAAGCGAAACACTGAGCAACAAATATTTCATTATCTATAGAGACTTTTACTAGTCAAATATTATTAAATTTAAAAATTTTCCTCCAGAATGAATTCCATGCTTCGAAAAGTTGATTTTAAAAAATACCATATTTAATTTAAGATATATTTTAGAAATTATCGGTCCAGGTACTGGACAATATTTTAATGTCTCAAAGCAGAGAAACTGTTACCACTAAAGCATTGTTTGGTTTTCAGAACATTATGTAATCGACCAAAGTGAGATTTGAAAGAAATCCCAGAAGCCATTCTTTCATCTCACGGAAGGAAAGGGTGCCATCTTGTGTTCACGAGCTTGCAAATACTCATTGGTTTTACAATATTTTTTTCTTTGTAGATTTTAATTCTCCCTCACTGTGGAAGAGTCAAGTTAGATGGCTAAGATTTGATAACCCGTGCAGCATCTTCACGGAGGCGTCCCACGGCATACTTACAGCCATGTCCAATTTGTCCCAGGATACTGGCTTCTGGAACCTGAATTGAAAAGGTGCGGTTCGTTCTCAATTAAATTTGACGGAATTCGTTTCGATTGGATATTCTTAAATGCACATAAACCCCCAATTTGTGTGATATTACTCTAGCATTGTACCTAAGCTCTGAGGAAATTATCAGCTACATCTTTGTGTCGTGCTCTAAAGTGTTTCCCACACAGCTCTCGGACAGGACGCTACTGCATCCTCCAGAGCCTAGCAGACATTTGTTGAATGAATGAGTGACTCTAAGAAAAGGGAATCCTCATCCCATACGCCAGTAACATAAATGAATGAATTTTTCCCAGTTCTTATCTGTATGCTATAGTATGAGATGACATATTAGGAATTATGGAAAACATGTAAATACATGCTAAAGCGTGGGTAGTAAACCTTTCTTCTGTTGAGACTATTAGCCCCATAAAACTTAAATGGTGTGTGTGTGTGTGTGTGTGTGTGTGTGTGTGTGTACACGCACATGTGCATAAGAGAGAGGGAGAGGGAAAAGAAACAACAAAATGTTTATTCATAATTTTAAAAAATCTAGACTGGAAACAATAAAAGACACACTGAGCTTTATAACATGGACAGTGAGAAGGGAGAACAGGCAGAATGGGAAAAGAAAAGAGAAAGCAGGAAGAAGACAGACCGTTGGGGCACAGCAGTGAGGCTCAAGTGACAGCTATAGAGACAGCCCATGAGCACGCGTACTCGACCGTGAGCAACAGGGTCAAGTCTGAACCTGAGCAGATGACCCAGCACAGCCTGCTCTAGCTCTGTGAAGTCCTAGAGCACAGCATTCCACAGTCTTCTCTTCCTCACGTGTAACACACTCAACTCTAAACTGTGGGGTGCTGCCTGGCTGTTTCCTGCCCTCACTGAGCAACATCCCCCGTTCTCGTGGCCTTTGGGGTACTGACCCCATGCTTCTTTCTCTGGTGCCATGTCTGGTTCACAAGTATCAAGTTTATAAAGTATAAAGAGGATTAACTCTCAGCTCTGGCTCTTGAGGCCAGCCGCTGGGCAAAAAGCTTTCCATTCTTGGCCCAACCTCTCGTGAAAAAGACATTTAGTCATGACCTCACCTAGTTCAAGGGTCTTACAAAATCCTCTCCGACGCACGCTTAATGTGTGGACACCTTTCTTGCGTATCTGCAGCTCCCTGCACAGCTCATTTCACACCAGTCTTTCACTGGAGCTTCTAAGACACCCGCCTTCACATTTTTAAGTGTTAATGAGCAGGTGGACGAAGTTCTGATTCCCATTTTTTCTGTTTTCCCGATATGAAGGTCCTCGGTATCACGATCCACAAAGAAGCAGGTAATTCCTTTATACCCCTAAGAAGAAGATTTAAAATGCTATTACCACCTGGAGTGATAAGACCCCTTGTTTCCGAAGAGTTCAAAGTAAACAGAAAACCAAAAATGAACGTCGGCAGGAAAAACTGATGGGCTCAGACCTGCAGCACGTGCACACGACACCAGAACAGTTAGAGGGCATTAGATTCGAAATCGAGGGCTTTACCATTTCCTTTCCTTTGTCAGAAACCACTATGGCTAAAATGATTAAGTAACAGTACAGTATCATGTGATCGCAAGAACTCCATGGTTTGTATTTAACTTCATTAAATTCTTTAAAATTTTTAAATTTAATTCAATTAAATGTTACATTAGAGAAAAGACAAAAGCTAAAATGTATTTATGTTGCTACGTGTCTATTTTCCAGTTGAATACAATATTCTTAAAGCTATCTGTACTAAACACATCCTTAAATTCTTCATTATTAAGTAGAAAATTGGAAATTCTACCAAATTGAAGACTATCTTCCTATATAACGTATTAGATAATAAAGAGTCCTCCATGTATAATAAATAATTACATGAACAATATTTATTTTAGTAAGAGGATAAAAAGATGTCAGTTTTCTAATGTTTTCAGCACTGCGAAGAATGAAGCATTTAAGGCAAAGTCCTAAAAAAGAAATGGAAGTAGGAAAAAGATACGAAGAGAAAAGATGAGGGGGAAAGGGAAGAAATCTCGTTTTCCAACTTAGGACGGCAGGGTCCACATTCACCATCACCAGGAAGAGCTCTGTGTACTCGGCGCTGCTAACCCACATCTTCGACCCACCGATGACATAATAATGTCCCTTTTTATCAGCTCTGGTCTTCAAAGTAAATGAATCGCTACCTGCTCCAGCCTCTGAAAGGCAGAAGCTTCCTATCTACACGTGGAAGGAAAAAAATTCCAAATAATTGCATTTATACTCTGTATAAGAAATACTCACTTCTGACAAGATAAACATCTGTAAATAAAATGTGTAGCTACTTTTAAAAGCCTGTACTTAACAGAATAGTAATGGTATTCTGACAGGATTGCTTTCCAAAATGAACCCCATTTGTCTAAGACGGGTTTAAAGACTTAAGGACACATATTCGATGTTAAGTTTAATTAAATTCGTTCTAACAATTACAAGAGAAAGGCATTTCGATGTAAATGAAACCACCGATGAAGGTATCAAAATACAATTGAGACAAAAAATAATAATCTTATTGTCTCATGATGATTCTCTAAATGTCCAGTGGCAGATGAGAGGCAGAGTGTAATTTTCCAATGGCATTAATTTACTGAGCATTCCTTGAATCACAAATGGTGCTGCACTGTGGTCTGGAGAAACGCTGCAAATACTTTTCTCCTGGAAATATTCTAACATTAGAAAAGATGAAATCCATCTCAACGATTCAACTCGACTCACTTTTTCTGGTGCCAGCTCGATCAAACAGGTAGCCTTTCGTTCTTCTGTTCCATGTTTTCTGATCAGCCCATTAATTACTGTGTTCTGGATGTCAGAGAGCAGAGCCACAGACGCGTCGACTTTGGCTACTTCCTCTATCACGAGGATAGAGGGAAAAAACGAAGCTCCTGTTCCTGTATATTTGGTGTCAGTGTCAATGGCCAGCATCTAAAGGAAAAACCAGGAAACTCGGATTAAGGACATCCTTCTTATATGGCAAAATTTCTCCTAACAAGTTCAAAAAGAAATTGTAATCACTAAGTTCTTAATTTAAAAATTGTGTACGCATATCTTAATTTAGTATGGCTATTTCGCTGTTATAAGTAACATGTATGTAACAGAAACCACGTATATTTGAAAAGGATGAAATTACATGCTACAACTATCGTTTGTGATTTAAAAAAAAATAAAAGAGGTAAAATGCTTTGAAAGATAACGGCATGGAATAATGAGAAAATACCTAATATAAACATATTCTGACAACCTTTATGGCTAAGAATATTGCTGCTTGCTTAAAAACTGCAAGTGGGGTTTTGGTTTGGTTTTTCAACATGGTCGCCTTTCTACTGATTTCAGTGCAATAAGTAACTTAAGAAAGTAGCCCACCCCTCAGTGGGACTGTCCGGTTTCACTCGGAGTAACCTCTTCTAGTCAGGCTCCTCTGCTTTGACTCTTTCGGCCAAGCTAATAATCAAACGAGGCCATTTTAGCAAGTCCAGATGGTTAGCACAGCAGACACTTGGTGGTGTTTCCTAGAACCGTGCTAGAACCAAGGCCCAGGTGCCTGCTCAGCACCACCAAATGCTGGCCCACGCTTTCCACTCTGACCGTTCGGTAACTGCTCCTAAGTCTGGAAACTTCCACGGCACTCCATTTTTAAGCGTCCTCGTTTCAGGAAGAGAATGTGTACACGTGTAATTCAAAACTCAAAGCTGTTAACGGATAAAAGGATAATACTTCTATTCTCCCAGACACGTTTGGAATCCCACCGTGCTGCAGTCGGGGCTGGGGCAGTTAGGCTTTAAGCTGACAGGAAACTCAGCCGGTATGAAGGCAGAACCACAAAGGGAAGGGACAGAAATGGCGTGGGCACCAAAAACGATCCTCTGTGAGGAAGGACGGAAGGACTCGGGTGTGCCTGAGACTGAGGAGGGCATGATGACGACCTGGTCACATCCCGAACAGCTGTCAGACACGCCGCTCCTCTGAAAAAGTCCCCGATTTCTCCTACACTGGAAAGACTGTTTTTGTCAGCTATTGCGACTGGTGACCACAGAGCTGCGACAACGCAGCTGGGAGCCAGGCGACGCTGAAAAGACCTAGTGCAGAACGCGTCCCCGAGCAGACCCTCTGGAGGGCGCTACTCCAAGCAAGGGCAGGTGGGGCGGGCAGGCGACTCAGCCAGCGCTGCAAGAATCACGAGCCCCCGGCGGGGAGAGTGACTTTGACACTGTGGAACCTTAAGACTCCTCAGAGAAGCCCGGAGGTTCCGCAGGCGACGACGGTGAAAGCCGCCTGACGTGGACTGACTCACGCACGGGGCCTGCCCCGCTGTGGCTCCGCATGAGACTCCATCTTCCCAAGAGTCTCGCTGCTGAAAGCAAGTTGGAAACATCACGACTCTATATGGTTATGAAAAAGCGAGTCTCTTTAAACCGAGAAGAAACAAAACCAGTTAAGTGGCAAAGGCTTATTTTTCAAACAGGGTCACAGACAAGATTAAAGCCACTGGGTCTGAATAGGAGCTATGAGTATTCGAAATAAAAAATAAGTATATAAAAAAAATAAGTATCACTTCACACCTATGGAGAAGGGAGAGATGAGGAGCGCACTGATTTTGAAAATGTTCTCACAGCCTCGCGGTCCCCGCTTGTCTCCATTTTATACCCTGTGCTTCTATTACAGGTCTACGTGATCTAAGAAGCTGGAAACCAGTTTACGCCGGGGAAGGTGGAAGCCAGATATCGCCTTTGCCTCCGAGTCGAACCACATACATAGGGAGTCGGGTGGAAGAGACTCTCTCCGCTGGAGCTGTACTAGCTCAGGTAGGGTCCTTAAAACCTTGGCATCATTGAGCTGAGGGATGGATTCTCTGTGGCGCGAGGCGTCCTGTGCATTGTGGGTGTTTAGCAACATCTTGGCCTCTATCCCACTGGATGCCAATAGCATCCTCGGTTGTGACAACCCAAACTATCTCCAGACACAGCTAAATGTCTCTTGGGGACAAAACAGTCCCTGGACAAGTGCCAAAGGTCTTAAAAAAAAAAAAAAAAAGAACCCCATTCTGTCTTGCTCCTAACCTTTTACTTAAAAAGCATAGTATTTCTAATTTAAAATTTTAATTCAATTAAAAAGTCTTTAATGAGGATCTCATCTAAAAGAGAACACAGGTAATTTTGACTAGGAAATGAAGAATTCATTACGCTATGATTAGTTCCTAAATTTAAAAGTGTCCATACATTTTGACACTGGGAAGTATTTATAAAAGTTTGAAATTAGAAGAATTATAAATTATACACCCTATGTTGAAATAATCCTTGTATTATTGATTTCTCCATTTTTGAATTTTCACCTCTTGTTGAAACCAAAGGAGCAATTTGCTCCTGGGCAAATTTTTAACTGTAGGGGGAAAAAAAAAAACCTTTTAAGTCTTTATTACATAAGTATGACATGCATTACTTTTTTTCACAAAAAATTTAATCAATCTAAAAAAAATTCCATTCACGAATGAAGATGAACAGACCCGCCCATCATGCCACGTCATGTAATTTCACACTGTACACCCAACGCATGGCCAGAGGAATAATGAGGTGAGGGGGAGCCACGCACCTGTGCTGTTTATCATCATCTCCTTATCTGTAAATGTTTGCAGTGGGGCGCAGGGTGGTCCATTATTTGTTATATTGAGTAGAGCGTCTGACCGAGGAGATCTTAGAACATGAGGAGGAGTTTTCCAAGAAGACAGGCAAGTTGGGAAGTTTTTTCTTAGGTACAGGAACAGCCCCCATTAAACAGGGAACACACACACACACACACACGACAAAAGTGTCAGAACAATGGTTTCTTTGGGAATAAATTTATAACCCATTCTTACATCTTGTATCACCAAAATGAGGGAGCTTAACCTGGCACATCTTAAAATCCACTGTCTTGTGAACAAAAACAAAAATGGCTTGCTAACAGATAATGAGCTGTTCTAAATAAAAACATTTCCCAGGTCATTAACTTTTACCTTCAAGGAAAAATTAATTTTCTAGATGGAACTCACTCTTAAATCCTTAAATGTACAGCTGTTTTTTTCCCCCTAGACAGCATAGCATAAAGGTTAAGAAAACAGGCTCTGGAGTCTGAAAGAACTAGTTTCAAACGCTAGTGTCTGATATTAGACAACTACGTGATCTTGGGCGAGTCATCTTTAATCTCAGTTATACTCTCTCCATCTGTTTCCTCCCCTGTAACATGTGAAGAATTTCCTCGCAGAGTCTCGTGAGGATTAAGGGAGAACCCACACACAGGGTTTAGCATAGTACCTGCCCTACAGAAAGGGCTCCACAACCAGTAAGGACTGTTTCTACCATGAAGCCTACGAGTTCGGTAGTGGCCGTCACTATGGAAGCGGTCGTAGCAGCAGTAACCCAGTTAAACTGCAAGGCCAGCTCTTCTTGCCATTCATTGTGTCTCCCTGCTACAGTGTCCCAAATCCTTCGATTGGCCCATTCTATTCAGCAACTGGATTTGCCACAATCTTATGACAAAAGAGACCATCCAATTTTAAATGCTTGTGCTATCTTTCCAATTGTATTTTGTAGATTATTAGTACTGAGGAAACAAGAAATCAGTCCTTTCCTGAACCTAAAAACGTGCTAAGTGAAAGAAGCCAGCCACAAAAGATCATATGTTGTATGATTTTATTTATATGAAATTTCCAGAAGAAAATCCAGAGAGACAGAAAGGAGAGTAGTGATGGGCTGGGGCTGACGACAAGGAGTGATTGCGAAAGGGCACAGTGATCTTTTTGGGGTGATGGAAATGTCTCAAATTGGACTGTGGTGATAGTGTACAGCTCTGTAAATTTATTGAAAATCATTACATTATACACTGAAAAAGACTAAATTTAATGGTATGTAAATTATTCCTCAATAATGCTGCTTAAAAACAAAAATATTAGTGTTTTCCTTTTATTCAACAAAAATTAAGAGAGAATGTACTGAGCATCTGCCCAATGCCTGAGAGCACACAGTATGTACAAAGGGACTTCTAAGAAGCTTATGATCTAGATAAGACGAGATATAAATCCTGGTATTGGCTTTCAAGAAACAAAGCCAAGCTTTGCAGGATTAAAAAGCGAATGCATTAATCACTGCAACACATTTTCTCAATAGTTTTGACTCCACACCAAAAAGCTTGTTGATACAAGGAGAAAAAAGGAAAAAAAAAAGTCATCACGTTTGAAATCATCGTTAATCTTTCCTACACATCTGTTGGTCTTTGCAGTTGAGTGCCTAGGGGTCCACATATTCTGCTCTGGATTTAACTGGGAAAAAGAAATATTGGCCAGACAGGGAAAAAAATGTTCCATGCGAAAAAGTGTATGTCTCACTTTTCTACTTAATTTTGTTTTGTTTTGAGAATTAGGAGACAGATAGTTTAGGACGAAGTCGCATGGAACATTTTTTTTTTCCCCTCGTTACCAGAGAGAGTTGGGACATGAAAACTTTAGACTAGAGAGAAGGAAGGGGGATACATGAGGTGGTTTTCTTCCTGAAGAAACAGATGGGAAGAATTAAAAAGAAGGGCGAGGAGCGGTAAGAACCAGAAGCGTTTTCAAGGGGCTCAGGAAGGGGAGCAGTATTGTTACGTAGCAAGAAAAGAGTGATCTGCAGCAGGAGGCACAAAGAAAGAAGGAAGAACTGGGGAGAAGGTTTGGAATTATGGAGCAGGAGGAGATATGTGGGGTACGAGTTTGCCCTTCGGCTGCTGCTGGAGTCTTGGAACGGTCCCTCTACACGTGTGTGAATGAATGAAGGAGCCAGTCTTCACAAAATGCTTGTGAAACTTGCCTATTACATTTCAAAAACTGTAATCTATTGCTCATGTTCCTTATTTCTAGGGGAGAGTATTTATTAAACTCACTACGGAGTTCTTTGTGTCTCTTAGTCAATACATCATCTTTCTACGTAAATTTATCTTTAACAGAAAGCCCACCACTGCGAAACTAAAGAAGTCAGTGGGTCTTAAAATAGTACCCATTTTTTCTCACTGACACAGGTGTGACCCCTTAGTCACAACGTTGCTACTGAGAAAGTATATGACTGTTCAACACATAACAACTGTTTTAGAATCACCAGCTAAAAGAGGAAAATGGACTTTAAAAAGTATGAAGTGGCATACAAATGTAGGGTGAGATTATTGAAAATGCTTATCATAAAATATATACGCTATATGCTAAGTGAATGAAATACATTTTTAATCAAAGCACCAAAAGATATTCCCTACTTTTTGGCAGGAAAAAAATTCACTTTACCATGACGAGTCTTGGATAAAGGAAATGTTCCGTTTGCTTGCCTTTACCACAGAGCCTGAGGTTTCGATGATGATTTTCGACTGCCCCTTGCCCTTCAGCGTTGACCTCTGCAGCTCTGGTGTCCACTCCATCAAAGTGATTTTCCACAGTTATAACCCACTGCACACATCATCACATTTTTTTTTGTACAGAGCAGCAACTACTACGTGAATGAAAGGATGGTTATTTATGCCTTGCAAGTGCTTTTCAGAGCTCGAGTCTGATCTGTTACCTACTCAACTGACCAGAGTTCTGTTACAGTTCGAAGCACTGATGGTTGAACCGGGGTCTGCAGACTCCTGTGCACAGAAGTCCATGAACTTGTATGGAGTTAAAATTATATCTTTATTTCACTAACCTCTAACTGGGATATAGCATTTCCTTCCATTATGGATGTAGGGAACAAGTTACAGTACTGTTAGGAATTACCTGTGACTCTGTCGCCAAAAGGAATTACAGACAGCCACAGTGACCAAGATGGCTAGACTACAACTCTGTCCTCCCTTGGCCCCTACACCAAGTACACCACCGTGATCAACCAGGTCCCACCCTAAGGCAGCCTAGTGCTCCTCTGAGATGAGGGGGAGATACCCGACATGCCCGGCCACCCCCAGGGCCCAAACTTGGAGTGGCCGAAGAAACTGTGAGCACTTTCACTGACGAGAGAGCAGGCCCCCTCTCCTGTGGCTGCCAATAAAAATGTGAACATTGAAATAATGATAAAAAAAAGAAATTACAGATATTTTAATACCACATAACAGTTGGTACAAATATCCTGATATACTGTTGTTGCTCGTTACTACTTCAAAATTACAGCAGTTATATGAACCACTGCCAGATCTTACTTAAGAAGCACATATTACTATCTCGCAATTAAAAACATTTTTATAACTTTTATTATAATTTATTTCCTTTGTAATCCTATATATTTATGCATTTTAAAATGTTTTAAGAAAAGGTCTATAAACTTTACTTCATTGCTGTATCCCTTTCACCCGCGGCACAAAAAAGGTCATGATCACAACTGCTGAATGTTCTGATAAATCGCTGCTAAATTCATTACGTTGAGCCGTCACGTTGGTCATAACCCTTCTGCTTTGGCTCCAGCATAAAGAAGGAGGCTCCAAGCATTCTTAAAGTGCTTCAAATCTAGAAGCTTCTACGACGTATGAAAGGCAAAGGAAGCACGCGAGAGAAGTTGTGCCAACCTGCGAAGACACATGTAGCCTTTTCCAAAAAAAAAAAAAAACCAACACATTTTGATATAACACACAAACACTTCACCTTAAATTCCTATATCCATCCACTGGTTCCCGCCGAATGTGCCCGCCTGGCTCTTTCCTGAGGACGTAGGTGAGCATCACAGAGCTCGGCAGGGTTCCCCGTGCCCTTCCGCTTCTCTGGCTGGTGACTTCTGACAGTGAGAACCTTGGCTCTCATTACCTAGGATGAATTTACCTATTCACACCGAGTACACGTGTAAAGTAGTTTCAGAACTGCTAAGACCTGCCCTATGAGAAACGCGCGTGTCAATCAGAGCACGGCGCTTGCGCAGTTCTTCTGGTCTTTAGCGTTACCTTACCCGGTGCTGGCGACGGGGGAAGAGTTTTCCTTCTAAGCTTTAAGTTCTTCCAGTTGGTCGAATAATCATACTGGCATGAGACAGATCATCAGGAGAAAAACGAAATTTTAATAACATGGATACTTTCCGTGTACTCGGTAGAGACCCACAAACACCAAGTAGCTCACCGAAATGGCAGGAGCCGTCACCTTAAGTACCAAGTGAAAGATGCTGGGTGGAGAGTCAGTTATGGGAAGTTAGCAGGAAACGCACGGCAAACGAGGGTAAGGCTGTGTGCAGACCCGAGTCCAGGCCCTCTCCACCGACAGTGAAGGCAGGGCCGTGCAAGAGACTTCCCTTCGGCAGGTGTCCTTTACAGAGAGTGACTTCTCCAAGTCTGCTGTTTCTTAAAACTAACCAGCCTAAAATCATCCTTCTGCCAAAGAAACATGTTTTGGGGTGGCAAACTTTGCTCCCCTTTACCGATCAAAACACTGCTTCCTCCCCACCCGCTTCAGGGTGGTTGATTCACTTGTAATGGTTCTGGGAACAATTCCAACAGGTGGGGTTTCCCCCACAGCAACAAGCAATTTTCTGACAGCTCAGCGTCCTACAATTCAACTCAATTCCAACGCTATCTACCTGGAGAGTGTCAGATCCCACAGGTTGAAGGCTCAGTCCCACAAGACTGTCCCCACCTCAGGTACCAACCTCAATTCTAGGCTATCTGTCACCTGCGTTTCTGACCGACAGGCTACAGATCAGAGGTTTCCACGACCCCCAACTAGACCACTCACATTCTTTCCATTGCCTGTTGAAACTTTGAATTAATTTCAACGTAAACGTAACTATTTCCGCAAATTATTTTAGGACTGCAGTGACTCCAGGAGCTACTTCCTGTTATTTCCACGTGGCTTTCAGGGCTGCTGCCCCAGCTAATCCACAGGAGGGGACAGCTCTTTTTGCAGACTCTGTGCCTACCTCAGAGCTGGCCCGTTCTCCTACCCCTCCGCCTACAACTCCTGTGAATCCTTTCAGACTCCCTCCTTCTTCCCCCTACTTGATGTATAAAAATGCCTGCAAACTTTGGGGTGACAGACATGTTGTCCTTCCTATCTCGTCATGCTGCTGGTGGTTTAGACTCCATGCCCCAAGACTGGACTTCTTTTTGGCTAGCATTTTTTACTCAATAAAATCTTAGTTAAAAAAAAAAAAGACTTCAGCTGTGGAAGTTAATTTACTGGACTTCTTTTTGGCTAGCATTTTTAACTCAATAAAATCTTAGTTAAAAAAAAAAAAAAAAGACTTCAGCTGTGGAAGTTAATTTTTTTTTAACTTTCCCAAGAGCCTTGTCAAAACAGCTTGTTGGCCAATGTTTGGATTTCTGCATCCATCGGACAGGTGAATTGTATCACAAAGTACTTATTTGTGTTACTCTTAAGGGTTTGAGCACATTTTCTTGTGTTTAAGAACCATCTGTATTTATTTTTCCCTTTGTTGTTAATTCAGGCCCTTTGCCCATTTTCCTATTCGAGTTTTCTTTTTCTTATTGATTTCCAGGAGCTTTATATAAGTTAAGGAAATTAGCTCTTTGGTAACGAGTTTGTCATTTGTCTTTTGATTTTGCTTAGTTTTGTTTTATAATGCAGAATTTTTTATTTTCATGTTGTCAAAATCAACCCTTAGTGACGGCATCCAGCTTTTAATTAGAATGACCTTCCTTGCCTTCAGGAAAAAAAGGGATTTGCTCAGGTTTATTTTTAGTATTTTATGCATTCAATTTTTACATTTAATGAGCTCTTTTATAGTGGCCAAAGACAATAGATGCATGAACAAATTTAATTTTTTTCTAAGTCTCTTTTAATTTATAAGTCCACAAAGATCATATAATGATTCTAAGCTAGAAAACAAGATACTCACCCTTGGCAAGCAAATTTTGATGGTATTTTTAATGTCCTCCTGCACTGATTTGACTTTACGGACCAAGGAAAGGTAAAATATTATTTTATGACATAATTAGATGTATATAATATTTTAAAAAGAACTCTTAACTCAAATAACCAGGATATCTCATTCTCCAGTCTTGCTGGAAATTAAAGAATATCTGAAAAGTAAATTAACACAGTGAGATATAATTATACACCTATCAGCAGAATGGCTAAAATAAAAATAATGACAATGCGAACTGCTGGCAAAGATGAGGAGAAAGTGGCTCTCTCAAACGCTGATGGGAGGACTGTAAAATGGTAGAGCCACTCTGGAAAACAGTTTCTTATAAACATGCAGTTACCACGTGACCCAGCAACTTTACTTCTATTTAGCCCAGACATATGAAAACTCAAGTTCAAACACAAATCGACGACAGAAATGTTCACTGCAGCTTTATTCATAACAGTTAAAAACTGGAAACAACCTAGATGTCCTTCCACGAGTGAATGGTTAAGGCCCCGTAGCATCTTTACCAGGGTGCGGGGACCCATCTGGAACCCCAGAGTTGGCATAAAGATTATTTTAAACTGAAGACAGCTAAGATTCAACATACGTAGAAAAGTCTTCTTGGCGCTTTCCTTATCTGACTTAAAGCAGCACCTTCTAGAAAATGAGGCAATCACAGACCCCCTCTCGGTCTTCATGGGAAGACCGCTCACACTGTACAAACATCACCAACTACATGACCGACTGTAATCTGTGTTCATTCTCTTGCTTTGCTTTTCTTCTACATTCACTCGGAATGTCTGTAACGGATCATTAGAGGAGGTGGGGCCTGAACTGAGCAACTGACCCAAGGCTCAGACTTGCACTGTCCCTTCATTCCCTTGGATGTCCCATACCCATTTGTGGCTTTGGCTATCACCTATTCTATCTCTCATCTATATATAAATACATATATGTATACACACACAAATACATACTTCCAGTTATAAGTGTTACTGACACTCTTTAAAGTTTAAAATCTAAAACAATTAAGTGCTTTCCTCTGCTCCCCCTAAACTACTTTTCTTCCAGATGTCCCAGTCTTTGCCCATCACTAAGCCACATTTAGAAAATGTGCAGTCCACCTAACTTCTCCATTTCAAGATAATTGCCAAACCTTCTCAAATCTTCCTTTATCAGCGAATCTTCCTGTCTACGCATCAGCGCTATCACCCCGGTTGAGTGCTGTGTCACACTATGGGCGAACTTTTGAAAGGCTCTATGTGGTATCTGTGATTTCGGGTTCCTTCTGCCAGCTACTTGACTGATTATTTTATCTTGTAAAACCCTCTGGCAAAGAGCACCTCAGAACTGAGATGGCTGCCATTGGCATTTTGTAGATCAAATTCTAAGTTGACAAACTAGGTGTGGCAAATAGTAGGCTGAGCGAGTTTTCTACAAGGTCCTAAGGGAAAAGACCACCTTGCAGCAAAGGTGTACTATGGAGAGCGGATTGTAAGATGACAAGGTCCTAGTAGTCTGCGAGGACAACCAAGGGCTACCTCGCCTCCGCAAATTCCTTCTGAGAACAAGAAAGTACAAATGTAGCCACAGGCAGACTAACAAGCTGAAGGTCATGATAAGACATGGCTTTGGAGAAGTAGAAGAAACAGTATTGCTATACCTTAGAGAAACTGCCTATGCCAGCAATTCTATGTTCTTGCATAAAAGCAACTTGCAAAAATAAAACTGCGCCACTGTCCACCATCAGTGGGCAGTGGACCTCCTGATCTCTGCTTCCTGTCTTCTTTCTTTTCTTCATCTCCCACCGTTCCCATTCAGGTACATTCTCCAGAGCCACGCTGGATGTGGCAGGACTTACCACTCGCTGGACGCAGCAGTATACAACAGCGGCTCTCAACTGGGGACACGATTTTGCCTCCAGGGACATTTGGCAATGTCTTCAGACATTTTTGCTTGTCAACTCAGGGGTGCTAACCACCCTACAATGCATAGGATAGCATCTCACAAAAGAGAATGATCTGGCCAAATGCCAACAGTGCCAAAATCGAGAAGGCCTGGTCTAGCACTTAGAAAAAAAGGAATCAGAGCAGTGTGAACCCACGACAGGGCTAGTGTGCTGACAAGGGAACTACTCTGAGATGTTCTAAATTAAATTACAGCAGGCTGGAGAATGAGGGGGAAAGAACAGTTAGCCTGTTAAGATGGGGGCCTGTTAACAAGACTGCCCACTTCCCTGAGTATATGCTGGATCTTTGAATTAACTTCCAGGTGGCTATTTCTGCGATTTCCCAAAAGAGAACAGCCAGGAGCCACAGAACCCCAGGAGCCTCCGAACATTCCAGATCGCTGCCCACCACTAGTGCTGGTTCCAAATGTACAGGTTAGTTCTAATCTGTCTGCAGGAACAGAAAGATCTTCTGAGAAGACAGGTGTGGGCTGAGTGCAAGTTTTTCACCTGACTGTTGTGTGACAAGAGGACACTGAACACTGTTTCCCAGGTCCTCATCTGCAAAGTGAAGTCGCTAATGCCAGCTTCAAAGGATTCATAGGGAGAGTAAACAGGGTCGTGGATGTAAAATGCTGCCTCTCCCTGGTCCACAGTAACTTCTCACTAAATGCTGACTCTTCATTTATCTTTGCATAGGGACCAAGCTTAGCCTTACTTTGCATTTCTTTATCCTCTATACCACCTGCTATGATAGCAATCTAACCACATCATAGCTGTGATCATGTATCTCTGAGGCTCAAAACCTTCCATAGCTCTCTACAACCCAAAGGATAAACTCCAAAATTCCTTCAAATGACCCCATTCCCCTTTTGCTTAAGTATTCTCCCCACCCCTTTTCCCCTCCTAAAATCCAGCTTCCCAAGAGCCTGTGTCTCCCCTAATGGTCCTAGTCATCTCTCTCTCCTCTGAACTCACAAGCAGACTGTGGACCACTTAGGATTTGTACCACATCTAAATGATGAGGTTGGTTGGATATAGTTCTAATGTCTCCACTAAAAGAGAAACTTATTAAAGCTAACTGATAAGGGTCTTTACTACATCTGCCATAGCACCCAATGCCTCATGCATGACAATGAGCTAACAGTTTATGACAGTTAACTCTATGCTGGGCATTATTTTAAGTGGACATTATTTTAATTCACATATACATATTTATATGTATATATGAATTCATTTAATCTTCACGACAACCCTACAGGCATAGGTACTATTATTTTCCTCATTTTACAGATCAGGAAACTAAGACCCAAAGAAGTTAAGTAACCTGCCCAAGATCACACTACTGGGAACGTAGTGACAGAGCCTGAGTTCAAACACAAGCAATCAGACTGCAGAACCCACAATCTTAATCACTATGCTACACTCAACATCTCATCAATTTAACTTCTGTACAAGACCTTTAAAAACTATGAAAGATGATAAACCACAACAAAACCAACAAATCCGAACAAAAGAGGTCTCTTAATATTTCTAAGGAAAGGGAGGAAGCAGTAGTGCATGAAGGTTTTTAGAATCAGACCAGAGTTAGAACACCATCTCTGTAACTTTCTAGCTGAATGATTCTGAGCAAGTCACTTAATCTTATTCGGCTTCAGGTTCGGCATCTGAAAGATGAACTACTTTATAAGATGGCTGCGATAACTAAAGGATGCAGACAGAGCACCAAGAACTTGCCTGACACACAATATGCGGTCAATAAACGTGGGCTCTGAGAGCCAAATCGTGAAACCCATGCAATTTCCTTTGCTACGCTATTAGACAACAACTATAAAATAGTATTAAAGAGTCACCATAATAACATATTCCTTTGAGGAAATATGCTGACATGAACTAGACTATTTTCTTAATACCCCAAGCCTGTAAAACAGTCAAATAACTTTAATTATATCTAATGAAACAAAAAGTCATGCCTCCGGGCATAGGATTGGAAAAGCAGTTGAAGAGCCTTTAATTCGTTAAAGCAAATGAAAAATGCAAAATGTAAACAGCCAGCAGTGGGAAAGTTCCCAAAGTGTACTGAAAAACGGGGTGTATCCAAATGCGTGGGGGTTCCGGAAAGCATGCCGGAGGGCGAAGGGCCGAAGAGAGTAGGGATGTGTACTGTACAGTTGCAGGCGCGGGGAAGGAGCCCCAGTCCCGTTAGAGAAAGGCTCCGCCGCCGGGACCAAGGTCGTCCGGGACCCCCAGGACGCCCGCCGCCAGCGCACTCACCAGCGCGCTACCGCGCAGCAAACGGGCCCGGGTCCCTCCATCGCTGCCGCAGCCCGAGTGGCGTCGCGGACGGCGCGAAGTCACTCCTTGAGCCCCTAGACAGCACGCCACCGCCTGAAGGCGGGCGGAGGCGGGCGGAGGCGGGCGGAGCCGGGCCCCTGCCCACTCAGCCCCTGCAACTGTCCCCTCCCACTCAGCTCCGCCCCCCCACGACTCCCCCACGCCCCTTTTGACCCCGCCCCCTCAGGCCTACGGAAACCCAAGAGAGTCAGAAGCCCCCTCTTCGCTTTTGCTCTACTTCCTGCTCACGCGAGACTTGGGTAAGGCAGCGGGGCGGGAAGGGAGTCGGAGACGCACCAGACATGGCGGCGGCGGTGGCGGCGACGAAGACAGTGGCGGCGACGGCGACGGCAGCGGCGTTGAAGAAGTCGGTAGAGATTATTCGGTGCAGTTGTCAGGTGGTAAGTCTCAGGCTGTCGGCTCGGACGGCGGCGACACGGCCGAGCAGGACGGTTAAGAAGGAGCGGTGGGAGGGAGATGAGAGCTGGGTTCGCTGATCCGCTGACCCCGCCCAGGGCTCAGCCCCGGCGGAGGGTCGGGCGTGGTCCATGGGTCGGTGGGGTCACGACCCAGGACCCTCCTGCTCCGAGTGCGGAGGATGCGGTGTCTGTGGCCCCGGAGTCCCGCGGGAGCGGCGCCTGCGGTTGCAGCGCCGCGGGCAGGGGCTTGAAGGCTCTGGGATGGGGAGCTGCCTCTGGTTCTGACAGGTGGTCAAGCCCGGGGCTCTCCGAGGTTTGCGTCTTCTCCGGGACCCAGGTTCTAGGAATCAGGCGAGGCGCAGGTCTCCTAGGTTTTCCGAACCCTGGTGAAGACGCCGCCCCGACGCCAGTCCCGGGCGACTTGCTGGGAGGAGGACTTTTAAAACCCGCGTCTTTTATCTGTTTCTGCTCAGATCCGTTTTTACTGCTTGTGCACTCTTAGTTTTGGGGAGATGTGAGGTTTGGGGAGGACTTTCCAGCAAAAGAACTGTTCGAGTTCACGAAGGGTTTAAGTCTCTTAATAAACTGGAGTGAGAGTAGCCAAGCCGTGCACCTAGTAAGTGTTCGGTAACTATATTCTGAATTGCTTCTGAATTGAAGTTAAACTACTTCCAACTGTCACTAAACACTGGCCCATTTAGTGTCAGAATGCAAAAGAAGTTGAAATATAAGCGCATTAAACTGAGATCTAAAGAAATTCAGTTTAGAAGAAACAAAACTTGTTTAAGCCAACTTTTTAAATGTCTGGACTAACAGCTTTAAAATTCTAGTTTATTTGATTAAACACATCTGCAGATTAATATAATCTTGGGAATTCGTTAAAGCGAATTGAGATGTTTGATGTATTTTTGCCCCTAGGGGTCTAAAGTATTTCCCAGAAAACCCTGAGCGTTTTGCTTTGAGATAAAAAGGAAAATAAAAGTGGGAATCCAGATGTGCCCTCACTGGGTGTGCGTGATGGGTTGTTTTTTTTTTTTTTAAAGCCCTTTCCTACAAATGTTTCCCCTAGCCCGTGGCCTGTTAGGAACCGGGCTGCACAGCAGGAGGTGACCGGCGGATGAGAGCGAAATTTTCTCTGTATTTGCAGCCGCTCCCCAGCGCTAGATCACCGCCTCAGCTCCACCTCAGATCATCAGGCATTAGAGGCTCATAGGAGCACTGGTCCCTGGTGCCAGAAAAGTTGGGAAACACTGCCCTAGTGCCTTTTTTTATACAATTATAGGTGTTCTGCCTGACCCTTTAAGAAGTGTAATATATGAACGAATGAAATTAATAACGAATTTAGAAAGACATTAAAAATTTTACCAAAAATGAAACCTTATGAAATCCACTGGTTGAAAATAACAGCGGTTACACTAATGCATGTTATTCTTTGGTGATTCTTTGGAGCTTTTGTTGAAGTGACTCTTGCTTTGTTCTTTGATTATTTGTTAGCTTAGTTTCCTGGGAACGGTAAAATTGGTACAAGTTATTTTATGAGCTTATTAAACCTGTAGATGCTAATTAAATTTTTGTCAAAGGTTTTCATTTGTGCTGTGCTCTTCTTTGCAGACCTCTGTATGGCTTTTCAATTTTAGTTGAAATTCCCTCCATGGCCTTTTGGAGTCCCTTGGTGTGTCTCCAGAGTAAATTTCACTTACTCTACATTTCATCCATGTTGGAGTGGCAAGAAAAAGGAGGAACTGATTTGGGGTGACAAGGTTAGATTGTGTAACTCCACTTTTGGATTTCTTCTAACTTGTACTTATGTTTTACTTTTACATTATGTTTTCTGATTTCTCAAAGCCTCATAATGCCCCTTTTTGCCTTCAAAGAGTTTGTTTGACAGTTCTGTAGCCAGAGGAAATGTGTTCTAATTCTCTTTGAAGGTCCATGTTATTCTCTACACAAACAAGCTTCGTCAGACTTCTCCATTGATATATATCCTATGGCACAGTAAACCTTTTAGTGACCATAATTATTTGACTCTAAAAGTAAACACACCTGTTGAACCGCAATCACTTTATGTATATAGGCCTACCTAACCTCCCAATTAAGTTACTGTATAAGTAGTTAGTTGCTAAGTATTCTACCTTCTGATTGATTAATGACCCTTCTCAAAAATTCTGGGTGAATAAAATAGATTCTACTATTTCCTAATCATGTTATTCTCAAAATTCTCCTATACCTTATAAGAAAGATAGACTTTGGAAGGAAGGTAGATTAACGAGCCTCTTCTGGTTCTTATATTACCTCTATTTGATAGTTGTGGTTATCTTGTAAGTTGCATCATGATGCCTCTGTATTGTTAGCTACTGATTAAGAGATATTCTCTGTGTGCGTGTGTATTGATCAACAACTTCCCGTTTATAATATGAGATTGAAGAAGAAAAATCAGAGGACTTCATACAAATAAATCCTTGAGCAGAAGCTGAAGAAAAGTCAGAATAGTTACAGTTATCCGCTTAAAGGTAAAGGGGTTATCGTGTTCTTTTAGAATATCAAAGCTTATTTCTCAAATACTTCTTTCCTTTGCTAGCACGAGTGGCCTCCGGTTGTTTTGTAAGAACCTTATTTTTGAGCCTTGAATGGATAATTTGGGAGAAGCTAGTGGCATAAAAAGAATTTATGTATATTTTAGCCAGTTCCTATATAGACATGTAGCTATATATACCCCATGGACACTACACTAGACCCAGTTTAATTTTAATCACAGTACTCACAGGGAAGACTCATGTTTTACTGTATCATGAATGATAATTATAAAGTGTGGGAAAAATTCTTCTCTTTGGATGATAAAATTAGATGTCAGTTAGAGAAAGAGTAAATCAGGCTTAGAATACACCACCCGAATCTATAATAAAAGTGGAGAACTCTTAAATATGTCTCTTTTTCTGATGACATAATTTTACATACTGAAATTTGGTGTAATTTTTTTGGCTAACAAGCGCCAAGGTGTTGAATTCATGGCTAATAGAAAAGATGCTTTCAATAAAAACATTATAATTTGCTGATTTCCTAAAGATGGCATTTTCATGGTTTTAAAATTTATCAGTGTCTTAGAGGCATCTCCAGATATCAGTTAATATATGAAGTTCTTAGATTAAACTTTTAGTCCTGACACAATTAATTACTTTATTAAAAACAGAAAGATGGCTTGGATATAAAATCTGTATTTTGATATCAGGAAGCTTTTTGTAGTTTCAGAACCATTGTTCATTTTCTAGTTAGAAATACTGACTTGAGATGGAGAAATCTAGGTCTTACCAAAGATTTAGGCACCTTTCATCCGTAATTGTTCTAGGGACTAGAGCTCTGCAGGGGAGCGCGTGTGGGAGCGTGCGTGCGTGTGTGTGGGGGGGTGGGGAAGGAGAGCGGGGGAGAGAATCAGAAAGCAGGGGAAGAGGTTTGAGGTTTCAAACCACATCAATATATTTAAAACATTCATTTAAGAATTGATTCTTTCATGTTTACAACGTTTTCTTCCATTGGCATCCCTTGTTTTTGGTTTTGTTTTTTTTTTTTTTAAGTCCATCATGCATTATGATTGAAAATCAGCACACAATTTATGGCAGAGAAGTCAGTGAAATTTATAATGTGACAGCGTGATAATAGCCAAGACTGTCAAAATGTGTCAGCCATTCTCTCTAATTAGGCTCATTTGTGTTCTTAAAAGTATCATTTTCTTCGGCTTGCTTACTGGCAGTTTCCTGCGTTTTTTCCTGCATTGTCACATGTTGTACTGTAGCAGTGTTATACTTTCTCATCAGGATTTGGTAAGATTTATCTTGCTTATTGAAGCCTATCAAAGTATATTCAGATATTTTCCAGTGGAAACATATCAGTTTTCATAGGAACTTTTGGCTAGAAGTAATGCTAAGCTACCATGTAAATACTTGGATTCCTTTCTCAATTTTAACTTTTACAGTTAGAACAGAGACAAGTTATAGGGCTTTGCAGCTTTTACAATTTAAAAAACGATGTCCCAGATCATCATCATCTTTTTCTGATCTCATATCTCCCAATCCTCAGTTTTTATTTCTTTTTTCCTTTTTTTTATTGTGGGGGCCTCTACCTCTAGTACTATGTTGAATAGCAGTAGTAATAGCAAGCATTCTTGTCTTGTTCTTGATTCTAAAGGCAAGGCACCTAAATTTTCTCCATTAATTGATGTAGATTTTTGGAAGATTATCCTGTATTATCTTCTGTTTTCTTGCACCTAGTGTTGCTGTTGATATCCCATATCAATCTTGATTGTTTTTCCTATGTGGGTGGACTGCCTTTTCTCTCCAGAAAGTTTTGTATAATTCTCTTTGTGTTCGAGGTTTTTAAATTTCACAGTAATGTGTCTAAGTGTCATTTTATTATCATATATTCTATTTTACACTGTCAGTCTGAAAGAGATTTTTAATTCTGGAAATTTCTTGATCATTATTTTTTTAAAGAAACATTTCTCTTGTTTATTCTTCTCTTTCTGGAACTCATTCTACACCGCTGTCTGCTATATATTTCTTACTTTTACATGTATATTTTAGAATTCTCCCACCCCTGTGTGTTTTGAGTCTCTTTTTTCCTCCTTTGTTTTATTGAGATATAACCTTACACTGTTCCTGATCCTATTCTTAGTAATCTTTTTCATTGGAGCTGACTGGCTCACGTTATTTTTTTCCTAACCAAAGGGCAAATTTGAAAGGACAGCTCATCAGTAGAATTGACTATAGTCACAACACAAATAGTAGTACAGTAATTAGGACACAGAGAGAACCAGTTTAAACATGCAAAGATAGGAAAAAGTAACTGAAACAAACTTGTTCAGAAACCAACAATGATTCATAAGGTTGAGAAAGTAGAGCCAGACAACAGCAAGTGATTTAAAGAGGAAGCCTTTAGGAGTTATATAAGAGATGAGTTTGGGAGATTACAAACTGGGATATCGAATTAATGTACTGAGGTAGGCCATGTTTGTTTCACTGTAACTGAGGAACAGATATGTAAAGTGGTTACATAAGATGGTCAATTGATGAACCGATTTAAAAAAGGCAAAAAACATTGAATCTGAGACAGTGACGAGTATCTTGATCCAGAGTATGACCATGGATAGCCACTATTGTCTGAGAACATACTAAATGCTACACATGTTGCGACGTAGTTGTAAAACTTACAACAGCGCTGCAAGTTGCTATCAACCCATTTTATAAAAGAAACTAAAGCTGGGAGAAGCCCCTGTTCAGATTCTTAAAGCCAGTTAAGTTTGAGCTAATACCATAACATTCTGTTCATCCAGAGGATAGACTTCCAGTAGCCCCAATCTAGAAAACAGTGAAAAGAGGTAGTAATAATAATAATACCTTTTAAAACTCCTAGGCAGCTTCTGAGAAGGGAGGAAAGGAACTGTTCACAAATTTTTCACTAAGAAAAGTGAGAATTTGGTCACTTGCAGGTCCTTATTTGGCTGTGTTCAAGATAAGGAACAAATTAGATTCCAGGAGAGGGGAAGACAAGAAATACTAACCGTCTGTCACTCTGGGGCCTTTCCCGAGGGAAAGCGGAAGGCTATGCTCTTCCTCGGCCCCTAGGCTGTCACTGCGCAGCTGGGCCGTGCCCTGACACAGCGCTGCAGCGGTGACGTCGACGGGACTTGGTCTGTTTCCAGGAGATTTATAGTTAAGTCAATTAAAATTGAAGTTTGGGGTCTTAAAAGGTTGGTCAATCAAGCTTTTGTTAATTGGAAATGTGCTTTTATGGAGCCCTCTCATTTCACAAACTTTTGTCTTTGCATAAAATTTTTTTTACCAGAAGAAAAGACTTTTTGCCTCATGGGTGCTAAACTTCCTAATTTTGTTCTTACTAGAAAAATTTTTGGTGCTTTGATTTGATTTGAGCCATGAAGCTATATGAGGACCAGTTTAGTTTGTGATTACAATATCTCACATGACACTTCCCCTGTGTCAGCATCAGGGATTTTCTTGCTTTGCTCATTTCCCTCCCATTCTCAGAGTGGGTGGCGTGATGGGTGGTGGTGGAGGTGGTGATTTGGATTTCTAGGGCAGGGGTTGGGCAACTATGTCCTGTAGGCCAAACCAGACTCAGTGTTTATGTAAAGCTTCTTTGAAACACAGCCACACTCATTCGTTTATGTACTATATACAGCTGCTTTTAGCTACAATGAGAGTTGAGTAGTCTTGAGAGACTACATGACCTGCAAAGCTTGAAGTATTCACTGTTTGGCCTTTTATGGAAAAATTTGCCACCCTTGTCTTAGATCACCTATTTCTAAAGTGCTTATTTATGTGACCCCTGTGACTGAAGAGCCTTTGCTGTCCATAGGGTGGTCACTAGCCATATGTATCTATTTCAACTTAAATTAATTAATTAAAATTTAAGACTCAGGTCATTGGTAGTAGCCACATTTCAAATGCTCAGTAGCTACATGCGGCTAGTAGCAGCTGTATTGGAGACTGTAGATATGTAATATGTCCATCATCCAGAAAATTCTGACAGCCAGACTGAGCCACTTGGTTCTGTCTACTGTCTCCACTGATAATCCCTACTCATGAGCCTGTTTCTTTCATCTGGACTTATATTCTCTTTTTTTTTCCTGTCTGTAATTTCTTTCAATCCTCTAAGACTTAAGTTTGAATCTGTTTATTTAAATATTAAACATATTAATTTTTCACCATTTTTATATGTTCCTAGTTCACCAGGAAGAATACACAATATTTAAAGGCAGAGACTATGTTCTCTGATGCTTTGCATTATGCATTACACACAATAATCTTTGTCACTGTTGTTTTAATACATACAGGATCTCCCTAAATAGTGTAAAATTATTTCAGTTTTTTCCCCCTTAGGTATAACGAACTGAAAACTTAAAAAAAAAAAAAAGGCAAAGATGGGTGAAAAGAAACCAGAGCCTTTGGACTTCGTGAAGGATTTCCAGGAATACCTGACTCAGCAGACCCATCACGTGAACATGATTTCTGGATCAGTTAGTGGGGACAAAGAAGCAGAGTCTCTTCAGGGAGGTAGACTCATCTTAATCCTATTAAATAATTCACTTTTTATAAATATATTAATGTTTGTGTATAGTTATCCATACTGTGAAGACTGTTATTCACTAATGGGAATCATCCCAGTTTTTTTCTTAAAACGATACAAGGTTGGTTTTTTTCTTTCTTTAAACATGTCAGATTTTTGCTGAGGGAGACTCCCCAAGAGCTTGGCATGGTCTGGAGCTGCTTTCTGGTCTTGTCGGAAGACTAGGGGTTCTAAATACCCTTCCCATCGTCCAGGTTCTGTTAGCTAACAGTGGACACGGGGAATCCACAGGGGTCAAGCCTCAGCTTCACTACATAGAAGATGCAGCCATTAGGAAGTCTGGAGCAGACCTAAGACAGAATGGGGGTTTGCATTCCTTCCCTATTAAAATGAAGAAAGGCTGGCCACGTGTACCCGTTGGGCGGGGGAGAAGAACTAGAGTAGAGAAAGCAGTGGCCCACTGCAGATACACTGTCGCTATTTTGCTTACCACACACACTGGAATTTATTTGTGAACCTAAGTCAGTGGTCTGCAAACTGTAGCCTGTGGGCCCCATCTGGACTGCTGTTTTTGTATGACCTGCAAGCTAAGAGTGGTTTCTACATTTAAAAATGGTTGGAAAAAAATCAAAAGAATAATGTCCTAACACATGAAAATTATGAAATTCAAGGTTCAGTATCTATAACATTTTATTGAAACATAGCCATACTTAATTTACATATTTTCTGTAGCTGTTTTTGTGCTACAACAGCAGAGTTGAGTAGTTGTGATAGAAACCATATGGTCCCCAAAGCCTAAAGTATTTACTGTCTGACCCTTACAGGACAAGCTGGCCTGACCTAGATGGTCTCTGGCCTGGCAGTCTGCAGGCCAGCAGCAGAGGCCCAGGAGCTTGTTAGAAGTGCAGACTGTCAGGCCTCACCCCACATCTGCAGAATCAGTCTGTATTTTAAAATGAGCTCTCTAGCTGATTAATATATACATTAAATTTGGGGAGTCATTGGCATTGGAAAGCAGTGAGAGAGGGGGACAGTGAGCCTTGCCCCCGCCCCGCTCAACGCAGTGGCATCGCTGGATGTTAGCCTTGCATCAACCAGCAGAATCACTTATCTTCTGGTGAGGGGCGGCTGAAACGGTTCTGGCGGAGGGTCACTTAAATTGTTCACAGCAGCAGTGCTGCATCCTGGGGATGGAGTAGAGGTGCTTTCCCCTTGAAGCTGTGGGACTAACACTCCAGTGTGCAGATCCCTGGACCAGGATTCAAGAGACCAGGGTTGTAGCCCCGCTGTTGCTGGTTTTCCTGATTATGAGCACTTGCCCCTTTGGTTTATCTATACAGAGAAGTAGCTGGCTTAGATTAAAAGCAAAGAGCCAATCGTGTATCTTTTAGCTTGCAAATTCTTACAGTTCTAACATTCAGAGGATCAGATACAATATTTTCCTTTATGTGCTTAATTAGAATTTTAAGATCCTAAATGCAACCCAGAATCTAGGACATATGTATCAACTGAGAGGGACAGTGCAAAGCTCAACATTAATTACTTTAGGCTAAAGAAAATGGAGTTAAGATTTTGGGGAGATTTTCATGACTTCCAAGTATATTTGTAGAAGTGTCTAGAATTCTAAACATGTGCATCCATGCCATCACTCTTTACTCTCCTCTGTCTCCTCACCTGTCAAATAAGGATAATACCCCAGTTTTTTTAAAAAAAAGCATATCGAGGACGCATAAAGTTGTAAATAATTTGAGATCCCCCTAAAAAAGGGTTCTTATAAATAGAAGACTTTTTGTATAAAGATAACCTCGGTTTGTAAAGTCTGTATTATTTTACAAATTTAACTTTTAAGCTAAGTAAACTATCAATTTACGAAAGATTTTCTACCTCTTAAGACAAGAAGGCTATATTGAGTTGATTCTGAGATGCATAATTTCTTTTGCTGTACCGTTTATAGCTGGAACAGATGGTGATCAAAATGGACTCGATCACCCATCTGTCGAAGTTTCCCTGGATGAAAACTCAGGAATGTTAGTAGACGGGTTTGAAAGGACCTTCGATGGGAAGCTCAAGTGTCGGTATTGCAACTATGCCAGCAAAGGAACAGCCCGGCTTATTGAACATATTAGAATCCACACAGGTAATGGAGAAGTGGCTGGAGACGGCATTTCTTTAGGGGCAGGAGACAGGCCAAGGAAGTTCTAATAGTTAAAAATGAAGGTTAATATAAAGTTTGAATAAATGGGGACGTTACTCCATTTTTACAAAGCAATAGCCTAACATACAAACAGGAAGTGAGACCTTTTGTAGAGCTTCCCCTTCCTTAGCTATCTTTCTTGATCCACATGTCTCAACATGTCTGCTTCTCAGGCTGGGCAGGTTAATGCTGAAGGCAATACGAAGTGATAAAACGTTTTCATCTTTATCCTTACTGAGCACGTTCCATTTGCAGACTGGGGAAGAGGTTTCTCTATAGTTGCAGACTCCACTGCAAGTCCTCACACCTCACCTCAGCCATCCGTTCTGCTGCGAAAGCCTCCTAACTACGCCTGGTCCTGGCCTAACACCAGTCAGGTGTCCCTCCTGTGTGTGCCACAGTGGCTTCCCACGCTGTGTTGTGTTGGCCTGAAAATCCCTCGAGTACAGGGATTGTCGGTGCCGTGTTTGTGCCTCTGCAGCCTAACAGGGCATGTGACACATAGTAGGTGCTCAGTACTTAATTGTCAAATGAGTGACTCCACATCTCATATTCCAGATATTTATTTTACATTTTTGGCCATCTTAAACTAACAGTACTAACAATGTCCCTTATGGCAACTGAAGAGGAGGAAGGTAGAGGTGAAGCTGGCAATTTTGCATAACTCATACTCTGACTAGCAAGCCCATTTCAATTTTGAACTTTCTATTTGATAAAAGGACTTCTTAAAAGTATTTTGCATTTTCCTGAGGAAGAAGTGTGTGTGCGGTGTACAAACACGAATAAGGGTTTGTGTACAGATATATACATGAACATATAACTGGGGCATACTTTTGATAAAATCACTATTATGTAGAGAATATTACTGTCAGTTGTGCTATTCTTTCCTCAAATGCTAGTTGAAGCCATAACAATTTTTACACTATATTGACTAATAGGATATATCTGTATCTCAGACTGTTGCTGATGAGGTCTAAGCAAATTCATTTGCAGGTTTCTTTACAAATTTGAATAATCTTTTGTGCAAATGTGAATTTCTGAAAAGCACTTTCTTTTTGATCAATTCCAAATCTAATGAATGGACAAAATGTGAATCTTTTCATAAATGAGCTACTCTTGCAATTTCTCTCCCATTTTGCTTTTTAAACAGGTGAGAAACCTCATAGATGTCACTTATGTCCATTTGCATCTGCTTATGAGCGTCATCTGGAAGCCCATATGCGTTCCCACACAGGAGAAAAACCGTACAAATGTGAATTATGTTCCTTCCGCTGCAGTGATCGAAGTAACCTGTCCCATCATCGAAGGCGCAAGCATAAAATGGTACCGATTAAAGGTACTAGGTCTTCTTTAGGCAGCAAGAAAATGTGGGGTGTTTTACAGAAGAAAACAAGCAATCTGGGCTATAGCAGAAGAGCACTCATCAACTTGAGTCCACCTTCTATGGTGGTTCAGAAGCCAGACTACCTTAACGATTTCACTCATGAAATCCCGAACATCCAGACTGACTCCTATGAAAGTATGGCGAAAACCACATCAACTGGTGGTGGCCTTCCAAGAGACCCCCAAGAACTCCTGGTTGATAACCCTTTAAATCAGCTCTCCACTCTGGCAGGACAGTTGTCCAGTTTGCCACCTGAAAACCAAAACCCCGCATCCCCAGACGTAGTGCCGTGCGCTGACGAGAAGCCATTCATGCTGCAGCAGCCCCCTGCCCAGGCCGCAGTGTCCGCCGCGCCAGTGAGTGTCCCTCACAGCTCCTCCCCCACCAGCCCCGAACCTCGGCCGACCCACAGTCAGAGGAACTACAGCCCCGTGGCGGGTCCAAGCAGCGAACCGAGTGCCCACACGAGTACGCCTAGCATAGGAAACAGCCAGCCAAGTACTCCGGCTCCGACCCTGCCGGTCCAGGACCCGCAGCTTCTGCACCACTGCCAGCACTGTGACATGTACTTTGCCGACAACATCCTTTACACCATTCACATGGGATGTCATGGGTATGAAAATCCTTTTCAGTGTAACATATGTGGATGCAAATGTAAAAACAAGTATGATTTTGCCTGTCATTTTGCGAGAGGGCAGCATAACCAGCACTGATGGGAAACAATCACAGGACGCTTCATGTGGCTTTGCCTTTTGTGTTTCGTAGTTTTATGTTTTTTTTGGGGGGGCGGTCCATCCCTAATAAGATGTCTGCTAATTTAAAGTTTATACATTATATTTATAAAAAACAAATTTGACAATGGAAACAAAATTTTTTCCTTTTTTTCGTAAAATTCTAGTCAGGGTCACTTAGGTGTTAGAACATTTGGACACACTGGTGTCTATTTTTTCCTTTTAGTTAGACATTTGAGAATTGAAGTGCAATCTTAATCTTACAGGTATTCATTTCAATTTCCCACATTCATAGTCCATAAAAACGTCAAAGCTTATCGATAATCTTGATATTTCAATATATACACTGCAGCTAGATTTTATTTCTGCCATATCTCAAAATAAATTATTTTCTCTTACAAAATCTGTTACAATTTATTTCATTGTTGAGTAGAGGGATTGCCTTTAAAATTGATCTCAATTGAAAATACTGCTTCGTTCACATGGTTTAAGTTGAATTAGTAAAGCTAA
This sequence comes from Pteropus alecto, assembly GCF_000325575.1. Lineage (NCBI taxonomy): Eukaryota > Metazoa > Chordata > Mammalia > Chiroptera > Pteropodidae > Pteropus > Pteropus alecto. The sequence goes on from NW_006436291.1 coordinate 6,533,086, forward strand.
ATTGATAATAGTAAAGCTATTTCAGTGTAAGTAAACCTTACTCTTTTCCATAAGGGGCACTGTAAAACAATTAATTGTTTTGAAATTAAAGTTATAAAAACATGAGATAAAACTTCTGAAAAGAAATGAACTTAAGGCTTTACATTAAATGGAACTTAATATTTAAAATACCTGTTTACTCGATTTCTAGTTTAAACACGTCAATTTTCCATCAGATTCTTTTCTAGATTATTTTAAAAACCACAGGTAATACATGAGAACGTGAGAAATGTCAGAGGATTATCTATGAAGATGCCTTTTTTCCCTTTTGAAACTTTGATTTAAATCCTTCATTCTGACGTTATTAATGTCAGGTGAGGTTGACTAAGAATCTGTTATTCCTCCTATTCCTTTGATGACCAAAGAGGTACAGTGGAAGTCATCCATCTTACTCCTAGGAAATGCTCTCCTTAGGAAAAAAAAAAATCTCTGAAGTTTTCTTTTCCTGCCTTATATCCATTTATTGTCCATAATTTCCCCCCAAAGGTGGGTATAAAAACATATGGAAAAATGTGATGGCGAAGTAATATTTAAAAAACCGAGAACATATATCCAAAATGAATTCCGGTCTCCTCTTCAGAATTGGCCATTTAAAATATTTTGTGTGAATTCATGTTGTAACACGTATTTGCAGTTTTATCAGTCTTTCCTGTACAGTGACAAAACTATACGGAAACTGTGATTAGTAGGAAAGGATACAAAAATGTGAAAATAGATATAAAATGCATTTAAGCATGATATTTATTTACAAAAATAAGACTTGCTAAATCTAGAGTAATTTTGAATAGGAGGCTACTGTTTATGTTTTGTGTCATAACTAGGTTACTCTGAAGAGAGCTTGGTCAAACAATAAAATATATTATTACTAACTGTTGGTTTCTGTGTACTTTGCAAAGATTTTAATTTTAATTTGGTTCAAAGCTTGAGAGTGTTACTAATTGGCTTCATAAAAAAATGTCCTAACTATTAAGCATTTATTAACCAAAAAGGACCACTACTGTTACAATAAAGAAGAGGGGAAATACAGTGTATGTCCACATAAATAAACCCTTAAGTGCCAAGTTCCTGGATCTTCTGCCCTCCCAAATGCTGGAAAGCCATTAAAACGAGCTCTTGTGGTTTAAGATCCAATCTAAACTAATCTCAATTGCATTGTTCAAAGAAGTAGCATCTCAAAGAGTCTCTCCGAACAACCATACCTCTCTTCCTTGTCAAATCTGAGGCTTGTGCATCTAAAATTCTACAGTCCTGTTCTGCTCTGTTGCTTAAATTGCTCACTGCTCAGATCGGTTCTAGTGCAGCCATTCCCAGATGTATAACTCGGCTGCAGTATTTATTTACTGCCAGAAACAGGCTGCTGTCATTTGTAAGCTTTTGTGATTACTTTTTCCCTCTCACTTCTATTTTATTCTTCAAATAAAAGCAATACCCAAAATAGAACATGAAAAATTTCATTCAAGAGGAAGAATTCTTAAAACCAGTAGATTAACTCTCTATTCTGGGCCAAATAGTGACAAATAAATACCTTTTTTTCCTGACAAAGAAAAATATTTTGAAGGTGCATTTTAAACATAGAAAAAAATTTTTTCATAATTACAAACTAGAATGAATGATACTAACTTTCCTATGACTTAAAGAGCACAGTAGGTATTCCAAAGGTGTCAATGCTTGAAAGCTACAATGCTAAATGCACTAAAGGTTTGGAAGCAAATCTACCTTAGAAACTTCTTTAGTATTGTATTTTTTAAGAGATATAAGATTTTATTTAAATTTTCAGTGAGTTAAATTCTGTATTTGGAAAGATGTTAGTATCCTTCATTAAGTACTAAATGCATTTGTCCCATTTTACTTTTCATCAACTATTTTATAGAATGAGTTGTTGGGAAAAGTTTAACATGCACTATTTATAGTACTTTGCTGTTAACAGGCAATGTTCTGAAACTAAATTTATTTTTGTTCAGTGAACATAAGTTTAGATTTTTAAAGTTGGTAGATGATTTATCTCCACTAATATTTTTTTAAGAAACTGTGAAGAGATTAATAGGGAATAATTTTATTTCAGATTTTACTAATATAGTATATAGCTACAACTTCTTGAAATTCAAGTTGAAATAAAAGGCTAGACTTTTACTTTAAAAAAATTCCATTGGATATTTTCCAGTGCTATTTCATTTTAGAAATGTGTTTGCCATTCATCTGCAGAATTGTTTAACAAAGGGAATATTACTAAAGAAATGTTCAGAGAGAAACCTCATTTTAAGTTCTACAAAAATATTTATCAAATGGATGTATTATTTTTTAAAAATTCCCTGCTAAGGACTTTTTCATTCTATAGTCTTAGAGGATATGTGATTTCTAGAACTTGTTTTTGTCAATATGTACTTTGATGTAAAGAACGTATTTTGTATGCCAAACTTAAAGCTCAAGTATGGTTGCAAAACACTATATTGTTTAGGAGTTCCAGGGAGCCGTTTAATGCTGAAATAACCATACCTAGTATGTAGTTCACTTTGTGAAAGCTTTGCTTTTGTAATATATAAATAAAAATATAACACTTTCTAATGATCTCGATTTTTCTTTTTGAAAACTAGGATCCAATTAGTTCTCTAGTTTTTTTCCAGCAAGTAAAATATTAAAAAAAAAAAAACTTATGGTTTCATGAGTTTGAATTTGTAGAATGCCTTGCCCATGAGAAAATCTATCACATAAGTGACAAATAAAAACAGCTCCGTACACCTGCGTTTTGTCTCCTTTCGCGTATCTGCTTTATTTAAGAACCATGCATTGTGGCTCCTGCCCCTCCCAGCCCTGCCCTAAGTGTTTGGCACGTTAAAGATGAAGGCTGCTTCTGACGCTTGATTATCTGTGTCACATCTGACAAGTGACAGACTGAAGTAATTTGTTACAACAAATGGATCTTTTATGACGACTGATTTTTATAAAATATGTCTTTGGCAATTCACATCTTGGGCCTAGAAAACAATTCACAGCATGGGCCTAGTAATATAAAACTGTAATTAGTTTGCAAAACTTTTTTTTTTTTAGGCGAGGCAACCCTTGGTTGACCTCACAGATTGCAAGGACCTTGTCAGCTTACAATCCCTTTATTTTTTTTTATTTTCTATGCCTACAGCACCTGGTCTTCCTAGGTAGTCTCCCATCCAAGCACTAACCAGGCCCGACCCTGCTTAGCTTCCAAGATCACACGGGATCGGGCTTGTTCAGGGTGGCATGGCTGTAGACAGTTTGCAACATCTTAACCAAATTCAGACATTTGATTGGAAATTCAGAAATTTTAATGCTGCTTTGAAAAATACTTCCTCACAATGTTATCTTTCTCATAATGAAAAAAAGAAATAACATCTGATATGTCAATGGTTTGTTGAACGCACAGATATTTTCTGTTTCCTTCTCTTAGGTCTTCCAAAAGCTCCGCTTTGAGCTTGTTAAGTTCTTCTGCCAGAAGCTTCAAGTTGTAAGGAAGTACTTGTTCATCTAAAATAAAGATATTCTAAATTATTTGTGTAAATTAAATCAAGCTGGGTTATCTAATGACATCAGGAACTTAATTTGATTACTTCAGACAAACCAGATTCTGTAAATAATCACAATACCCCTGAGTTGCTTTAACATGTAAACAAAAGGTCACATAACGTGATACGAGCAAATCACAACTTGCTATGAAATTCCTGAGCGGAAAAGACAACTCTGAAAGAGATTTTTTTTCTTGTTGACTTACAATCTTATGGAACTAACAGGTAGTAGGGCAAAAAAGCAGAGATAGGAAATGACTATTTGTTTTTGAAACTGATCTCACCTACAACAGTTGTCCAATGTAACTTTATACGATGACAGATGTTCTGTATCTGCCCTATTCAATCCAGCAGCCACTTGCCATGCGGGTAGTGTGACTGGAGAACTGAACTGTTTTGTTAAACAGCTCGAGATATAATTCACATACCATACAACTTATCCATTTAAACTACAAGTCAGTGGTTTTAGTATATTTAGATATGTGTAACTATCATCACAATTTTAGAATATTTCATCATCTCAAAAACCTGTACCCTTTAGCTGTCACCTTGCTACCCCACCCTCTACCTCTCCCAATCTCTAAGCAACCACTAATCTGTCTCTACATTTACCTATCTGACATTTCACATGACTGGAATCATATACTTTGTGGTCTTTTGTGACTGGCTTCTTTCATTTTGCATAATGTTTTGAGGTTGTAGCATGTATTGACTGACACTTCATTCCTTTTTATGGCTGAATAACCCATTCTGTGGCTAGACCACATTTTGTCCATCTATTCGTCAGCTGATGGACACTGAGGTTGCTTCCTATTTTGGCTATTATGAATGATGCTGCTATAAACATTTGTGCACACATTTTTATGTGAATGTACATTTTTCATTAATCTTGAGTATGTACCTAGGGGTAGAATTGCTGGGCCCCATGGTAACAGTACGCTTAATTGCTGGAGGAACTGGCAGGCTGTTTCCAAAGCAGCTGTACCATCTGATATCCCCACCAGCAGCGCTTGAGGGCTGTGATCTACCCACATCCTCACCAACACTACATGTTTTGATTCCAGATGTCCTAGTGGGTGCACAACATACTCATTGTGGCTTTGATTTGCATTTCCCTGATGACTAATGATATCTAGCGTGTTTTCATGCAATTATTGGCCATGTGTGTATCTTCCCAGAGAAATGTCCATTTGAATCGTTTTTGCCCATTTTAAAAATCAGATTATTTGTCTTCATTACTGAGTGTTAAGAGTCCTTTATATATTTTTGACACAAGTTCCTTCTAAGACACTTTATTTGTAAATATTTTCTCCCCTGCTGTGAGCTGTCTTTTTAATTTCTTGAGTGAGATAACGGCACTTCTAATTTTTTTAAGCACCCATCTAGAAGCTGGTACCACCTCCCTCACCAAAAAAAAAAAAAAAAAAAAAAATTACTTGAATGGATAGGAAATGAATCAAGAGTGATTTGGGCATAATCCTATTCCCCCTTCCCTTCGTGAAAAAAGGCAAAGGGCTGAGACTGAACTGCAACTACTTTTGTTTCTATCCTAATTACGCTGCCACTTCTGTTCCAGTCCTGTTTTTCATACTTTGGTTTGAAACTCATCAGTGAGTTGCAAGTTGCAACCAGTGTTGGAATCAAATAGCACGTGGCAGAGTTCATTACACACGTGAGGGTTTGCGAAATGTGTCTCTGTGCGTGGCTGTCTTCATGTACTTACATACAAGGTTACAATATAAAATTTACTTACAAATCATGGTTAAAAAAAAAGGTTGAAAAACAATATTAGTGTATTTTCCTTTTGCAAAGTGTGGGTGCTGTGGGGGAGCATAATAGGAAGTACAGACCAGTCAGACTCAGCTCTGAACCCCAGCATGCCCAAGTACACTATTTAGTAGCTGCTTAGTTTGGGGTAAGTTATGTGATCCTCTCAGAACCTTCGTGCCCCCATTTATAAAATTAAACCTACCTTATAGGATTGTAAAGACTAGAAAATTATATTTATAAGGCACTTAGCATATAAAAGGAGCTGAAGAAATGTTAAGCTGCTGTGATTTTTTTACATCGAAGTTTAAATATAGCAAAACCTAAAGGTTTTTTAAAAAGATTATAAAACCTAAAGGAATTATAAAACAATAATTACCACGTATTTCATCTCGGCCTAGACTGACAATATATTGAGCCTGTTCAAACCTTATGCTGATTTTACACCTGGTCCCTGACTTCTCCACTGTTCCTTACTTTACGCCGACTCAGTGGCCTCTTTTCTGTTCTAGAACATGCCAAACAACTTTACCTCCGGGCTTCTGCACTTGATGTGTCCACTCCCTGGAATGATCTTCCACGTATCTGCACGGCTTGCTCTTTCCTTCATGTCTTTGCTTAAATGTCACTTCCTCTGAGAAGCCTTCCTGATTAACCCTTAGAAATAAGTCTTCCCATCACTCTACCCTGCCTTACCCTACTTTATTTTTCTTCAGAGTATATACTCATTCTTTTTTGTCTGTCTCCTCACCTTAATGTTCTGCTCCTTCCCAACTTCTCAGTATCCAGAAGAGTACAGGGTAGCCACTCCATAAGAATTTACTGGATGGCTGAGTACCTGGTTCCAGGGGTAGAATTTTTAGTTCCATATAACCAAGTTGCAGATTTAAACAGAAAACGTGATGTAAACCTGATGGCCAAGCATTGAGGGAACGAGAGTGGCAACCACTGTATCACTCTGGAGCAGTGCGACTCCTCGACATACCTTTCGCTTCCTTCATTGCCTGAGAGACAATTCTTCGGAGTGCCTGATCAGCTTGATGAAGAATGTTCGTTGAACAGATAGTTCGGTCCGTTTCCTGTGTAACACAGATGCCATTGTTAGAACCGTCGGACGCAGAAGCCATGGCTGAAGTGGGGGTGACGCGGAGGTGAAGAGTAAAAGAAAAGTCGAAGTGGCTTTTCTGTTCCTGTTATTTTTCTTCCGTAAGAGACGGTCTAAATTAAATGCGTTCAGTTATAAACTGGGTTCCATCTGGGCAGTGGGATGTTGGTAAATGTCCAATAATGGGCTCTCCAGAAAAAACAACAACAACAAAACCGATCTGTAGTGTTTGTCGATTTCTGTGGTGTAAATGGTGCCATCCTTACTCCTCTCAAGCTACTAACACAATGTCGGCAGACGCCCATTCCTGAAAATTTGACAGCTTTGACCAGCCAGTGTGAGCGGCCACCACTGTACCAGGGACCAGAAGCTGGGTGCTGGTGAGAGGCCAAGGCAGTGCCAAAGCATCTTTCACACTTTACTCATATTTTACACTCGGCTCAAAAAAATCCTCCTGCGAGAAGCTGCTTCTTCTCATTTATGCTAAACCTAAAGTGGAAGGCTTACCTTTTGTTCCACATTGTCCTCGACATATTTTACTGGATTTTCCAAAGCAGCGAGCAATAAATCAGTCAACTCTGGGCTGTAAGAGAAGGTGGGATAAAATAAATCCTTATAGCAAACATCTGTTTTCAAAGAATTTGTGTTTATGAACACCAAACTGAATTCTAGAGGAATAAAAATGTTAATAATCCAAGATCCCAAACAAGAGGTAAAAAACGAAGCGATTTGGAAGCTACCTTCTACCTGCAAAATCGAAATGGAGAAGCTTAAAACAAATCATAAGCCCAAAAGACCCCTCATTAAAAATATATTAATTTCCAAAGATCTATCAAAAAGCTTTGAAAAGACATTATTTCTTTTCCCTCATTAAGTGCTAAGCTTTAGCTACTGGAATTCTATTTCTAAAGAAAGATGCTCTATCTTTACTTTCTGTCATCTGCTCATTTACTGGGTGGATTAGCAAAGTTCCTCACTTGTCCAGGGGCCATGGAGGGTTGGGGTGAAATTCATTCATTCGTTTAACAAATATTTATTGAACACCTTATATGAAAAATACTGTACAACTATGTATATGAACCTATGTGCTAAGCTTGGAGTGAAGCAAGAAGCCTACCCTCTCCAAGAGGCAATGTAATGGAGAGAGACAGATAATAACAAGCAAAAAACAATTATTTCAGGCAGTGACAAGTAGTAAGTGAGTTAAGACAATACACGCAGTGATAACGATGACAGTGACTGGGTACTCTAATTAACTTGATGGTTAGTTAGGATGCTCAGGGAAGCCAGTCAGGCATAAACAGTGGAAGGGTAGAGGGGACAGCAAGTGCAAAGGCCCTGAGGCAAGAACAAGTTTCTTGGGTTCATGTAACAGAGAAGTCTAGTTTGGATGAAAAGTGGCAAGGGGAGAGAGCGCTCTAGGATATGAGGGTGGGGAGTGAATCAGGGTTAGAACGTGTAAGTTATGGCATGACCTTTGAATTTTACTCAGAGTACAAGGGGTGGCACTGAAAAAATTTAGAGGAGTGAACTCACTGAGTTAAATCTCAACTTCAAGATGACTTTTCTCACTGAAGAGAGCCCAGGTTCTAGAGTGAGTGAGACTGCACTGGGTCCAAATCTTGGCTCTGCCACTTACTACCAGGAAGTGTTACTGCACTTACCTGGGCCTCAGTTATCCCATCTGTAAAAAGGGGACAACTGTGTCTACTCCCAAAGGGTCACTGTGAAGACTGGATGAGATTATACACACGAAGTGTTAATGACATGGTATCTGCTCAACATAGTATTTGCTCAACAGCTGCTGAGAACAGTAGTAGGATTTCATAGGAGCCTGGGAAAGGTACATTTGTCAGATCATCTATCGACTTCTAATTCAGGGCCACCAGACTACAAACAACCTGCTCACGATTATGTGGTAGTTATTTTGGATATGTGAGAAAAGGCAACCAGGTCCTTAAGACCCACGACGAAACTGCGGATTCTGCTAAGGGTTGACATGGCATCGGAGAAGCCCACACTGTTCCTTGCTTCTCGCAAGAACTGGCCGTCACTGGTCTGAAAGCACGGATAACTTTATGCTGCTCTCATGGGATATGGCGATGTCTCAACTAGCCACTTGCTTCCAAAGGAAAGATTTTAAATAGTACTAAATGAGTAGCAATCGAGAGGTTGTGTACCTGCTCAAAGTTTCAAGATATTACGAGAAGTTAAAATTAGAAACCTCAGCAGTAGCTTATTTCATAAACCCTATAAACGATAGTGACTTCAATCCAATTTTTTTTAGTATGTAAAAGTATATATTATGAAATGCATGGAAATCGTATCCTAGGACCTAAACATTTTGAAGACTGAGTTTTTAAAAATTAGCCTTTAAAAGTTGCTGATGCCCTGTGAACAACCGTTAGGAGCTGAGGGACGGTGGGCAATCTACCTGTAGAAGTGCACTGTTTGATACAGCAGCCACTAGCCACATGAGGCTATTTAAATTTCAAGTAATTAAAATAAGATTTAAAATTCAAGTCACCAGTTGCCCTGGCTACGTTTCAAGTGCTCACTAGTCGCTTATGGCTGGCAGCTACCATACTGGACGGTGCAAATGTAGAACATTTCATCAGCATAAGAGTGAAATTTTTATTAGAAACGCAGTGCTGTAAAAGTCTCACGACATATATCATGAATAAAATGCATCAGACACCACGGCCACAAGCCTTACCTATACACAAGCAGCCTAACTATAGCAGGCTTTAAGGCAAAATTAGGATTCAATACCAGTTCTTTTTTTCTTTGAGAAAACTACTGGGCAACCTATTTAGACTAGTATTCTATTTTAGCAAGAGTACCAAAAATATGCCCCACTCTGAAGTCCCTGCTCTGACCTCTGGGAGATGGAATCTGAACAAGAGCACACATCTGCAAACAGATTCGTGTTCGAATCTCAGCTATCACAAGCTCAGTGATGCTGGGAAAACTAAACTTTCTTTTTCTCTTCTATACAAAAGGGGATAAAACAACATCTCCCCAAGGCCTGTGTGAAGGTTCACCAAGTGGACGCAAGTAAAGCATTTAGCACAGTGCCTGCCTCAGGGAGACATCTAGTAAAGGATGGCTTTGAGTAGGATACCTGGGCTCAGAAGCACATGCTGGACTCTGAATGGTGAGGCTGTTGTGTTCCCAAGCATTTTTCTCAGGGTTGGGCTCTTCTATCTTTCTTCCCATCAGGTGGATGGTCTCTGCAGGCAGTGGCCGGGGTCTCTGTCCATTCCTCTGCAAACAGGTCTCGAGAGAACAATCTAAAAAGAGCTGGCAAAAGCCTAATGAATCTGAAAACAATTTGAAACCACAAGGATTACTTGTGTGCTATTTTCCAAAACGTGAAATCAACATATGAGACAAAACTATCCCAGCTACAACAGGGAAGACCATTTGCAAACCTGAATATCTAGCTTTGAAAATTAAGTCATCCATATAAACCTCCCAATCTAGTTAAATTTTCAGTAGAGAGAGTAACAATTTTGATATGCAAATAAATGCCTCTGTGCATAAGAAAAAAACGTTTTAATTACATTTCCGAGCCAGTTGGTAGACTTCGTATCTCATACTTTGATAATAAAAGTTGTCATCTAAAATCAAAAACAAAGGTCTAAAAAGAGCAGTCTTTGTTAAGAGGTAGCAAGACTGGGCTTCAGGCGCTGCAGAAGATATGAGATCTTGCTCTTTTAAGCAGGTTATAAAATCTTCCCACATGGCTTCAGTCCTGTTGGGTGGGGTAGCCATCTGACACCCATTAATCACAGCCAGCAAGAAGTATTCTAAGTACTTCAACAGCTCCTGTCGAAGCAATTTCCACTGGGATGGCTACAAAAGACCAAAGAATTACAATTTACATTCGGCTTTGGCCAGTAAGGCAGTTATACTTCATTGCCACCAGACCCCATATGAAACTTTCATCCCACAATACTGAACTGAACCATTTGGCGTTCTCTAATTTAAACACATCTTGTTTTCCCACGCCTCCGTGTCCTCCCATATATCGTGGAGTCTGCCTGGAAATTCCTCAATGATGCTAGGTCTCTGTGGACTCTTCTCAGACTCAACCATGCAGAAGGCAGCTCAGACCCTCTCTTGCCCGTCATGACACCCAGTTGTGTACATATAGGGTCTCCACTCTAGCAGGGTTTACCATGTAGGCATTTCTTTGCGCATCTGTATGTCTCTGCTAGTCTGCTGTACACCTAGCCTCCCGCAGAGGGTCTAGCACCAACTGGTGCTCCAGAAATGTATATTAAATGACCGAATGACAGAACAAGTGAATAAATGAATGTAAAGCTGTTACCACCCAGGAGAGGAGGGGGCTTTCCACCTAAGCCTGTCTTCAGGCTCCACTGTAAACACAACGCATATACGCCCCAAACATACGTATAAACCTCTACAACGAATTACTCGAAGACAGAGTCAACTCGCTCTGTGTTAACGGAGCTCCACTTTCCTGCGCCGTAACCCGCCTGGGCCACACCAGGTACCGCGCAGCGGGTGTGGGAGGTTGCACCCGTTCTTCCGCCGCCGCAGCCTAGGCCCCGCCCCCTCTCCGTACTGACCAATGGCCGTGCGCCCGCCTTCTCGAGGAACGCGTCCGGCATGACGTCATCATAGGCGACGACGCCCGCGGCCCAGCCCCGCTCGAGCCGCAGCTGGTGGCTGAGGGCTCGCGCGAAGGTCGATTTTCCTGCTGCGGGCAGACCGCAGAGGACGCAGAGCCCCAGCTTCCGCGGCCCCTCGCCGCGCGCTCCTCTGGCGTCCTCGCCGGCCTTCATGTCCTCCCGGGAGCCGGTGGCTGGGAGCGTCGGCTCCGGCGCCGGCCTCCACCCGCGCATGCGCATCTCCCGTCGCCCTCGGGCGCCGCCTGGTGCCGCGAGGGAGGAACCTGCGAGTCTGAATCCGAAACAGGGGTGGTGGGCGTACCCGCCGACGCCGGAGGCGCTGGCGTCTGAGCGCTCTGCGAGGCGAGTCCTCCAGGCTGGGGAGGCCACGGCGATGCGTTTCCCAACTCTCGGACATTTCCTAAAGAGTCAGAGAGTTGAACTTAAGCTTCAGTTAGAATCATCCTCCCTGGCGGAAACTCGCAAGCCATTAGGAACTGCACCTCGAATTTATTACAATGTAGTCACCTGTCCAGGAAAATCCCAGAAGCGTCTTTGAACCTCTTCCTCCAGCGGTCTTCGGAAAGTCAGTTACCGGAATCAAAGGCTAGGAGGAGAAGCTGAAAGTCCGACACCGCGCCCCTCTTTGATGTGATGGGCGGAAGGACAGAGTCAATGTTAGTTGCGCCCTAACGCCACGAGTGCGGGGAGCAAGTGCGAGGAAATAAGGGGAGGAAAGGGACATCCCTAGACCTCAGTTCCGGTGGTTTCCTGCAGAGGACAGTGGGTGGCTTAGTGTCAACCATGCGAAGCCGTGGAGAGAGAAAACATTCCTTGTATAGGATGTGTAGAAAAACCGGATTCAGATTCTAGCTTTCACCTTGTTTAGGGGAGTACTTCTTAGTCGTAGGGAGGTACGGTCAAAATGTGAACAAGTGAGGTTAGATCAGTGTATATTGGGGCAGACTACCGCCAATAACAATGCTAAATCATATAATTTGTGATGACAGAGCATATGCGCGTTATCTTTTTCTCTCGAAGGTGAGCATTTGGTTAAACATACTCTTCATGATATTTTGTCACTAGTCCAGTGCAAGATTCCTCTTAATTATGTTGTCTCCCATCCTCCACAGCCATACCCATTTCCTCCCCTTTCCCCAGGCAACATTTTATTTTTTCCTTTTAAAAAATACTATTTTTGTTTCTTATGATAGGTTTTTTTGGAGCAGTTTTAGGTTCGCTGCAAAATTGAGCAGCAAGTACGGAGTTCCCATACAGCTTTGCTTTCCACACTCGACTCCTTCCCTAGCAGTATTCCCCAGAGAGCGATACATTTGTTACAATCAATGCGCCTACTCATCCTTATCACCCAAAGTCCAGTTTAAGTTGGGTGCACTCTTGTTATAAATTTCATGAGTTTTGTCAGATGTATGACATGTATCCACCATTTTAATGTCATACAGGTTAGTTTCACTGCTCTAAAAGTCCTCTGCGCTTTACCTATGCATCCCTCCCTGTTGCCTAACCCCTGGCAACTACTGATCTTTTTACACTCGCCACAATTTTGCCTTTCCCAAATGTCACATAGTTGGACTCATACGGCCTTTTCGGATTTGCTTCTTTTAGTTAGGAATATGCACTTAAAATTCCTCCATGTCTTTTCGTGCCTTGAGAGTTCACATCTTTTTAGTACTGAGTAACAACCCATTGTCTAAACCAGTTTATTTGTCCATTCGCCTGCTGAAGGACATCTTGGTTTTTTCCAAGGGTTGATAACTATGAATAAAGCTGCTATAAACCGTGCAGATATTTGTGTGGACATAAGTTTCAACTTTTGGGGTAAATGCCAAGGAGCATGATTGCTGGATCTTACAGTAAGAGCATTTTAGTTTTCTAAGAAACTGCCAAACTGTCTTCCAAAGTGACTGTGCCATTTTGCATCCCCACATCCTGACCAGCACTTGTCAGTGTTGTAGATTTTAACTATTCTAACAGGTGTGTAGTATCTCATATTAATTTTCAATTCAATAATACATGATGTTGAGCATCTTTTCATGTTTATTTGCCATCTGTACATCTTTTCTGGTGAGGTGTCCAGATCTTTTGCCCTTTTTGAAATTGGGTTGTTCATTTTCTTACTGTTTCCAATATTTTCAAGTTACAAACAATCCTGATATGAATAAACTTGGACATATATATTTTTCTATGTTATTTGACCTGTATGTTCAGTAAATTCTTAGAAATAGGATTGCAGAGTCAAAAGATAAATTCATATGTAGTTTTGTTAGATATTGTTAAATTTCCCCTCCAGAGGGTTGTATCTGTTGGGAGAAGCAATCTACCACATGCTCCGAGTGTGCCTGCATATTCTTGTTGGGTATCTCAAGAATGTAAGGCCCTGACTACTCTTTACCCCAGTCATTTCTCGGTTCCCGTTGCATCTACCAGCACTGCAAGATGAAGTAATGTCTTCAGACAGACAGCAAGTTCGCAATGAAAGCACCGAATCCTTCATGTTCAATGTTCCTGTTTCGTAGTGCAGGCCACTATGTTTAGGCATCCATCATCAGTCCCTTATGTCATCCCTATGGGACTTGGGGAGAATGGGAAACTGACACAATCTAATACAAAGCTCTGGTGACAGCCTTTGCAATGAGTAATAAGGTCCTTTTCCTTGAAACCAGTAGTCTTCTATTTTCTGCTATTGACCATGAAAATTAAACAGCCTCTAGCTTATTCGCTTGTAAGTATGATTAAAACCTCAGATCCTGCACAGTTCATGAGTTTTGGTGATGACGATTGAATGCAGAGACATTGCTTTTTGGAAAAAGGACAAAAGGACTTTGGGCCGGGTTAGGGAATCTGAGGAGACTCCCCAGGATCTGGAAGCAAATGCTCTTGTTCAAGTGCAGTGTGGCAGGGTAAGAGTCCCCCAGGGTCCTATTATATCTTTAGAGGCCAAGCAGGAAAAGGCAGGGTTGAGACAAGCTGCTCAAATGGACCTTAGTAGTTGTTCCTTGAGGTGGGAGAAGGAATGCTATGACGATGGGACAAATGGCAGTACGTCTGTGTCAGCAATGAAAAGGAATGAATTGTGGATGCACGCCACAGCTCCGGTGGCTTTCAAGGACGTTATACTGTGTGACGGAAGACAATTTCAAGGGGTCACCTGCTGTATGATTCCATTTGCACAGGCATACCTCGGAGGTGGTGTGGGTCCAGTTCCAGGCCACTGCAATAAAGCAAGTTTCACAATAAAGTGAGTCGTGATCTCTTTGCTGATGGAGGGTCTTGTCTTCAATTTGTAAAACACAACATCTGTGAAGCGTGCTAAAGCGAAGCTTAATATATGAGGTATGCCTGTATAACTGTCTCGAAATAAAATTGTGAAATGGAGACCATATTAGAGGTTACCAAGGATTAGGGATGGAGAGGATTTGAGGAGTGGATGTGACACTAAACGGGTAGGAGAAGAAAGATCTTTATAGTTAGGAAATAGTTCGGCTTCTTGATTGTGGCGACGTTGACATGAGTGTGTGTACGTGTGAGAGCGCGTCACACACACACTGTACTCACACAGTTTTCTGGTTTTGATGGGGACGGTAAAAAGTCAGGTAAGATGTAGCCATTGGGGCCACTGGGTGAAGGGTCCTAGGGAATCATTCTTTACAACTTCCTGTGAATCTATAATTATTTGAAAATAAAGTATTTTTTTTAATCTTTCATATTTTCTAGAGTAATGGTTCTCAAACATTTTGGTCTTTCCACTCTTAAAATTGAGGACTCTAAAAGAACCTTTATTTATGTAGGCTCTATAAAATTATTTAGTTGTTTAAAAATAACAAACCCATTATATAGTCATATAATTTTGGAAAGATATATATTTTCCCAAAAACAGATTAGTGAGGATGGTATCGTTTTAAGTTTATGCAAATCTATGTTAGTTTCTGCTTGGATTCTCATGTATGTTCATCAGAGCACGTCTAGTCAGCAGCCCCTGTGACCGCAGCAGGACTGAGAACAAACTGAGTTAACCTCTGACACACACTTCTTCATACCCTAAACCTACCACCTTAGCAAATTCCAGAAACAGAAGAACAGACAACCACACATTCTACGTTAGTCACAACAATGACATTACACATCATGTAGCCTCTGGGATAGGTCACTGTACATTCATGAGACTATGAGGATGAAAGCTTCGAATAACCTGTTAGTGTTATTACAAAAAGGCTTTGACCTCATGGAACTCCAGTGTTTTGTGAACCATGCTCTGGAATTCTGTCCTCATATTCATTCATCGTGAGCTTAAGAAACTGCCGTGCTTTATTATTTTTGTTTTAATTTGCCCATTCCAGAAAAGTAGGC
>NW_006436291.1:6548834-6560137 GCF_000325575.1 Pteropus alecto
TGTTAGAACCTGGGAATATGTCGCAAGGAGACAAACTTCAGCGATGTGTGTCGGCTGCTCGTTGTGTAGTTTGGTTGTTTCTGTTCTAATATTGGGGATAATTATTATATTATTATTTTAAATTTATTTTTAGAATGGGAGAGCAACCTGTTTGCTCCTACTTGGAAAAGATTCTTTCGAAAAATATGGAACTGATGGAAAAGAAACTTATGGACTACATCGATCAGCGAATCTATAGACTCCAGGAGCACATAGATAATAAGGTGGCTTTGCTAATGGACGTGCTGCAGAACCCCAACTCCCCACCCACTGGGACGCCTCTAAGACATTGTGACTCCGGAGAAAGACTTTCAAATGGAGAAAGATAAGCGCTCAGCGTATACAGATATTTACAGATATTTATACATATTTATTACAAAGCCAAGGCCCAAAAAGTTCAGAGCAAGTATCTAATGCCATCTGAGGATCAGCCACGCACATAATGACATTGGTGTTCGTTTTACTATACTCGGTTTGTAAATCCAGTACTGTCCAGAGTTAACATGATACGGTCATGACTAGTTTGGTTTACACCGTTGTTCACTCTTACAGAATTTTATGTATGCTTCTGTGTCATTTAAATGTTGAAAATTTTTAAGGATTTTTAATGCAGTTCATTAGTGTGTATTGTATATGTGTTGGAGAGAAGTGTAGTTTTATTTATAAAAGACCTTATTTCATAGTCTCAGGAGTATAAAAATAATGCTTAAGATTACTTGATAATTTTTTCTTTTTCTAAATCATTGTTCTTGGTAAATTGAACACTTAAGACTTGGAACCCTTAATTCAGATCACTGACTTACATTTTGCTGTTTACATCAGAAAATGAATAAGATGCAGTGTTTGGCATCTGTATACATACACTGGGACCTTTATAGTATATGTTTCAGTGCAGGGTACCAGTAAATAGGAAAGCGAAAATCAAAACTGGCTTATTCCTTGTATTATTACTTTCTAGTGAATGATGTAAAATGAGAGAAGTCATCTTAGGGCTTGTTTATATGTTCGTTTGGTTTGTTTGTTGCGTTTTACTGGGCTGAGTGTTTATTCATGAGGGAACAGCGCTGGCAGGGGTCCTCAGTGCTGGCAAGAAACTTTCCACCGAAGTCATCTTGTTTTTCTTCAATTAACCCAGAACGCCCCTTCTCTGAGCTGGCACAGGTTCTCCCTTCCCGAGCCCTTCTTGGATGTTGCAGTGGGCAGGGCCAGGCCCTGCATGGGAGGAGCGAGGCCCGTGACTCTAGGAGGCAGCCGTTCTCGCTGGCAGACTGAATTTCAGAAATGGTAACTGTGTATGTGTGTTGAAAGGTAATATACTTGCATCTAAAAAATAAATGCATCCACTCTGGAAACTGCTTGTCTTAAGTAAATAGAAATGTTTTATGTTCATTGAATCTTTCCTTAAAATGTTTTATTCTTACGAGAGGGGTATTTTACACACTTTCACATTCTGGTGAATTTATTCTTTCAAACGAGGGCCGATTTATATATCTTTGTTCAATTTTATGATGGTACAAAGGTAGCTACGTGTAAGGAACAATCTGACCACAGTCACCTGAGGATTCGCACATCATGCGTTCTAGGCTTGTAGGATACTCACCACATATACAGGTACAAGAGAGTATTTCCTTTGTCCTTCAGGGGAAACCTGCCTCGGTTAAGTTTTACGGCTTCTGGGATTTGTAATCTCTTCGTTGATTTACAAAATGTCTCCCTGTCATCGTAGCCACATCACCACCTTCAGAGCAAGGACCATGAATGAAAATAGATATAGACGGTTGAAACACTAGTAGTGATAGTTTCTTCTGCATGTATTTGGTGATGAAATATAATTGGGGAACAAGATCACGATCTTTTAAAAAGTTATATTTGGCAATGTGGAATTTGATACATCAATGGTTTCCCTGCATGTACTGTGAATTTTATGCATGTTGCGATTTTATTAAATTGACATTTGTTAAGTAGAGCACAGGGTACTGGATAGCGATCCATGTCCAGCAGA
This sequence comes from Pteropus alecto, assembly GCF_000325575.1. NCBI lineage: Eukaryota > Metazoa > Chordata > Mammalia > Chiroptera > Pteropodidae > Pteropus > Pteropus alecto. Next base: position 6,550,876 of record NW_006436291.1, read on the forward strand.
GGACCACAAGAGAAACTGAAGTTGAAATAGAGGTTTTCCCTCAGGTCATGGAGGGAGCACCTGGCGTGCCTCGAGGGGCCACGCAAGGAATCAGGGCCAGGTGCTGGCAGAGGGAGTTGGGACCTGGGGTTTATACTTTAGTTGGGGTCCCTGGGTGGAGTGCTCTGGGGTGCCTGGAGTAAGGCTGGATTTGTCAATTCACACCAAAAAGCGTGGAGTTTTGGTAAGCTCCATGGCGGCCTCATTTAAGGGCACAAAAGGGGCAGGTCAGGGAAGACTTGATTATAAGGGCGGCCACCAGGAGCCTAGTTACCTGGGCCTCTGGGCTGTGATCTGTGGCATGTGCTTGTATGAGGGGTCCAGTGTCATTAAGGCCCTCTCAGGCCACTTGACCAAACAAAATGGATGTCAAAGCAGCGGGAGGTTTAGGGAAGAGGCTGTTTTTTTGTTTTGTTTTCGTGTCGTGTCCTAAGTAGGACTTCACTGGCAGTCCACATTTAATGACAGTTGGGGAATGCCGGCAGTGACAGTGTCTGGAGGGCTAGCACGGACGAAAAGGCACCAGCTGTGTGAGGCAGGGAGGCGGAGTCTGGGATTCAGTCTAGGTCACAGGGGCTTTTCTTCTCAGTAGGAAATTGTAAATTCACTTATAAGGACTTTCACCCAGGTCAGTATTTTCTGCCAAGTGCCCATCCTGTAACTGACCTGGTTCACATGGCTGCAAACACTGATACTGCCAAACCACGAGGCTCTGGTGGAACAGAGCAGCCCGGATCCCAGACTGCTGGAGCGAGCCTGCGACCCCCCTTGCTCGGCCCAGGTCCCATCTCTGTGGCTCCCCAACAGCCCCTTCTGCTCAGCTCCCAGGACGCTCATCTTTACCTTCGGACTCTTGCTCGGCTGAGGACCTTGCCATGGTACCTGCCACGAGACGAGTCCAGTGTTCTCCGAGGCAGGGGATCTCCCTTCGGGAACCCTGTACCCTCAGAGCTGACCTGGTGCTCCTGGCTCTGGCGGACACCAGCGTCTGCACAGACACTGTGCCCACGGACTTTAGCACATGCCAAGGTTTGGAAACGGGTTCTGAATCTGCAAAACCCAAATGGAAGACGTCCATATGTTTAGTCTTAAAGAGAGGGCCCCATGTCATAAGATCTAAACAGAATTTACCCTCAGGAAAAAGTTCGTCTCCCTCAGAGACATCATAGTTCCCTTTCTGCCTAGGCTGCTGTGAAGCTGCATCTAACCTTAGCTTTCAGATGCTTTATGTTTGCAACCCAAGCATCTCACACAGCACCCTCTCCTGTTAAATCCCCATGGCTTCTCTTTATTTTCTATTCTCTCTTTATATTGCAAGATAATATTACAAGCTAGTTGCCCCATGTCCCAAAGCAGGTGATACACAAATTTAAGTACATTTATAACTAACAAAAACAAAAATACCGGAGGCAGGATTATTTTCAATACTGCATTTATTCAAAGTACATACATGTTATAGAGTATATGAGATAATATAAAACACTATAAAATGACGAGTAATAAAACATCTACTAAGAAAAAAATATTGCTCATCAGGATATTTGTGTCCCCCCAAGTCAGAGCCCCTCATTTACATCACAGTAGCACAGTGGCTGGGGATCAAAATAGGCATACGAGTTACAATCGTTACATGTGTCATAACATTCGTTACATGGGGTACATGGGTTACATGGGTCATAACATTCGTTACATGTGTCATAACATTCGGTACATTCAGTACATTCGTTACATTCGGTACATTCGGTACATTCGGTACATTCGTTACAATCGTTACATTTGTTACATTCGTCGTAGCACAGGTTGGGACAGGACCCAATGGTAATGGCTGTGGCTGCCGTGTTGTCCTCGATGACCATGGCTGGATCGTTATTTAAGGTGAAACAAACAGGAACCTTTGGAACTCTTAAGAAAAAACACACAACACACGGGATTACAATCTTCCCTCTCAGGCCATTTGTTAACGAATTGTCGGCGGAGCTGGCAACTTTAGGGCTGGAGCCAGCCATACACGGGACACCAGCCTGACGTGAGAGCTGTCTGCCCCCCTCCCAAGCTCCTATCTAGTTTCTTCCTCTCCTAAGATTGCTAGAAATGTCAAGTCAGATCACAGAGAAGAAGGGAGAGTGACGTGCCAGTGGGGGTCTGGTCGCCGCAGGCCCGCCAAGTGCAGAGCATGATGGGGAAGGGGCCACAGTCGGCCGGCCCCCGGGTCTGGAGTTTACCTTCCAGCTCACGGGCTTAGCTGCCCTAGAATGGGAACATCATATTTGAAAAGGTCCTATCTCCAAATTTAATTGTCTTGTCTGATCTACACTCCCTTGTCAAGGACTGTCTCCCAGGAGCTTCACACAGCTCTGGCTCCTCACAGTCCGACAGGCCACCTCACTGTCCCCAAGGCCATGAGCAGTGAACCGGAGCACACCCTGAGCGTCCCACCCCCCCAGCTCAGGCAAGAGATGGAGTCAGCCCGGCCTGAGGGACCGCAGGGCGGAGACTCGCTGGTGCAGTCTCCCCACAGTCTTCGGTCCACAGTGTCGGGGACAGAGGGGCCCAGCCAGTGTGCCGGCAAAGCCCCAACGTTAGTGACAGCACCGCAGCGCTGACACAACAGCCACCTGGCTGAGAACACTCACTTTTGAGCTCACAACCCCAAGCCAGAAGGGGAGGAAGCCAAGATTCTAGGCTCACCTGCCTTTGCCTTTTTAAACCTGCCCACCCCCCACCTTCCTGACCTTGCCCAGCGCGCGGCCCCAGGACAAGGAGAGACCCTGCTCAAGGGTCCCATTCGAGGGGTGTTACTCACTCTTATGTCACTTACTTCAAAGCCTTGGCCAATTTGTAGCAAAGACTGATGACAAAGGACATCAACACAAATGAGACGATCAGTAAGGCAACACCAATGGCGATGGCAATCTTGAGGTCAATCATCGTTCACGCACCTGGGCAGAGAGTGCAGGTGAGCGGTGAACGTGGCTCCCTTCCCCACGGCCCGGAACAACCTCACTATGCCCCCTTCAGTGGGGGAAGAACCACCCTAAACCACAGGGCCTCATGGGTGACTCTTCCCACGGAGGCCTAGGAGCCTCAGCCGTCGGCTGGGTAAAGGGTTTATTTGTGGATAAAAAGGGAGTGAAGTTCAAGATCCAGAACAAAGGACATCAGGAGAGAAAATGGGAAGAATCTTTACCCTTCCACCGGCAGCGGCGTGCAGCTGTAACTAACAAACAGGCCTGCACTTGAGCAAATGGCTTTATTCTCAAACACCTGAGTCTCATGAAATATATTCATTGAGTCAGGATTGACCCCTGGCTGACCCCTAGTAGCCTTTGTCCCTCGTCCTCTCTCTAGGAGACCACAGGACTCTGCCATTTTTCCTCCTCAATCTTTCCAAGAAATCCAATTTGTCTGTAATAAGTTAGTTGATTAACCTAACAACACTCTGATACTGGGGAACCATGAGCCAGGAAAGGAGTATAAACAATGTGACTGCTAAATATACTTAGTACAGTTAAACCATCTAGATCTGGATAAAGGCCAGGTATAAAAAATACATATAAAAATTAAAAAAAAAAAACTTTAGAGGACAGAATATTTTATCAAACCTGTAATTTTAGAAAGGGGGGATAAAAGCCAAGGTTGAAGAGCTCACTTTAGAGGCGCAGCTACTGTCCAGCTTGGGCTTCTGTGCCATGGGCTGTGACATCATCTCTGGAGACACCAGCATGGTGTTCATAGAGTTCTGAATTCTGATCCGTGTACAGTTATAGTTTAGCTCCCATGAAATAGAATTAACATTTTGAATCACTTAATTCTAAGTCTTTACCTTTGCAGGTCTTATTTTTCCCTCATAGTAATTTGCAAGATTTTACTGCTAATCAAAAGCAAGTTTAAGATTTCAATTTTAAAGTTAAAAGAAAATGTAGGGAGGCTAAAAATACTCTTACACTTAAAAATTCAGTTATAGAAGACTGTTTAGACTTTGTGTTTAAGCTACACGATGAAACAATATGGAACCATTTACTAGTATTCAAGCATATGCTCATTGACATTGGAAGACTTTTACACTTTATAGGATTAATGAAATTTAACAGTAAATGTGAAGATTTACTGGGCTTTATTAAATGATTCGTGAATTGGGTGGCATCTCATCTAGCAAGTAGAGAGATATTCTGAGGGTTATATAAGATGGAAGGCTTTTCATAAAAAAAAATGAAATCTTCCATTTGCTATAACATGGTGGACCTAGAGGACATTATGCCAAGTGGAATAAGCCAGACACAGAAAGACAAATACCATATGATTTCATTTATATGTGGAACCTGAAAAAACAAAATAAATGAACAAACAAAACTCATAGATACAGAGAACAAACCGGCGCTTGCCAGATTGGGGGGTGGGGTGGGGGTCATGGAGATGGATGAAAAAGATGAAAGGGATTAAGAAGACAAATTTCTGCTTATGAAAATAGTCACAGGGACGTAAAGTACAGCATAGGGAGTATAGTTAATAATCTCATAATCACGTATGGTGCCAGAGGGGTAACTATGTATGGTACTAGATTTATCATGGTATCCACTTTGTAAAGTATACAAATGTCTAATCGCTATGGTATATAGCTGACACTAATATAATATTGTATGTCAACCATAATTTAAAAATAAATTTAGGAAAAAATTAGATAGAAGGCCTTTATAGAAAGGTGGGTGTGTCAAGGAAGTTATCAGCAGGAGAAAAATGAAAGTTCACTGGCGGGAAGCGAGTGCAGGTGAGCATGCCGCCTCTCTGGCCGAGCTGCAGTGTTCCCATGGACTGGCTTGTTGCTGGGCGGAGGGATCTCTTCTTTCTGCTGCATTTCCCGTTTGGAAGTTCAAGGTACTTCTCCTCCTGGGGGTCTGTAACTGACGTCTTCCTGTTTGGGTTAACTGAGGAGGAGTGGTAGGGCATGAGAACTTTTTCTACAGGCCTTCCTGACTTCAATTGTAGTTGAAGTTTCCTTTATTAATTTTCACAATAGTTAAGATAAAAGAATTACAGAAATGAAAGTTGAATAGCATGCCTGCTGTAGTCAGGTGTGTTTGATCTCAGGTACTCATACCCAACCAATCTTGTAACATTAAATGAGACTCTAGGTGCACACATGATGGCTTAGGTTTGTTTCTCTGCTCCTCCCTGTGAAGTATCACCGTAATCCCTGAAAAAAATAGCAGAGGTCAAACAGAGAACTCTGAAAGTTGCAAACTTCAGAGTTAGGGAGCCCGGGGCTGGATGGGCAACAAAGCAGCAGGACAGAAGGGGGCAGGCCAGGCTTGGTGTTTTCCAGCTCTGAATGTAGGGACAGAAGGTGGCTCTGTGGCATTTTCCTGCTTGGATTTAATGTGAGTTCTGCTGAGAAGCCCAGGCTAGCCCAGCGACAGTGGCAAGGTGGATGGTGTGGGAGCCCCACTGACCCCCAGGGGGCCAGGGGAAGTGCTCTGCTCCCTTGCTTGTCCCAAGACTCCACTAAGAGAAAGTGGGGTAGCCAGTTGGCAGTGCAAAGGGGATCCCACTTTAACAAGTATCTCTGTCCCCACAGGCTAGATATTCCCTTCTCCTATCTAGATGCACCAAGTGGCTCTGGCCTGGGGAATCTCCTGCTCCTTCAGGCAGCATTGTTGGGGACGTAGGAGCACCGGGGGCACCAGAGAAGCTAAGCAGATCAAAACAGTACTGTAAAGCCTTTGAACATTAAATTGTCACTGGAACCTCATCCCACAAAAGTAGATCAGGATCTACATGTTAACCTAAGTGGGTGACTACATGATAAAAATAAAAGATTTAAATAGGATCTAGAGTCTCCTAATATAATAGCCAAGATATCTAAGATTCAATGGAAAGTCTCCTGTCAGACCAAGAACCAGAGAAATAATACCAGAATGAGTAAAGACTATGAATTGGTGCCGACAGCAAGATAAGTCAAACGCTGGAATTGTCTAAAAGGATTTAAAGCAGCCATCGTAAAATGTCTTCGACAATTAACAAGAGATTTTCTTGAAACAATAAAAATATAGAAATATCAGCAAAGAGATGGAAGTTATAACAAAAGAACCAAATGGAAATTGTAGAACTGAAACGTATGTTAACAGAAATTCAACAAAAACAAAAAATCTCACTGGATGGGCTCAAGAGCAGAAGATGACAGCACTGAATTAGTAAACTTAAGGACAGAACAAAAGAATTCACCCCATCTGAACAAACATTAACAAAGCCTCAGGGACCTGTGGGACTATAACAAAAGAGCTAACGTTTATGTCATCAGAGTCTTAGAGGAGAGGACAAAGAGGATGGAGCAGAAAGAATCTGTGAAGAAATACAGCTAAAAACTTTTCAAATTTGGCTAAAAGACACAAACTGACGTTCAAGAAGCTGAGAAAACTCCAAGCAGGAGAAACCTAAGAAAACCCATTGCAGACGTGATAATAATTAAACTTCGAAAATTAAAGACAAAGAAACGAACTTGAAAGCAACTAGAGAAACAACACAGTACCTAGGAGGGAACCCAAGTTCAACGCACCCGGAACTATGGAGGCCAGAGGGAAGTAGGACACATTTTCCCGGTGCTGAATGAAAACGACTGTCAGCTTCGAATTCCATATCCAACAAAACTACCCTTCGGGAATGAAAGGGGAAGAGACAGTCTCAGATGAAGAAAAGCGGAAAGAATTTGTTCTGAACATTTGTTCTAGCCCTTAAAGGATGGATGAAGGAATAACAAAGAGAAATAGCCGGCAAGGGCGATGGGGATGCGGGGGAGTATTTTAGCTAAGATCGGCCAAGGAATCCTTGCCGAGGAGGTGACATTTCAGCAGAGGCCTGGGGAAAAGAAGGGAGCCAAACGAGGCGGTGTATTCCAGGCACAGGAAACATTAGCAGCGGACCCCCGGGGCTGCAGCGGTTCGGTGCGTTCGAGGAACAAGCAAGGGGACAGGGTGGCCGAGTGAGATGCCGGAAGCGGGGAGTGTCGGCAGGAGACGAGTTGGAAAAATTAGCCAATGACACAATCTGGTGGGGGTTTCGAGCTCTAGCAAGTCTAGATTTTTTCCCAGCCTGTTCCAGAACACTTCTGGATGATGTCAGTTGGGGTTTTAGGAAGGAATCCCTATAACTTAACAGAGCCTGTGTTTTTAAACAAGGACCAGCAGTTCTCAAACTGAGCATGCATCCATGTCAGCTGGAGGGCTTCGTGAAACACGGACGGTGGCCTCAGCCCCAAGTTTCTGATTCAATATGTCTGAGGTGGGGCCTGGAACTTGCATTTCAAGTGAGTTCCCAGGGGGTGCTGATGCTGCTGGTTCCTGAACCAGACTCAAGAACCACCGCTCAATATACCATCATGTGCCGCATAATGACGTTTTCTCGTCCACGACGGACCGCATGCACAGTGTTGGCCCCATACGATTAAAACGGAGCTGAAAAGTTGCTATCGAGTGATGTCGTGAGCATGAAAATGTCATAGCGCGATGTATGACTTGTTTGTGGTGACGCTGGCATAAACGAGCCCACTGCACTGCCAGTTGTATAAACGTAGAGCACATACAATTATGTACACAATACTTGATAATGACAATGCGCAACTGTTACTGGCTTATGTAGGGACCACATTTCGTTATCTGAGTGTATACTTTCTACTCATATATTTTGTTGTGAAACAGTGTGCCGTGACATGCGACAGCAGCTTCGAACATCTCGCGTTACTCTCTCGATGGCATCGTTTTCTCTCGCGCTTGATTTAATCTCGTGTTGTTTTGTACAGTAACGTGCTGTAGAGGCTTGTAGCCTGGGAGCGCCAGGCCATCCCATGTAGCCCAGCTGTGCAGTGGGCCACTCCATCTAGGTTTGTTAAGTACACTCTGTGCTGTTCCTATAATGACAAAATCGCTAAAGACAGTTCTCAGGACATATTCCCATCGTCAGGTGGTGCATGACTGTAACTGACTTTGAATGTGACTTCCCTTCAGCACCGAAGATAGGATACAGAAGAGAAGAGAGACTTTCTAATTTATTGAAGTAGTAACATTAGGAAACACATATACCATTCTTACTGTTTAAGGTAGAGAACAGAAGAGTAGAAAGACAAAATTTTCACGTTTACTGGATATCCTTTATATACCAGGCCTGCGTGCTGGGGCATCAGGTTCAAATATTATAAACTTCAGAGAGGAGAATGAAATAGGCTGTGACACGCCCCATTTTACAGAAAACAGAAGAAAGGTAAAATCACGTATCCAAAGTTACGTAGCAGGAAGTAACTAAAGTGAAAGAATTCGGGTTTGTGAACCTGGTGATTTTTCCTGTCATCTTGGAAACATGTCGTCTGAAGGCACTTGGAGAGAGAATGTCAAAATGGTAGAAAACTAAAATCCTGGGCACCCCTGTCCAATGCGGGCCGCGGGACTGACCTTACGAATAAGGGGGTGGCGCTGTGAGCAAACGGAGGGGCAAGTCGATTTGCCCTAAAGCAAAGGCAATAAATCTGCTCTGCCGTTGGGGAAGGGCTGCTTCGTTTTCAGCGGCCTTGGCTTTCAAATGGCAAAGGGAATCGTTCTAAGGAAGGAGCCTCTGTACCAAGTCCTCAGGGGCCCGGGGAACCAGAGGGACGGAAATGGGGAGAAGGAAAGGAGTCCGGGGTTCCAGGCCACCTTCCCTACTCACCTGACAGGACTGTTGGTGAAGCAGTTCAGCTGCCTGAGCCCATCGCTTCTTCTCTCAAGTGTTTGTCGATGAGAAGAGTCATGTCACCACCTTGTAAACTGTGACGCCAATGTGAGCGGCTGACCCCTTTGTTAGCGCTTCTTATCCAGCCACAGGTGGGTTCTGTTCACAGGCTTGATCCAGATGGAAGGTGTGAAAGAAAACATTAAGGTTTCCGATGGAACCTCCACAAAGGGGTCTCTGCTGGCTCGAGATCGATTCATTAGTTTTGGACTGGAGCCCACGAATTTGCCTTTCTAACCAGGTCCCAGGTGAGGCGGATGGGTGGGGCTGACAGATAGCTACACGCTGATCAGATCTCTGCACCCTGTTAGAGACCGAAGCAGACTCCCTCGGTCCTGCCTGTCTGATGACAACCCTGAGGTCTCCTGAGATGCCTACTCAGGGCCCGCCCCGCCTCTGCGCTGACTCACAGGCTCTGGGTTGGGGCTGGAGAACCTTCACGTTCAACAGGTTCCCCAGGTGACTGAGGAAG